>NW_022436950.1:30389997-30485544 GCF_009761245.1 Sapajus apella
TGGTTTTTTTATTTTGTTTTGTCTTTTCTTTTTTTTTTTTTTTTTTTTATTCTAGTGGCCATTTTTTTTTTTTTTTTTTTTTTTTTTTTTTTTTTTTTACTTCTGTACATCAAAAACTCACAGTTGAGTCTATGGCCATATCACCCTGAACACGTCTGATCTCATCTATCTCAAACCTAAGCAGAGTTAGGCCTAATTAGTACTTGGATAAGAGACTGTCTGGGAATACTAAGTGCTGTAGGCTTTAAAAACTGAATCTAAACTTAGCTTTATGTTTAATTTTAAATAGCAGTCTTTTAGTTTAGAAATGCAGTACCCACTAGCTAACTTATTTAAACTGAATTTTAAAAAATAATTATTTCTCTTTATATTGTGATTTTAGGTAACACATTTGCATTTAAAAGAGATCAGTGTCTATGCAATTAATAATTTTCAATTTTTTAGAAAGATATTATTTTTATCACTTTTAAATAAAATTATGTGTTTTCTCTATTGTATAAAACATGTAAAAATGAAAATGCTCCCATGAGAAGAGGATGGTGACAATTCCCCTTTCTTACTCTCACCCCTGAGTCACTTTTGAACAGCTCTAAAATCTCCTTAATCCAATGAACTTTAGAAATAGTGTTAGGACAGCCTTTTTGAAGGACATATTGAGCATATGTACTAACTAGAAAGCAGAATATGATGAACATATACATAATGTATTTCATAAACAGTCTGAACGATATTTCTTAGAATTATTTTATTGTTTAAATCTTCAACAAGGTTATAGATTACAGAATTTGTAGAATTAAAATTTGGTTAAATTGCAGTAATAGAGTACTTTATTCTTATATCTTGAAATATTTAAAAAATGCCTTCTTATTTCTCTTTCTAAACTGCTTCTCATTGTCTGTTACAATGATGTAAATCTTATGAAGAACTGATTAAACATTTAAAAACATGTTAATTTTGATTAACATTATGCCATTTGTTACTTTGAGTATAAAAGACAGTAAAATATAAAAGGAGGTAGAAGATGTAACAAAATCAGGGTATTTATTATTAGAAACTCCAAAATCTCCCCAGGTATTCATAACAGAATATCTGCTTTTTTATTTTGTTTATTTTTGCTTTTGGTGTCTATAGCTGAATGTCATTCTTAGGTTAACCCAGCTGCCAGCTATTTTTCAGAAGGGAAAGAGAAATCAGGATGCATTGGAGAGGAGCATTGATGTTGCTCTGAGGCAACAGAGCTGGCGTGTGTATAAGCCCGCATTATTATAAAAAGTGTGCTGGATGTTAACAATTTTTACTAACCCTGCAAGAGTTCTCTAGTTTCTCTGCTATACTATCCAGAATTTTATCACAGATAACTATTATCTTATGAGACCTGGTCCTATTTTAATTTTACATATATGGCTTCTAAGAAACTACTCAAGTTTGCTCTAAAAAAATGTCAGTCTTTCTTATAAATGTAAGAATGCACAACTGATTAGAACTCTGGTAGTATGGAAAATACAGAAAAATTCTCAGTCTTAATAATTACTTTAAAAGTGATGTGAAAACTCCCACTATATTAGAATAAAATCCTATAAATGTAAGTAATATGGAAGGCCTGATGCAAACTATTATATAATGCTTGAAAAAAATCGCAACATGAATAAAACCTCATATGAGCTATACCTGCATTGTGTTTGTCAGTGGCTTACTATTAAAGACAGTCTCAAAAATAAGAATTTTCACTGCCTTTGCAAGGAGACATTGAGAATACTGTAGGTATATTTTAAACAATGGTACATGAGTTTAATAGATAGTGTTTCTATTTAAGCTAGGTAATTTTTTATCTATTTTAAAGTATGCTGAATCTATGGAATGTTGAAATGTGTTTCTAGCAGATAGGTAGGTTTAATTTTTTATAGTTGTTTAATAGTTCTGTGTTTATTAAGCCACTGAACAATGACTTTGTTAATTGTTGGGATTTTTCTTAATCACTTGACGTTGTATGTTCTAGATAGCCTCACCCATTTTATACATTCTACATTTTATTCTTAAGGAAAAAATTATTTTTTATTTAAAAAGTTTATTTTATTTGCTAATAAAGAGTTGAAGTCAAAAAAGGTCAGTCTTTATGAATCTTTTGCTTATATCTTTGAAGCTAATTTTTAGTAGATTTACTTCTGAAAATTATGCTAAAGTCACTCCCAAGTAAAACTGAGTCAAAAGAAAATGGAATTAATGATAGCAATTGTCTTAGAATACAGTACCTGAAAATATCTGTTAACTGACTGTACAATATGTTAATATATCTCATACAAAGGTTAGGCCCATCAACATAGCACAGAGGGTCATTCAAATATTTTTCCAGCTGAGAGTTACCTAGCAGTCAGGTACTATATATGGATTAAAATAAACATAACTATTAAGAAAAAGACATATGCTAAGTGAAAGTATAGGTAACGAAAATCCTGTAGGCTTATTGTTGAAAGTGCCAAAATCATTCCTTTTGGCACTTTCAACAATAAGCCTACAGGCTTTTCATTACAATATTTGGGACAAAGACTAACAACTCTTCTCACGGGCAAGTGTATGTAATCAATATTTGATGAAGATCTCAATACAGCAGAAGAAGATACATGGGATAGATGACAATTAGAATTTAACACCTCTTTGCAGGAAGATGAGATAAGGACTTGGTGAGGAGAATTGTCATGATGAAGCAGAATGATTGCAAACCATTTGTTCTCTTTAATATTGATTGGATGGCAGAAATAATTGCTTAAAAGATTACAAACCTTAAAAAATTAAAGAAACCAGATTATCATGCTTACAAGTTCCTCCCCATAACACACACACACACACACACATACACACACACACACACACACCTTCCACACACATGCCACGTTCTGAAGTAGCTCTGAATATATTTCGGGTTGGTTGGAATTTGAATATAAGTTCATATTTCAGATGCAATGAAGCCTGGTTTCAAATGCTTCAGCCTGAAAAGTGACTCATATCAGACCCTGAAAATTAAGGACTAGCGACATACTCTAGTAGTCTTTACATAGTTATGCTTGTACTTATTAAATTTTCATTTCTGCTACTCATTTCCATCTCTCCTTCCTTCAAATATTTGTTTTAAACAACATAACAAGACCATATCATTGCAGATTCTATCTTGGGAAAGAGAGTTAATTAAATTGGCACATTCTCTCGACACCACTGTTGCAGTGGAGGGGGAGTGAGTGCCTAGCCTTGCCTCATGAATGTTTGTTCACATAACCGTATTGATTTAAAGACCCTTCATGCAGCAGCCACAAGTTCCAGCTGCAGGTGTTCCTCTTTCTACTGAATGATTATCCTGCTATTATAGCAAATTATACATTCTGAAGATGTGCATAGGTATTCACATGGTTGTTCATATCCTTTCCCCACTTTTTGATGGATTTGTTTGCTTTTTTCTTATGAATTTGTTTAAGTTCCTTGTAGATTCTGGATATTAGCCCTTTGTCAGATGGATAGATTGCAAAATTTTTCTCCCATTCTGTAGGTTGCCTGTTCACACCAATGATAGTTTGTTTTTTCTTTTTTCTGTGCAGAAGCTATTTAGTTTAATTAGATCCCATTTGTCAATTTTGACTTTTGTCGCCATTGCTTTTGGTGTTTTAGTCATGAAGTCTTTGACCATGCCTACGTCCTGAGTTATATTGCCTAGGTTTTCTTCTGGGGTTTTTATGGTTTTAGGTCTTTAATCCATCTTGAGTTAATTTTTGTATAAGGTATAAGGAAGGAGTCCAGTTTCAGTTTTCTGCATATGGCTAGCCAGTTTTCCCAACACCATTTATTAAATAGGGAATCTTAAAACAAAACAAAACAAAACCCTTTAAGACTGAGTGCGGTGGCTCATGTCTGAAATCCCAATACTTTGGGAGGCCAAGGAGGGCAAATCATGAGGTCAGGAGATCGGAGATCGAGCTCATTCTGGCCAACATGGTGAAACTCCGTCTCTACTAAAACACAAAAATTTAGCCGGGAATGGTGGTCCATGCCTGTAGTCCCAGCTACTTGGGAGGCTGAGGCAGGGGAGTCACTTAACCCAGGAGGCAGAGATTTCAGTGAACCATGATTGTGCCACTGCCCTCCAGCTTTGTCAGAGTGAGACTTTGTCCCAAAAATAAATAAATAAAATAATAAAGTAACAAAAATACCTTTGAATTTATTATTTTGGTTTTATTAAATAAGGTGATACGTATATATATTTTATTATATAAGAAAATACGTAAGTGCATTTACTTCTTCCCTTTATTACATAAAAGATGATATAACAATTTCTCCTTCTTTTTTGTTGCTTAATAACATATCCTTGAGATCACTCCATAGTCTATAAATGCATTCTTTTACCTCTTATACAACTGCATAATATTTCATCATATTTATCATATCACAGTTCATTCAGTCAACTCAGATAGAGATTTGGATTGCTTTCATTCTTTTGTTATTATATGTAGTGCTGCAATAAAACTTTCCATGTATGATTGTTTTTTGTTTTATTTTGTTTCCAATGCATTTGTGGGATAGAATCTGAGATGTGGGTTTGCTGTGTCAAATAGGAAGTGTGTAATTTTTCTAGGGATGATGGAAGCAGAAATTGAAGTGACGAGAGGTAAAGTGTCATGAGCCAAGGAACGTAGTTGGCCTCTATAGAGGTTGGAAAAGGAAAGGAAATTGATTTTCTTTTAGAGCCTACAGAAGAAATGCAGCCCTGCAGGCACCTTGACTTTAGGACTCTGACCTCCAGATTATAAGAGAATTAATTTCTGTTGTGTGAAGGAACTAAATTTGTGATAATATGCCGCAGTAGCAATATAGGAAACTAATATACTTAAGCTGCTTAAAACAGAACTAATTAACACAGTCCAAGAAAACAAAATCTGGGAAGATTTTTAAAATTAATCTTGTGCTTAAAAAAAGACCTGATTTTATTAAAGCTTAACAGTAGAGAATAATGTTGAGAAAAGAATGGATTCATCAGCAGGGTACTTCTTTAATGGATTACGTCTGTGCTGATGAAAGTGGTGGAATATTTATAAACTCAGGAGTCCCTAGGATGCATGCTGCTCTCTGAGCACTTGTTAGTAGGGTTGGAAGCACCCACAAAGTTCCCCAGGCTATATACTTATATGTGCTTGTCTCATGTCTTTCTCATTAATTTTTTTGATGGGCTTTGCAATTTATGCCTAAATAATACAAGGCTTTACCAAGTTGCAAATATTTGAGGTCCAACAGCAATATATGAATTGTAGTTTTGGTTCTTTTAACTTAAGTTTTTGCAGTTTTCTCCAATTTATTGAAAATTTAAGTCATGAAAAGGTGGATTGAAAACTTGCCTTTTCTACTAACAACTATATATCTTGGCCATATTGCACGATTTTCCCAAATCTTAGTTTGCTCATCTATAATATGGAGAGAAACAGTTATTGCATGCTAGATAGAAACTAGTTAAAAATACATGTTCAGCAATATAGGGGATTTTTTTTTCTTTCATTACTGAAGTCAATTGCCCTATTAATGTAGTAATTCAAAGCTGTACACCTTAAAATGGTAAAGAGCTTTAAAAATTTTAGTTTGACATGCTGCAGTGTAAAAAGCACTGGTTATAAAGACATCTGTTTGACTCTGAGGAATTTCCTTAAGCTCTTTTAGTGTCAGTTCTCTCATCACTGATATGGAGTATATTAGTCCACCTTCATATTGCTATGAAGAAATATCCAAGACTAGGTAATTTATAAAGAAAAAGAGGTTTAATAGACTCACCATTCCACATGGCTGGGGAGGCCTCACAATCATGTTGGAAGGCAAGGGAGGAACAAAGGCACATCTTACATGGCGGCAGGCAAGAGAGGGGAACCACCCTTTATAAAGCCATAATATCTTGTGAGACTTGTTCAATATCACGAGAGCAGCATTGGAAAAACCCACCCCCATGATTCAATTACTGCCCACTAGGTCTCTTTCTTAATATGTGGGAGCTACAATTCAAGATGAGATTTGAGTGGGGAAACAGCCAAACCGTATCATGAAGATAATGAGAAATGTGAAAACACCATGAGTATTTTCTGGCATATAATAAGTGTTCAATTAAATGTTATATTATTTTCTTCTCATTTAAAATATTGTACTTGAAGGTTATGGCAGAATATATAGCTTTGAAAGGACAAATTAAAAATGAAATGCCATGGTTGTCTTCACTTAATGAACAGCTACCACTGTCTAACAAAATAAAAAAATCAGGCCAGGCGCGGTGGCTCAAGCCTGTAATCCCAGCACTTTGGGAGGCCGAGGCGGGTGGATCACGAGGTCAAGAGATCGAGACCATCCTGGTCAACACGGTGAAACGCCGTCTCTACTAAAACTACAAAAAATGAGCTGGGCATGGTGGCGCGTGCCTGTAATCCCAGCTACTCAGGAGGCTGAGGCAGGAGAATTGCCTGAACCCGGGAGGCGGAGGTTGCGGTGAGCCGAGATCGCGCCATTGCACTCCAGCCTGGTAAAAAAAAAACAAAGCCAGTGTATTTTATAAAAAAAAAAAAAAAAAAAAAATCGTAGAAGTGAAAATTTTAATTCTTTGAATTCTGATAATGGCCATGGCAGGCAGATAGAATTTTCTATAATGCAAACCCACTTTAAATTCATTAGTAAATTATATCACAGTTTATAAAATACACTCACACAAAAATATTTTTAGGGTTTTAGCATTCACTTACAAAATTTAATCTATGCTAGTACTATTTATTTTTCTTCCCAGAAACAAAATAAGCTGACCAGGGGAGGAAATGAAGAGAAATAAAATCTGCAAGGGCATCCAGGGAAAGGAAGGTGAGCAGCAGAACTGGAACCTGGTCTGATCTGAAAAACAAAATTCTGACCTGGCTTATTTCTTCTGGCATTGTGCCCAATTCCATAAGGTTCCCACACTGAAACCAGGCTTTTATACTTGAGCCCAGACATCCAAACCTCCTAAATAACTATTCTGAATGCCCCCACCTGAGACTCAGCTAGAGTCTGTCATGGTGGTGTTCTTACTTACTGCAGTCAGTAATAATCCCTCATTTGCTTGATCAGCAAGCTATCCTCTTCTTTCAGAGTAGATGCAATAACTTTCTTTTTTTTTTCTCCCATTTATTTATTTTATTGCATTTTAGGTTTTGGGGTACATGTGAAGAACATGCAAGATTGTTGCATAGGTACACACGTGGCAGTGTGATTTGCTGCTTTCCTTCCCATTACCTAAATCTGGCATCTCTCCACTTGCTATCTCTCCCCAGCTCCCCACCCCCCACCGTCCCTCCCCTATTTCCCCCCAACTGACCCCAGTGTGTAGTGCTCCCATCCCTGTGTCCATGTGTTCTCATGGTTCAACACTCACCTATGAGTGAGAATATGTGGTGTTTGATCTTCTGCTCTTCTGTCAGTTTGCTGAGAATGATGGTTTCCAGGTTCATCCATGTCCCTACAAAGGACCCAAACTCATCGTTTTTGATGGCTGCATAATATTCCATGGTGTATATGTGCCACATTTTCCCTATCCAGTCTTTCATCGATGGGCATTTGGGTTGGTTCCAGGTCTTTGCTATTGTAAACACTGCTGCAATGAACATTCGTGTACACGTGTCCTTATACTAGAATGATTTATAATCCTTTGGATATATACCCAGTAATGGGATTGCTGGGTCAAATGGAATTTCTATTTCTAGGTCCTTGAGGAATCACCACACTGTCTTCCACGATGGTTGAACTAATTTACACTCCCACCAACAGTGCAAAAGTGTTCCTATTTCTCCACATCCTCTCCAGCATCTGTTGTCTCCAGATTTTTTAATGATTGCCATTCTAACCGGCGTGAGATGGTATCTCAATGTAGTTTTGATTTGCATTTCTCTGATGACCAGTGATGATGAGCATTTTTTCATATGTTTGTTGGCCTCAGGTATGTCTTCTTTTGTAAAGTATCTGTTCATATCCTTTGCCCACTTTTGAATGGGCTTGTTAGTTTTTTTCTTGTAAATCTGTTTTAGTTCTTTGTAAATTCTGGATATCAGCCCTTTGTCAGATGGGTAAACTGCAAAAATTTTTTCCCACTCTGTTTGTTGCCAATTCACTCTAATGACTATTTCTTTTGCTGTGCAGAAGCTGTGGAGTTTGATTAGGTCCCATTTGTCTATTTTGGCTTTTGTTGTCAATGCTTTTGGTGTTTTGGTCATGAAGTCCTTGCCTACACCTATGTCCTGAATGGTTTTGCCTAGATTTTCTTCTAGGGTTTTTATGGTGTTAGGTCTTATGTTTAAGTCTTTAATCCATCTGGAGTTAATTTTAGTGTAAGGTGTCAGGAAGGGGTCCAGTTTCTGCTTTCTGCACATGGTTAGCCAGCTTTCCCAACACCATTTATTAAACAGGGAATCCTTTCCCCATTGCTTGTTTTTGTCTGGTTTGTCAAAGATCAGATGGTTGTAGATATGTTGTGTTGCCTCTGAGACCTCTGTTCTGTACCATTGGTCTATATCTCTGTTTTGGTACCAGTACCATGCTGTTTTGATTACTGTAGCCCTGCAGTATATTTTGAAGTCCGGTAGTGTGATGCCTCCCACTTTGTTCTTTTTGCTTAGAATTGATTTCACTATGCGGGCTCTCTTTTGGTTCCACATGAAGTTTAAGGTGGTTTTTTCCAGTTCTGTGAAAAAGGTCATTGGTAGCTTGATGGAGATAGCATTGAATCTATAAATTACTTTGGGCAGTATGGCCATTTTCACAACATTGATTCTTCCTAACCATGAACATGGAGTGTTTCTCCAATTGTTTGTGTCCTCTCTTATTTGGTTGAGCAGTGGTTTGTAGTTCTCCTTGAAGAGGTCCTTTACATTCCTTGTTAGTTGTATTCCTAGGTATTTTATTCTCTTTGTGGCAATTGTGAATGGAAGTTTGTTCTTGATTTGGCTCTCTTTAAGTCTGTTATTGGTGTATAGGAATGCATGTGATTTTTGCACATTGATTTTGTATCCTGAGACTTTGCTGAACTTGCTTATCAGTTTCAGGAGATTTGGGGCTGAGACGATGGGGTCTTCTAGATATACAATCATGTTGTCTGCAAATAGAGAAAATTTGACTTCCTCCTTTCCTACTTGAATGCCCTTTATTTCTTTTTCTTGCCTGATCGCTCTGGCTAGAACTTCTAGTACTATATTGAATAGGAGTGGTGAGAGAGGGCATCCTTGTCTGGTGCCACATTTCAAGGGGAATGCTTCCAGTTTTTGCCCATTCAGTATGATATTGGCTGTTGGTTTCTTGTAAATAGCTTTTACTATTTTGAGATACATTCCATCAATACCTAGCTTATTGAGGGTTTTTAGCATAAAGGGCTGTTGAATTTTGTCAAAGGTCTTCTCTGCATCAATTGAGATAATCATGTGGTTTTTGTCTTTGGTTATGTTTATATGGTGAATTACGTTTATAGACTTGTGTACATTGAACCAGCCTTGCATCCCCAGGATGAAGCCCACTTGATCATGGTGGATAAGCTTTTTGATGTGCTGGTGCAATCAGCTTGTCAGGATTTTATTGAAGAGCTTACCACCCAAAAAAAGCCCAGGTCCAGGCGGGTTCACAGCTGAATTCTGCTAGATGCAATAACTTTCATAATGCAAATGTCTCTGAGTGAAGGATGGTGAGAAGCGAGCTCTCGGCTAAAAGATTGTAGAGTGAAGGGGAGGTCTGTGGAAGGAAGTTTGCGAAAGAGAAGGCTGTCGGTAGGAGGGGGAGAATATACATTTGATAAAAATTATAACTGCTTTAGATGCTTTTGAAACTCCATATACAGTGTAGGAAAGAAGTAGACACTGTATGCTCCATGTTAAGATAAGATGCCCTGCCTAACCTATGGGGGTGAAAAGCAGTCTCAGTTTTCTGAAATAGTGTAATTAATGTTGACTAGTATTTTATAATCTCCCTCTAGCCTTATCAATCAAACGAGCTCATAAATTCCCAGTGCCAATTTTTTATTTTGGCATCAATAACAATATACAAATACCTTATACCTTCATAATACGATAAAGTAGAGGTGTCTTTCAATTTTTCCCTCCTTAGAAAGCTATACCCTTTTATACAATGTGAGAGAAAATGGCGATTTCTCTGTAATGAAATTTTCCGGTCTCTTTAGTATTTTTCTCCCAAGATATAAATCTTGTCTCATTCTTAAAGAGCTTGAGATGACTTACAACATAAAATATAGCATAAAAGAAGATATTTAAAGCCAAATCAAACCAGTGCTCACATAAACAAATAAAAATGCAAGTGGGTTGAGTAGATGTAAAGTCTTTGATACCAACTTAAAGTCCACACTTTCTGATGATAGTTGCTACAAATAAGAGAAACACAATGAGCTGTACAGCTTTTATTTGCAGTCAAAAATAGATACATTTATTGGTAGAAATAGACTTTTTCTTAGAATGAATGTAAAGGAGGAATTTAATGCAAGGCTTTTATCTACAGAGGAGGGATATTGAGCCATGCATGAATATACTGGTGAGCATGGAACAGGAGAAGGGTTAGACGATGAAATAAAATGCTATTCAGTGACAAAGTACTAAGATTTATTCAAGCAAAAAGGAGCATATTTATTTATTTTGTTCTTGTTGCTAACACATAAAAACTTGCAATTTTGACAGATGTTAAACACAACATTCTTCCAGCTAGCCACCTTATCTTATTACTTGTTCTTCAAGGAATTAGCTTAAATTTGATCATTTGTTTGTGAGTCTATGAAGACCTTCATTATGAATGAATGAAGGAAGGTGTAGAAAATACAAACAGTTTACACATGAACTGCTCAGTTAGTGATTAGATAAGTGCAAGGACAGATTTTTAAATTTTCAATCTAGGACTTTGTCTTTTAGCAGCGTCGCCTTTCTGGGAGCTAGTTCCAAATATCCAAACTTTTTCCTAGGAATAGTATTACCTCCAGAACCACAGTCCTCTCTGCCAAATTGAAATTTATCTAGTGGAAGTTTTATAAGATCTTTTTGCTGAATGAAAATGAGATATAAAAATTGGCTTTGACATTCCTTCACATAAAGGAAAAGATAGTCAATGACTTTTCTCTTACCTACCCGCACTGTGTAAAAAGCTTAAAATTGTAGAACCCAAAGAAATATTTTTCAGGAATGAAAACCAATTAAATATGTAAGAAAGAAGTGTAAGTTGAAGGAAGAAAACTAGCTAATTAAGTGAGAGCATAAACACAATAGTTCT
Organism: Sapajus apella; assembly: GCF_009761245.1. Classification (NCBI taxonomy): domain Eukaryota; kingdom Metazoa; phylum Chordata; class Mammalia; order Primates; family Cebidae; genus Sapajus; species Sapajus apella. The sequence goes on from NW_022436950.1 coordinate 30,401,284, forward strand.
GTAGTATTTAGTCCTAATGTAATAGGTTAATCATATTTAATAACTATATAAAACTATATATTAATTTATTTTTATATTTGATGACCTGTAAGTATATAAATATTGATAAATCTGTAAATATTCAGAAAATAACTATTTATCAAATGATTTTTATATCAAACACGCAATGACATTAGAGAATATATCTCACCCGTGACTATCCAAGATTGGCATTGATCCAAGATTGACATTATTGATTACTTTCCCTGCATTCAATGTTTTATTCATTATCTCAATTTGATGTACATGAATCAGACTTCTTGTTCCACATTAGACTTGTTATTAAAAAAATGAATCTTATAGGATATTGAGTCTGAAACTTCTTTATGTTTAGCATCAGAAAAATATTATAGAGTTAACTTATGCTATTTTTTTTATAGATTGTTCCTCCTAACTCACCCCGACCCTGAAGTAAAATATGCACTCCATGAGAGAGATGTTTTATTCTGTCGTTTTCGCTGATACATCCCAAGTGTTTCAAAGAGTGTCTTGGAAGAAAGAAAAACTCAAGGCACACTCATTAAACCATTAGTGAGTCAGTTACAAGAATAGAGTGACAAAGGTTTGTGTGACCGCAAAATACTTATGCTATCACACAGGGGGAAGATAAATGCAGACATCTCACTAGAGTTAAAATGCATGCTCTGCATGACACTGTGGGGTTGACTTAACTCTGGCCACTTGACAAAGACAATTGTCTTTTCCAGTGTCATTTAACCAGAACACAATGATTCCTCTAAGCTTACCTAGAAAAAAAAAGTGCTTTTATATTTTTAAATTCCCAATCATAACTCCTTTGACATTTGTCACCTCTTTTTCAAAATCTTGATACAAACCAAGTAAAACAATTGGAATGACTAAGCTCCATGATTCACCCATTTTTCTTTCCATCTTTGTTAATCTTCCTTTTTCTTTCTCAAGTGTTTCACTATACCATAATTTGTCTCTGCTTCTATACTTTCCCGTATTCTCTTTCTTTCTTCTCCTTTTCTCTAATAATCCAAAATCCTATTTAGATTTTAAATTTTTATTTTTAATTATTATGGGCACATACTTGTTGCACATATTTATGGAGTACACGTGATATTTTGATACAAGTTACAATGTGTAATTATTAAATTATGGCAATTACAGTATTCATCACCTCCTTGCATTAGGAACACTCCAACTCCACTTTTTTAGATATCTTGAAATACACAATAAATGATTGTCAACTACAGTCACCCTGCTGTATTACTGAACACTAGATCTTATCTTTTCTAACTAAATGTTTGAGCCCATTAACCCCTTTTTATTCCACCATCCCCATTACCCTTCCCATCCTCTGGTAATCATCTCTATCTCTGTCTCCATGAGTTCATTTTTTTAACACCAACGTATTAGTGAGAATGTGTTATTTGTCTTTCTGTGCTTTTATTTTACTTAACATAATGCTATCCAGGCCCATCCATGTTGCAGCAGATGACAAGATTTTCTTATTTCATTTTTTAAAATAATGAATAATTTAAACATCAAAAATTGTGTCTTGTGTTTTACTATGAAATTATTTTATATAATTCTTTTATATAAATTATATAAATTTTTTATATAATTCTTTTAAATTATATATATAATTCTTTTCCTTTTAATGTAAATTATAAATTATTTATATTTATAATAAAAGTCTGTTTATATATATATATATATATGTATACTTTTTTCCTTGAAAGGTATATATGTTCATATATATATCTATATGTATTTTTGTGTGTATGTGTTATTTTTTCAAAATCACACAAGTCTGTAGAAAAGTTGGGAAAATATAAAAGAATATAAATACAAAATAAATACTAAAAACTTAACAAAAAATTTCACCCTTAAGAAACAACTGCAGCCAAAATGGGTATGTGGTTGGATGGTATTAGCAACAGAAGCTCAGTTTTGGACATGTTATATTTATGTCTATCATACATTAATACAGATGTCAAATACATAGTAAGATAAATTGGGAGTTCAGGAAAGATGCTCAACTTAGAGGTACATAGTTAAGAACTATAAGCATATAAATGGTATTTAAAGCTGTGAGGCTATATATGATCAAAGAAGGGCAGATAGAAAAATATCAAATGCAGAGACTGAGTTATGTGATACTCAATTTTGAAAAATTAGGGAAACAAATGCAACTAGCAAGGGAAATGGGAGAGTGGGTAGAACATAGAAGGGCTGAAAACGGGATATGTGTCGTAAAAGTCAAGCGAAGGAAGTCACTTCAAGGAGGAATGATCAATTCTGTTGAATGCTGCTTTGTCATATATGCCTCCAAGTGATTCATAGATACTTTAACTCTCATTAAAATCTATTTCAATTGGTAAAATATTAAGAAATACCACTAATATTACCATTTATTGAAATTATGTTGAGCACAACTTAGTGTCAGGCATGTGGCTGGTATGGAGAAAACACATATATGTGTTATCTTCAAGGAACTCACAGTCTGTGTGGAATGAATGAATAAAAGACAAGAATTTTGAGCATGACTAGCTGTAAGTATCTCACTGTGTGAGCATCCTTATCTTCTCTAACAAATATACAGTAATTTATGTAGCTCCAGTAAGAGAAGAGGTTTTCTTCTAGGTTCAATGTAAGTCTCCTCTGGTAAGACTCTTAGGGTTGGTTTTTTTTTTTTTGTTTTTTTTTTTCTGTGATGTCAATCAAACAGCTAAACATTCTCAAAAGAAACCAACTATTTTTGGTGAAAAGTATATCTATGTCACCAAGATTACTGTGAGACTAAGACTGTAAAAACTAATAGCGCATTATTTCCTAAATCAATTTCATGGCATTTAGCATCAAGTTCATTTTTAGTTTTTAATTAAAAGTTAATTTTGGATAGATTTTTAAAATCTTAAAGTTTCTATGAAGTTTTTATTCCTTCTACTTTTTATACTTTGAACATTGAGCCATTCCCACAGTGAGAATTTTATCCATAGAAATCTTACTTAAACAAACATAATTAATACCACACAGCCTTCAATGTACTGCTCAAATATATATAGTAACTAAACCTTTGAGGTGATGAAAATAATGGATGATAATTTATTTTTATTATGAGAAAAGCAGACAAAAATATCTCAGCTCTATCTCCAGGAAAAGTGAAGAAAGAGAGAGGATCTAATTTGAAAGGGGAGAGGAAAACAGAAAAAAAATAGAGAAAAGTAAAAATATTTTTGGAAAATATTAGATACTTGGGGCTTCAGTTTCTGTTACAGTTCTTGTCTCTCTCCCTCTATATTCTTACTTCCTCCCATAGTTACTCTTAAGTAGCACATTTAGAAACCTCTAGACAGAAAACCTTGTCACTCACCTATCTTCTGTTTCCTTGTAGGATAGAACTGAGAAAAATGAGAAGGAAATTTCCTCTTTCTTTATAGTTCAACTATGTTCACTGTTTAAATAACTTCTTTTTTTGTCACAAGTTTTAGAGACCCACTCCAGTTCTAGTCTTAGCACACTTAAAAAGAAAAACACATACAAAACCACACAGCATAGAAAATTATGCACTATTGCTCAAGTTTCAAGACTACTCATTAGGTTTTATAATGTTTGATAAGTATGGCAAAAGTATTTATATCCAAGTCAGAAGTGGCTTTGCAGTCTCAAATGTACTATGATGGGCATCTTAAAAATGATTTAAGTGTATAACATCCACACAAAATAGCATTCATAAGTAGATTTGAACAAATCACTCACACCCATGTAAAAGGCATTCAGCACAACAAATAGAATGTTACTACTAGTATTTCAGAAGATCTGCTTTATGCTTCCTGTGTTCCCTATCTTGTCCGCTAGGGGTAAACACTCTCCTAATGCTTAATCACACCGTATGAACTTATTTCATATCTGGTTTCTTTCACTCAACACAATGGTTTTAAGACTAATCCATATGTTTTTACTTAACTATAGATTATTCATTCTCAATGATGTATAACAATGCATGCTACTGTGTAGTTAGATTGCATTTCATTGTGTGAATATACCAGAATTTACTTCCTTATTCTACTGTAAGCATTGGGATAGTTTCTAGTTTGGGGCTTCTATGAATAATAATGCTATGAGCATTTTAGTAAATGTGTTTTGTGAAAATATGTTCATGCAGACATTTCTGCTGGGTAAGAGTGAAATTTCTAAAATATAGGTTAAGCAGAAGTTCAGCTCTAGTAAATACTGCCAAACTGTTATGTTAAGGCAATTAACATAAATGTACATTCCCAGGAAAAGTGTAGGAGAGTTAAAGTTGCTATGCATCCTTATCAATACTTTGTATTTTTAAAAAAACTTTTTTATTGTAGCCACTCATATGGGTATATAATTGGAGGTCATTGGGGTTTTAATTTGCCTTTCTCTAGTGATTGAGACAAATGGAACATGCTTTTATAAGTAAACAGACCATTCATATTTGTGAAACGACTATATAAGAATATATAAAATATTATAGAATGTATAAAACATTGTATTATAAAAATCTAATTTTTACTAATAGAATCATAATAGTTCTATATGTATTGTTGGTAAGAGTTATTTATTGCTACATGTATGACCAATATTTTTCTTACTCTGTGCTTATGCTAGAATTTAAAAGCAATTCAAAGCACTAACAAAAATTTTGTTTTTTCACTTTATTTTATAAAAATTTTATTTTCATTATCAATAATAAAGATCAAGTAATATACATTTATAGAAAACATTACTTAAAATTAAACTTGTGATATTGAATTTTTTATAATTGTTTAGCAATAATCATTCATATACAAGACACATATAGGAAAAAGATTGTCATTTTAAGTGTTTCCATTTCAATAACAAACAATGGATTTTGGTGTTTGGTATAGTAACATGTATTTCATGATAATGAAATTTATTAAAGAAAATACATAGTTTGTAATGTCCCCTTAAAACATTGTTGTCACCCTGTGACCCTACCTAACCAGGTCTACAGTGATGACCTTATTATCAACAGCACTGCCAGTGTGGGATCCTACTATGGAAATCATCAAATGCAGAGTTGAAATCATCAAATGCAGAGTTTCAGTATGAGGCACCATTGTACACTATGAGGCATCATTATACACTATTAAACATGAAAATAACCCCTTAGGATTTTTGAATTGATTGGGTTTCTCCTTATCTAAGGGAAAAAAATGTAACTCATAATATTTAGAACTATTCTAACTAGCCTAAGCCAGCAGCTTCAAATTGTTTTACTAGTTTATCACGAGTTAAATGATAGAAACGGAGACTATTGTTTCACATTGAATCTCTAGGAATTTTATTACAGCAGAAATTCTATTGAAAACAGGAACAGTTAGAGCAATTGATTCTAACAGAAGTGAAAGAAGTAACTTTTTAAATGCAATTAACAAAATGTAAATGAATTAATAAAGAAAGGTATTTTTTAAATGGCATTGGAGTTCTGTATTGGTAAAACATTCCTAAGAGAATCATAGTCCAAGAAGCCAAATTCAAAATGTGGAGACACCAAGGAAGATTCAGAATGAAGTTAATGACATTAATGAAGTGTTCATGTGGTATAAATTTCTGTAAACATTTTTAAGATATTTTTCATCTGCAATTTGTTAAAACCTTAGCTTGGTTGGCTGGATTAGTCACAGGCTTTCTGATATTTGATTAAAGGAAAAGGAGACATGATAGCATTTTGTTTGGATTATGTGAAATATGCTTATGTGGTTTGTTCCTTTCACATACAGTGAAGTTAATGCTAGCAGTCTCAAAGCAGAAAAGGCTTCCAGGAAAATGGTTACACCATCTGTGCCAACTCTCCTGGAGCATGAAGGTACGTGGCCTGAGGTCATCTTGTAATATGGGTGTGCCCTCTGGCACCCAGGCCTGGGAATGTGTGAATGATTTAAAAGAAACGAAGTTGGAAATAAACAAGGGACAAGATAGAACTGTCATGTTAAAGACAGAATTAACTTTCTCTCTGGAAAATGATAACATGGAATCATTGACATATTACAAAAGCATAGAAATATGCAACCAAAAAAGGAAAAGAAAAAAGATATTATAGATTGTTAGGTAATTAATTAAGAATATATTATTTATTGAAATGTTATATTTGTGGTATGTGTCAGTTTTGAAATATTTTTGTTGATTCATTTTATGAATAAGTGTTCATTTTGTATCTGATTCTGTGCTTCTGATTTTAGATCCTCTTAAACTTATATAGCTATAACACCTGGATCTAACCCTCAATCGAATGCATTAACTGTCCCGTTTAGGGCCCTACATTGCCAGTTGATATTAGGCAGGGTGCATAAATTAGAGAAGAGACCCATTCTCTGCAGCCTAACATTTCCCCCATACCACATTTTGCAGCACAAATGCACTTTGGGCACATCAGTGGCACATTTCCACAGATCTCTTGGTGTTGCCACAGTATTTCACTGGTAGAGTTCCCTTGCTATAGCTGGTAGATTTTTCGGTTTTGCAGAATCTCTCAGGTTCTAGAAATTCATTGTGAGAAAACAATGCATTCTAGTTTGAACGTAAAAGGATTCTTAGAGAAAAAACAAGCTAGTCTACACTGTCTGGTTTTCCATAAAATACTGAACTACTAAAAACCACAAATCTACTTTGCAATATACCACTGTATAACTTTCCCTTTCTATATTAGTCTTTTGGGATATTTTTGCCATTTCTTTACTAGAGGGCCAAGTTCTGACATAATTGAAACTACACTCTTTCTTAACCTAGAAAGTCCTCTGAACCTTGAGGTCAGAGCACTAGAGTTTAAAGAAATTGCCTGCTATTATCTATACTCATTTCAAACTTTTAACCTAACAAGGGAGCAAATCTAGTAGCTAACCTTGGATGCAATATTTCAGGAGTATGCATGCTAAGAGTATCCTTGCATAATTATTAGGCATATTTTCATAGACAATAGGTTAAATTAACATGTATTAATCTTATAAGAGATTATTTCTGAATGGCATTATGGGGCTTTGGAAGAGGTAGTTCATCTCACATAGTTTATCATTTCCTAATAGGAGAATAAAATGCATTTATTAATATTTGCTCTGATACTTTGGAGACAAATTCCTGGTTCATACAATAAGTGCCCAGTAGGAAATGTGTGCTGAAATCAAGTTTGTTAGAGTTTATTTTGATTTTCATAGAATAGTATAAATATCTTTATTGGATCCTTCTTCCAAAAAAATAATAATAATAAAAGCAGGAACCAATTAGTGAGAAAAAAATAGCTCATGCCTCAACACTATCTTTATGATTCAAATACTGAAGTGTGGACAGCATCTGTGTCAAAATGCCCGCGTACAGTTATCTTTCCAGTTGACATGAGGTTTTGTTTAACTAATAAGCTGTCTCTCAAACAGATGCCATTAGTCTGGCTTTCTGAACTGTAAGTAAAAGGAAAAAACAAACCAAAAATAAGTTCAGCAGAGCACAGTTATTTTCTATTTTATTTTATTTTTCCTATGGTATAAACTCCTTCTTCAAGCTTGAATATCCTGTTGCAATTATTAGAAATTTTTTAAATGGCTGAGTTCTTTCATGCCAGCATCATGCAAGCAGCATATCTATTGAAGCCAGGGCTCTAGATTGAAGAGAAAACAAGGCTGAGTCCCTGTCTTTCATTAGTTAGTGTGGGCGAGTGAAACCTACAATCTTTCTGGTTTAAAACCCTACCAAATATCAGAGTATGACCCAGGAAAATGTTGGCCCCATCCATATGTTGTGGCAGTAACAAAGTTATATAGAAATGTGGTGTATTAGTTCATTTTCATACTGCTGATAAAGACATACCCCAGACTGGGCAATTTACAAAAGAAAGAGGTTTAACTGGACTCACAGTTCCACGTGGATGGGGAGGCCTCACAATCATGACTAAAGGCAAGTAGGAGCAAGTTACGTCTTACATGGATGGCAGCAGGCAAAGAAGGAGCTTGTGCAGAGAAATTCCCATTTTTAAAACCATTGAATCTCATGAGACTGATTCACTATCAGGAGAGCAGCACAGGAAAGACCTGCCCCCATAATTCAATCACCTCCCACTAGATTCCTCCCATAACATGTGGGAATTGTGGGAGTTACAATTCAAGATGAGATTTGGGTGGAGACACAGAAAAACCACATCATTCCACCTCTGGCCCCTCCAAATCTCATGTCCTCACATTTTAAAATGAATCATGCCTTCCCAACAGTCCCTCAAAGTCTTAACTTATTTCAGCATTAACCCAAAAGTCCACAGTCCAACATCTAAAGGGACTTGCCTGAGACAAGGCAAGTACCTTCCACCTATGAGTCTGTAAAACCAAAAGCATGTTAGTTACTTCCTAGATACAATGCAGGTACAGGCATTGGGTAAATACAGCCGTTCAAATGGGAGAAAGTGGCCAAAATGAAGGGGTTACAGGCCTCATGCAAGTCTAAAATCCAGTAAGGCAGTCAAATCTTACAACCACGAAATGATCTCCTTTGACTCTATGTCTCACATCCAGGTCATGCTGATGCAAGAGGTGGGTTTCTATGGTCTTGGGCAGCTCTGTGGCTTTGCAGGGTATAGCCTCTCTCCTGGCTGCTTTCACAGGCTGGCAAAGAGTGTCTGTGACTTTTCCAGGTTCACGGTGAAAGCCGTCAGTGGATCTAACATTCTGGGGTCTGGAGGATGGTGGTCCTCTTCTCACAGCTCCACTAGGCAGTGCCCCAGTAGATACCTTGTGTGGCTGCTCTGACCCCACATTTCCCTTCCTCCCTGCCCTAACAGAGGTTCTCCATGAGAGCCCTGGCCCTGAAGAAAACTCCTGCCTGGACATTCAGGTGTTTCCATACATCCTCTAAAATCTAGGCAGAGGTTCCCAAACCCCTATTCTTGTCTTCTTGGTACTGGAAGGCTTAACACCACATGGAGGATGCCAAGACTTGAAGCTTTCACCCTCTGACGCCATGGCCCAGGCTTTATATTAGCCCCTTTCAGCCGTGGCTGAAGTGGATGGGATGCAGGCCACCAAGTCCCTAGGCTGTGTACAGCACAGGGACCAGCCCATAAAACAACTTTTTACTACTGGGCCTCCAGGTACCAAAAACAAACAATGGGGAAGGGACAGTCTCTCCAATAAATGGTGCTGAAAACATTAGATGTCCATACGCAGAAGAATAAAACCAGATCCATATCTCTAACCATATTCAGAAATCAACTCAAAATGGATTAAAGCCTTAAATGTAAGACCTAAGGCTATGAAACTACTACAGGAAAACATAGGTAAAATGCCTCATCACACTGGTATAGTCAATGATTACTTTGGATAAGATTTCAAAAACACAGACAACAAAAGCAAAAATAGACAAAAGAGATTACATCAAACTGAAGATCTTCTTTACACCAGAAGAAACAATCAACAGAGTGAAGAGACAACCTATGGAACTGGAGAAAACTTTTGCAAACAATACATCTGACAAGAAGTTAATATTCAGAATATACAAGAAACTCAAACATCTAAATGACAAAGAAGCAAATAGTCCAAATTAAAAATGGGAAAAAGATATTAGATATTTCTCAAAAGAAGACATATGAATTCCAAACAGGTACATTGAAAATGTTCAAAAGCATCAATCACCAAGCAAATGCACATCGAAAACACAGTGAGGTATCATCTCACTTCAGTTAGAATTACTATTATCAAAAGAAAAAAGATAACAAGTGTTGACAAGAATATGGAGGAAAGGGAACACTTACTTACACAATGTTGATGGGGATGCAAACTACTACAGCCACTACAAAAAAGGCATGGATGTTCCTCAAAAAACTAAAAATATAACTACCATATGATCCAGCAGTCCCAATACTAGCTATATATCCAAAAGAGATCTACAGTGGCTCATGCCTTTAATCCCAAAACTTTCAGAGGATGGGATTAAAGGACTGCTTGAGGTTAGGAGTTCAAGTTCAGCCTGGACAATGTAGTTACACCTTGTCTCTACTAACAAAAAAGAGGAGAGGAGAAGAGGGGAGGGGAGGGGAGAGGAGGGGAGGAGAGGGGAGAGGAGAGGAGGGGAGGGGAGGGAAGGGGAGAGAAGAGAAGAGAAAACGAAAATTATGCCTGTAGTCATATCTGTTGGGGAGGCTTAGGTGGGAGCATCACTTGAGCCCAGGAGCTTGAGGCTGCAGTGAACTATGATCCAGCCATTGTACTTCAGCTTGGGCAATGGCAAGATCATGTCTTTTAAAAAAAAGCAATTAATATGTTGAAAATGTATCTGCATTCCCATGTTTATTGCAGCATTATTCACAGTAGTCAAGATTTCAAATAACCTAAGTGTACATCAATAGATAAATGGATAATGTGGTATATATACATAGTGGAGTACTATTCAGATATTAAAAAAATAAAATCCTGTCATTTCCAACAACATGGATGGAACTAAAGGTCATTATGTTAAGTGAAATAAGCCAGGCACAGAAAGATAAACTTTGCATGTTTTCACTTACTTATGGGAGCTAAAAATTACAATTGAACTCATAGAGATAGAGAGTAGAACGATGGTTACCAGACTCTGGGAAGGGTAGTGGAAGGGGTAGGGAGTAGAGATATTCAATGGGCACAAAAATATAGCTAGAAAGATTGAATAATATCTAGTATTTGACAGCACAGCAGGGTTAGTACAGGCAACAATAATTTATTGTACTTTTTAAAATAACTAAAAGAGTATCATGGAAATGTTTGTAACATTGAAATGATAAATGCTTGAGATGATGGATTCCCAATGAACTCTAATGTAAATTATTACACATGATATGTCTGTATCAAAATATCTAGTGTACCCCATAAATATATATACCTATGTGCCCATAAACATTACAAATAAAAAATATTTAAAGAATGGGGAACTTCTTCAACTTGACAAACAGCAACCACAAGTTATAGCTAACATAACAGTTATGTAAAGCTGAATTATAATGATTTCCTCCTACAATTGTCAAGGATGTCCACCCTCACCAGACTTATTTTACAGTGCTAGATATTCTTGCCAGTGAAGTAAGACTCAAGAAAAGAATACGAATGACATACACATTATAAAGAAAAAAATTAAACTGTCTTTATTGAATGAACAGTTTCTCCCAGGGAAACATATATGAGAGATAAATAAATTATGATAATCCATAATTATTGGATTTAACTTGGATTGAGCTTTCAATTTTAAACTCTCTTTTTTTTTTTTAGACAGAGTCTCATTCTGTCACCCAAGCTGGAGTGCAGTGGTGCAGTCTCGGCTCACTGCAACCTTCCTCTCCTAGGTTCAAGCGATTATCCTGCCTCACCCTGCTGAGTAGCTGAGACTACAGGTGAACGCCCCCATGCCCGGTTAATTTTTGTATTTTTAGTGGAGACGGAGTTTCAGTATGTTGGCCAGGCTGGTCTCAAACTCGTAGCCGCGTGATCTGCCCATCTCGGCCTCCCAAATTGCTTGGATTATACGGGTGAGCCACTGCGCCCGGCCATTTGTCTTTTTATTCGTGAAAAATTCTTATCATCTTCAGATTTTGCTTCTCCAAGATTTGTTCTATTCTTTTCTTCTTTACTTCCTATTTTAAAAATCTTAGAGTTTCTAAATCTTTTTTAAATGTTTGAAAATAACTCAGACATTTTATCTCATTGCTTGTCTGGATGCATTCTAATAGATTCAATTATTTTCCTATTTATTATTTTCATTTTGTATAAAATCTACAGTTTATCCTGGTAATGGCTTATTTTTATTTCAGTGACTAAATTTTCACTGTCAATTTTTTTTATTTTAGTATTTTTGTATCTACTAGTACTTATTAAATCTCAGCCCACTGTCTTTTTTTAAAATATCTTGCATATAGTAGTTGAGAGCTCAGTTTCTGGAGTCAGATTGCATGGGTTCAAATGTGGACTCTTCTACTTATTACATTAGATTGGACAAATCATTCAAACTCCCCTTGTCTCAGTGTCATCATTTGCAAAATGAGTGTTTTTCTCTTACTGTTGTTATAAGAATTATTGAGTTATTCTATGTAAAGATCTTAGAACAATGTCTGGCATACAATGGTCTACATATAAATGTTGAGAATATTATTCTACTTTATTAGTGTTATATTCTCATTTTCTCTTGCACAATCTGAAAAATATTTAAAATTTCAGACATTTCCTCAGATTTTATTTTCAGCCAAAGCAAATCATATTCAATATATTAATTATGATTACCAAGGCATTTTATTATTTATATGGTTTGGAATTTTCATTTGAAAGATTATGTTGAGTAGGAAGTTTCTATGTGAATTTTTCCCTCTTCTTTCTTCTGTTCCCTCCATCTCACGTATATCACTATCCTGAAATCAGGTAGCATTGCAGAGCTTCTTTTTCTATATTGCAAACATTATAGCTCACAAAAATAATCAAACTTGAGTGACAATTTGCTATAGCTTTGTTCCTTCCTTCCCTATCTTAGCTACATATTTCAAGTTAAGAAAATCAATTGTGTTGATCATGCTTTCCGGCACATTCCGTGCCCCCACCACCCCATGCACAGAGGTAAAGATTTTCAGCTCTTGGAAAAAAATTCTTGGTTATAGATTCAGCTGTCATTCTGTGTTTCTATCAGGTGTTCAGAAGGAAATTTAGCATATCATGTTTTACTGCCGTTTGGCTTTTAAGAAAATTTATTGCCTTTATCAGGGGAATATAGGTGTAGAAGAACTACAGACAATGCACTCCCCCAATATCGACAAAGAATGTGGTACTCTATTCTCACTTACCACGTACCTCTCAGCAAAGAACTTCCCTAAATAAGTCAGAAACTGCACAGAAAACCAAAGTAGAAGATTGAATGCAAAAAAGCAGATTAAGGAGAAAACATTTTCAGACTGTAAACATTTTTTATAAAAAGATTGTCTATGGAAGTTAAGCCATGGTAAAAGAATTATAGTATATTAATATAAGTGTAGCTTTTATTATTATGTTACCAAAGTATTCTTTTCTACCCCATTAAAAAGCTACTTATTGATAGCATATCATTGCTTGAAAATAGAAGCCACATATTCTGAATTTTAGTTCAGTTAATTCTGGCATTCAGACAACATTTATCTCTTGACGTTAAGCAAAATATTTCCTTAGCCATTTTGCAAACACATATTGTAATAATGATGAAAATACAAATCATTAAGTATAGTGTTTATCTTGTTTATATAAATCTAGAACCACCTGTTTTGCAGTAAAGACTTTTAACCCTAATTAAAAAGAACAAAAATTAATTTTATTATCATAGCCACTAAAAGGCACACATAATCTTCCATTAAAACACGGAAACAGCATGAGCAATTCCATTTTTAGATGCTCTTCATCTCTAATTCTCAATAGCTCTGAACATTAGCTGAATACAGTAATTGACTTCCAGTGCTTCTGGCCAGGCAGGCCTTTTGAGTGAGATCTGAAAGTGCTCAGTTTTACAGATCATTTAAGAAGTATCGTGGTCTTGCTGATTTCTTCCGGACTTAAGCTGCAGTGGTGCTCTTTCCCTGCCGTCATTGCTTTGCTTAGAGAATGACTTCTTTGAGAACCCTGCAGGAAAGAGGCTGGCTTCAGAGCTACGGCTCATGTAAATTCTGAGAGAGGTCTATATATTCTTGGATTGCTCTGCAAAATATTCATATAATATATTATGAGCATCTATAAAGGAGCCTACAGTATTCAGTGTAATGGTTTCTTGCCAGATAAATGGCTTGGTGAAAAAGAGATAAAGCCTCTTATTTACCAGATAAAGCTGGTAAATAATGAGATTTACAATCTTCTCTATTGATTTCTGCGGAAAAGGTATGTGATATGTTTCTCAGCCATTCTATAAAGATTAAAAATTAATCTACTTTGATTATTATTATCATCAATATACTTCTTAATCAGTAACACTTTTCTCTGAAATAATCTGTATACTTTAAGAAGGGCACACAGAGGAAGTGCTTTTTTTTTTTTTTTTAAAGCAAGAACCCTGCTAAGTCAATTTAGCAAAAACCCCACACCCTCAGTATCTGATTATCCTGGCTGTCTGATCGGGTTCCTCATTCTTCACCATCCCCCAGGTGATGGTTGTCTGATCGCCCTGGTTGTGATATGGTTTGGCTCTGTGGTCCCACCCAAATTTCACCTTGAATTGGAATAATCCCCACATGTCATGGGAGGGACCCAGTGGGAAGTAATTGAATCATGGGGGCAGGTTTTTCCCATTATATTCTCATAATAGTGAATAAGTTTCATGAGATATGATGGTTTTGCAAATGGCAGTCCCCCTGCACATGCTCTCTCTTGCCTGCTGCCATGTAAGATGTGAGTTACATCTTCAGCTTCAGCCATGATTGTGAGACACACCCCACCCCAGCCATGTGAAACTGTGAGTCAATTAAACCTCTTTCCTTTATAAATTACCCAGTCTCAGGTATGTCTTTATTAGCAGAGCGAGAACAGACTAATACACCCTCAATGTCTGACCTTGTTCCTCATTCATCACCATCTCCCAGATGATGATCATCTGACCACCCTGCTTGTATTCAGCAAGAAGTTTGCTAAATCAGTTTAACCAGAATTCCCCATATTCCTGATGCTTCCTCTTGGTAATTTTCTTTTCAATGACTTCCATCCTGCTCCCCAGCTATAAATTACTGCTTGACTGTGCTGTATTTGAAGTCAAGCCCAATTGAATCCCACTGCTACAAAATCCCATTGCAATGCTTTCTATATGTTGTGATGGTCTTGAATAAAGTCTTCCTTACTGTGCTTTAACAATTGTGTCATTGAATTTTTTTCTTTACCAATATTCCATGTTAATGTTTTAATATGGTGAAGATTTTGAGAATTTGGATTAATTTCCAAAATTTATAGGCTTTGAAAAATGATATGACAAATTCTCATTATATTCAAAAAGTAAAATAACCAAATATAATTCAGAATTTAAAGATTCAAGTTCTTATACTATGTATGAAGCACAGTTCCTTTAGTCATAAAAAATTAGTCACTCTCTATGAATAAATGTTTACCTCTCTGAGAAATAATTATAACACAAAGTAGAATTCAAAAGTTAAATATACAAAATACCAAGTTAAGAACTAGGCATGGGAAAACTGTTTGTTTATAGATAAGACTATACAACATTACAATCAAAAACTTATGTTTGTCCTGTGAGTGTATTTTTTTCTTTAGTAGAAAAAAAATGTTCTAAACTATACAATAAGTATATGTGAAATTGTGTCTCCTAACAACTCAGAATTAAGAATTTAAGAGTACTGGGGTAAACATGGAAAAAGTGATTTCTCTTGCCTTGAATTGGGTCACTGAAATTACAACTGTCATCAAGCGGTGAGACGGTTGAGGCAATTTCCCTTCCACCACTCACAGAACGCTTTACTTTTTCAGCTTGATTTGTGATCTGATGTGAAAGCAAAATTAATAAAGATTGTACAATTTTCTCTTACCTTGTATGTATGAACATCTTTAAGGCATAGTTGGAAAACATTTGCTTTGTACTAAAATGTATCTCCCTAAAATTCATATGTTGAAGCTTTTACACCCAAAGTAATGGTATTTGGAGATGGGGACTTTGGGAGGCAATTAGGGTTAAATGAGGTCATGAGAGTAGGCTGTTCATTATGCAATTAGTGCCCTTACAAGTAGAGACATGAGACAGTGTTTTCTCTCTCTCTCTCTCTCTCTCTCTCTCCTCCCTCTCTTCCTCCCTCCCTCTCTCCCTCCCTCTCTCCCTCTGCCATGTGAGGACACAATGAGGAGGTGGCCATGTGAAAGCTAGGAAGAGAGCCCTTTTCAGAACCTAACCATGTTGGCATCCTGATTGTGCACTTCTAGCTTCTGAACTGTGAGAAATAAATTTCTGTTGTTTTAGCCCCCAGTATTTTGCTATTGCAGCTGGCACTAAGACACTGAAATAAATTACTTGGCCCATATTAATTTTGTCAGGTGGGTAGATTCAATGCATAATATTGGCTAAGGCTTACTTCCAGGTACCCTCTGCTCTCTACCTTGAAACCTCTTTATACTTTTTCCCCCTCTGGCCTGACTATGAAATTCTCCAGTCAGTACTGAATTTCTTCTATTTCCCAAATTCCTCCACCTTAAAAAAAAAACTCTTTATAATTTCTGAATTTGTCAAGATCTCAGTCAATAACAGATTTGATTGCTCTCTTTCTGCTAGAAACCAATCTGCCTAAATTACGCAGTAGGTGAAGTAGGTGACATAGGACTAAGGAAAGACTGATAAATGAATAACCTAAAGACAAATGAGAGAAGTCGGTGAAGAAAAAGGAAGAGGAGGAAAAGAGGCAGAGGGGAAAGGAAGAGAAGGAAACTGAAAAGAATATAAAATAATTTGCACTCTTAATCCCAAGAACAAAAGAAGCCAAGAACTTGCTAGGGGCAGGTAGGGTTGAATGTCTGAGTCAAAGCTGTCTTGTGCATTCTCTATTTCCACTTCTGTTTTCTATATGTATTTCCTAAATTATATATAGGAAAAAAAGCACAGGAAATAGTAATTAGAGAACAGACCACACCTGATATCAGAACTCAAGCTTGGGGAAAGATCCGAGAAGGAGTTTTGGAGGTGTTTGATCCTGCCAGCAAAATGGCATTACGAAGAGAAACAGTATGGTTAACATACAGTAAGGGTAGCATGAGTCTTGGTGCTTCAGAGAGCTTTTGTGTTTTCTTGCATGGACTATGTTTGGAGTCAGTGTCAAATAATAGGCAGTTGCAGAACCTCTCTTTCTCAATTGCTTTTCTTCAGCATCATTACTGGACAGGAAACCCTTGAAAGCAAAATTCCTAGAGTAGGAAGAGTTGGATTCTCACTCTCCCTGCACCTTGGGTAGGATGCAGAGCAACCCATGCCACCTTGTGCTTCTATTGCTTTTCTTGCCTGAGTATTGGACTCACCCTGGGTTTGGGATGGGGCACAGAAAAAAAAGTAAACCATTTATAACTAGGTAAATCCCTTTGTTCTGAATGCATCAGAGCTCTGTAGAATGGCATTTTGATTTTTCAGTATTACATTGTTTTCTCATTCTACCAGCTTACTGATTCCCACTAATTGCAGAATTTTTGTGAGGCCTAATGTATAAAACATTTACTCCTGCTAGTCTCATGTGCCACTTCCTAAAGAAATGAGTAATAAATGTTTGTTGTATGGCATATGTTATATAGATAGGCAACACCACATATATATAATCTCTCAAAAAAGAAGCACATTACTACATTATTTTAGGTTTGGCTTAATTCCACCCAGAGATTTTGGAATTTATTTATTATCGCATTCCTTTCTCTGATTTTCTTATTATCCTGAAAGAATTGAGTGCTAAGCTGCTTTGCTCTTCCAATTTGTTACTTCAAGGTTTTTCTCATCTGAAAGCTGAGGTTATCAGAAAACTTTATTGCTGATAAAGTTTTATCTTTATTTAAACTTTATTGCTCGGAAGCACTGAGCAACTTAGTAAACTACTGCTGAACTATAGCCACTGAGATTTAATTGCTGTGCTGTTAAGATTGAGGCAGTTTCTTACAGTGGCCATAGCAGGGTGCAGAGATGATTGACAATACACTAATATCTGTCTAGATTATTCATAGGACTATATTATCTTCATTTAGAGACAAGTACATTCTATGTGCTCATCAAGAATAATTTGGCCACCTGGACCCAGGCCTTTCTACCTTTTTTTTTTTTTAACGACGCCTTCTTTAACAATATTCCAATAACTCCAAAGTTACTTATTTGGATTTCACCCCATCATTACTGATTCATGACCCCCTTTTAAGAAAAGGGCAACTGTTCACTGCCGCACTGTTTACAATAGCAAAGACTTGGAACCAACCGAAATGTCCATCAATGATCGACTGGATAAAGAAAATGTGGCACATATACACCATGGAATACTATGCAGCCATAAAAAACAATGAGGTCGTGTCCTTCATAGGGACATGGATGAATCTGGAAACCATCATTCTCAGCAAACTGACACAAGAACAGAAAACCAAACAGTGCATGTTCTCATAGGCGGATGTTGAACGATGAGAACATGTGGACAAAGGGAGCGGAGCATCACACACTGTGGTCAGCTGGAGGGGGCTAAGGGAGGGACAGCAGGGAGTGGAGAGGGTAGAGAGGGATAACGTGGGGAGAAATACCAGATATAGGTGATGGGGGATGAATGCAGTAAACCACCTTGCCATGTATGTACCTATGCAACAATCCTGCATGATCTGCACATGTACCCCAGAATATAAAGTACAATTAAAAAAAAACCCTAAAAATATATGTAAATTACCTAAATCAGCACCTCGGTCACAGAAGTGCTAAATAATTCCTTGTTCACACTGTCAATAATAAATTCAATAAACTTTCATATATCCCAAGTTTACTGGGATTATAAAGTAACATGTGCTGTCAAAGTGATTATAAAATGATTGATAAAATAAGTTGTACTATCAAATTACAGTTATACTTATGGGTTGAACATGACAGAATCAGAATACAATAAAATACATGGAACAATAAAAAAGAAAAGAAAAGGGTAACTGTTGCAAACCACAAAATTACCAGTTAATTCTACAGTTAACTATCTCTTGTTGTTTGTCATCCCTCATTTTATTGCCAACTCTTACACATACACTATTATTATTTATCTGAGTAAACTTTAGAGCTTTATCTTCCAAACTTCCTGAGAAGGATGGGAAGGTAAGTGACATAACTCTATTTCCACACCTCAAGAGGAGCAGGTCAGATACTCTTTGCTTTCTGCCTGGACTGTGATGGCCATCATCTGTAGGTGAAGTCACGATATCTTTTAATCATTACACAGCCAGTTGTCACACTTCTTACCCTTTCATTAGTATTTTCGTTGAAACTCATGTGTATTCCCCCTTCGTATAACACATCTGAATTTTTAATGTCGTAAAACCAAACTGCATAAAACCAACGAAATGCCAAAATAAAACATTAGAATGCAAAATTTTTCACAAATTTCAAATTTTCCAGAAGGCCATTCTCAACCCCCATGTAGGGGATGGAGAGTGCTAATTTATTTAATCATAGGTTTGAGACACATTGCCATAGAAATAGTTGCTTAGAAACATGAATGATATGATGAAACATTTTGAGGCCATTTACTGAAGTACTGTTGAACTATAACCACTGAGATTTAATTGCTGAGCTGTTACGACATCTTCCAGCAGTGGCTGCAGCAACATTAGGAAATTATTGAGAATACACTAATATCTGCCTAGGTTATTCATAGTACTACATTACCATCATTTAGAGAAAAGAGCATTCTATGTGCTCATCAAGAACCATACAGCCACCTGGACCCAAGCCTTTCTACCTTTATCTTTCTACTCTGCTTGTTGCCTTTTAATAATTTTTCATGTAATATTTATGTGAGTCCTAATTAGGGAAAAGGAGTCAGGCTGGTGGGACCAGAAGAAAACAAAGAGTTAAAGCAAATAAGCTGTAAATAGGCTTTTCTTTACAGCTCAGGACATATAAACAAAAAGAAGAAGCAGATAAATTATAAGCCTGTTTTTCTTTATGGCCCAGAATATATTGCCCTCCTGAACAAATAACGTGCATAACTCATTAAACATCATGGCTCCCAAATTCTATTGTATAAAATCTCCAGCAAGCCTTTGTTTCCTTGCAGTCAGCTTCTCTCATGCTGAACTGCCTGTTACCTTCTTGCAATATATTTTCATGCTTTCTCTAAAAATCTACCTTTCTTTACCTAAAACTGTCTTAGCAAATTCTTTTATCCCTGTGCCACTGGCCCGGGTAGTCATTGCTTCCCCGCAACAATATAAATAAGCAGGTATTGTTGAGTAGTAGGGGCCATGGCACCCTCAGCTCTCTGAAGTTTCCCTGAAAAATAAACTTGCAAAAGACAGGTTAATTGAAGAAAAGATATACAAATGTATTCAATGTGTATGCACAGGAAACTTCAGAATGAAGACTCAAAAATTCAGAGGAAACAGTCCATTTTTATGCTTAGGTTCAACAAAGTATGGGTGCATGTAAAACTATAATTGAACAAAGACTTTATAGTATAATGCTAACAGGTTGAGTGGGGAAACTCCACAAGGTTTGTCTGTCTAGATTCTTCTTGGCCTCTCTGAGCATTGATTCTTTCCTTCTGGGTATGAGCAGGATCATCTCTGAAATGGGGGTCTTATATCCTACAGTCAAACAAGGTAGGTCAGATAATTTCTTTATGGCCAGTTTTTACTCAGAAATGTGGATGAAAAGTTAGAGTAATATTTTATTACTCTAACTTTAGGTTTTATGACTAGCTTTAGGGGAAAGGGGTTCTAGTTTCTATGACCCCCTTCTTGGGGAAGGGGGATTCTACTTCCTATGGCTAGTGTCAGGGGAGAATGAGACTGAGAGACAGGAGGGCAGAAGGTCAGGGAAAAGCTTCTGCTTCTGAGACCTGTATTTTGGGGTATTGTTTTCTGAGCCCCAGCAGAACAAAGATAACAGCTGCCTAAATGTTCCTGCCTAAACCAGTGACATTTAATAGGAGTCTTCTATGTGTAGGTCAGAAACCACCCTCTTTTCCAAAAGAAAAAAAAAAGAACTCTCCAGATGCCCTTAGAAACCTGTTTCATTATGTTAATACTCACACTAGGAAGCAGCTATCATTTGTATTTCTAGCTTACATATATATTTTACATATAAACTCACTAATTAGAAGAGTTACTTTGAATTAACATATCTAAAGACAGGGTGCGTCCAATAGCAATGATTGGTCAGTATGTAACAGTTTCAGTGGTGAAAGTACGTCTTAGCTGTCAAAATCTTTCCCACCACTGATCCTCAAGGTTCCATTCACTGCTGTTTTGTAAGAAGTTACATTACTGTCCAGCAAGGGTTACTACGTGCTCTGGAAAAGTTACTTCTGCATATTTTCCATCATCTCCTTTTCCAAATGGGGATTTCACAAACTTAGCCTGTTCCTTCACCACAAGTATGTGGGTACACATAATTTGACTTTCAGTTAGGGTGATGGCAGAGATCTTTGTCTTTTTTTTTTTTTTTTTTGGTCTCTAATACACTCTGAGAACAAGAACAGTGTTGACATATAATAATTAATGCTCAATGAAAGCTTGTTAAGTGAATTAATGAATGATGAAAAAGACTACCTCACCAATGGAGACAGAACTTCAAGGTGGATGTGGTACCTGGATGAGAATTTGGGGTAGCCTCCCCAATGGAAGAGATGCATGTATACAGAAGCAGCATGTGTTCTGAATCACCTTTCACGTTCCATCCCCATTTCTTTTTTGCTGAGAGAACTCTGATTTTGCTTGACCTAGCTAAGCCCACATTGCCCCAGCTTCTCTTGGAGCTGGAAGTCAGATAAAAAGAGAAATAAGTGGCCACTTCTGTCTACTTTTGAATGGTATCATGAGAAAAACCACACAGAATTTAAACTTGTATTTGTTTTGCTTCTGATTCAACACTGGTGGCTGCCTAAAACCATACTTCTTATACAGGAAAAATAAGAACTTATTTTACCAATAAAGTTGAAAGAATTATTTTATTCATACATAAATATATTTCTAAAACATATCACCATACACTTTTTTTCTACTCCTTCACTTTTAACCTTCTCTTGATAGACTCTAATTTGGACCCTGACTTTAGGCATCCCTAACACTGCACTTGCTTTTCTTACTCAGGCTCACTCTAACAGAAAACAATTTGAGTTTTATTCTTTTCTTATAATTTTCCCCATATGGGTTTTATTAACATCATTGTTTGGTCTACCTACTAATCTGCATCTTCTTATGAATCTTCGTTAAGTGTGGAGTCCTAATTAGGGAAAAGGAGTCAGGCTGGTGGAACCAGGGAAAAGCAAAAAGAGAAAGTAGATAAGCTATAAGTCTGCCTTTCTTCGTGGTCCAGGACACATATCCCTCCTGCTGAAATAAGTCACAATCTTCCTGCACCCAGCTATTGCCAGACACCTGCAAGTTCGCTCACTGAAACCTTGGCGTTATCAGTCCTTCATGTATCACTCTTCAGCATAAGCACTATTTTATAAACTCCCTACCAAGCCTTTGTTTCCTTGCGTGTTCAGCTCCTCTCATGCTGATTTTCTCATTGCTTTCTTGCCATGTATTTTCATACTTCCTCTACTCAGTCTGCCTTTCTTAACCTACAACAGTTTTGGTAAATTCTTCTTACCCGCACACCACTGGCCCAGATAGTTGCCACTCGCCTGCTGAAGAAGCCTTCTTGTCTGGGGTCCTGAGGTTTTTGGTCTCATGGCCACGGAGATAAGGACATGGACACACACGCACAGAGGGTGAGGTTTAGAGCAGAATTTTAACAGGCAAAAGAAAGAGAAAATAGATCTCTGTTACAGAGAGGGCTTCCAGAAAAATGAGTTGCCAAGGGGCAGTGAAATGTAAGGGCTTTTTAGACGAGCTGGTGGGGAGGTGGTGATCACATAGGGTGCAAAAAAATGGTTAGTACCAGGTGTGCCATCTGCATAGGGTGTGTATCTCTGGAAGCCCTCATCCCAATCTTTTATTATGCAGGTGAGTCCTCTGCCTGAGCTACTCCACGTTGCTTATTCCTTTTTCACTGTGCATGTGCTAACAAAAAAAGGAAGGTGGAGCCCCCATGGTGGATATGCTTGGCCCCAGAGAGCCCTTTCTATCTGTGCAGCTGTGGGCATTCCCCTGTGCAAGCTTCCAGGTCCTTATCTGTGTTTGCAGCCCGATCTTCCAGGCTGCTCTTTGTTAGAAAAGAAGTGATTTCTGGGGCTGCTTTTTGTTAAAAGGGAAGTTCTGCCATGGACTTTTTTGCCCTCATTATCTGTCTAATTTTTTTTCTATCTCCTTTGTTACTGTGGCAATGAGTCTCATCACTCTAGGATACCATTTCATTTCCTCTAGTTCACACTTTACTATTATTGCCTCTTCAAATACGCTAGCTAGTATTCCAGTGTCAGATATATGCTAATAACTTTTATTTTTAACTTAAATGTAAGTATAACAGATCATATGCATATAGAAAATAACATAAACTCTAAACAAGTTGTCAGAAAGCAAAAACTATGCAACTGCCACTCAGATCAAATAATTATTACAGCACTTCAGGTTATTATTGTCTTTTAATTCAAAATGTGTTCTAAATTTGTTCTTGATTTTTGTTTTTGATCTATGAATTATTTAGAAGATTTTTGTTTGATTTCCAAGTATTTGTGAGTTTACTAAGTATACTATTAATATTAAATTTCATTTAATTCTGTGAAGTTAGTGAATATTCTGTGTATGATTTCAATCCTTTTAAATTTCTTGAGACATGTTTTATGGACGAGCATGTGGTCCTTCTCGATGAATGTACCATGTACTCTTGAAAAGAATGTCAAATATGGTGATCTACAAATGCCAATTAAATCAAGGTGGTTAATAGTGTGAGTAATATCTTCAAATATATTTTTTTATTTTTGATCTAGTTGCTTGATCAATTGCTAAGGTAGAGTTTTGAAACTTTCATACTATAAAGATTTGCCAATTTATCAATTTATTTCCTCTGTTTGATAAGTAAGCCTCTGTTTAAGGAAATACACATTTAAAATATATGTTCCTGATGAAATGTCTCTTATATCATTATGTAATTTCTCTCAGTATCTCTAGTAATACATTGGTTTGAAATCTGTTTTATTTTGCATTCATATGACCCTCCAGGTTTCTTTTGCTTATTTTATTGTATATCTTTTTTTATTCATTTACATTCAACCTATGTCTTTTTATCTAAAGTTTTCTTTGCAGAAAGCATAGAGCTGAGTCTTGCTTTTCGTTCATTCTTTTAATTTCTATCACTCAAAAGGCATTTTTGGATTTATGTCTATTATTTTGTTTTTTTCTTCTTCTTCTTTTTGCTCCTTTTTCTGTCTTTATTTAGTTTATTTAAACATTTTCAGTATTCTAATTTAATTTACCTATTCCAACTTTATCTATATCGATTGCTATAATATGTATTCTTTCATAGTTCAGTTAGAGCTAATATTGCATTGCTCTTGTAAAACTTAGAAACTTTGCATCTATATGAGTTTCTTACATTTCTCTTCTATTTGCTACTGTTTTTTATGTTAAAGTAGTCTTACAATATGGATTTACATACATTGAAATTCACAATGTCCATATTCTAATTTTTGTTTTAAATAGTCATACATTTTTAGAGATGTTAAGATAAAAAATTTTATTTTCTATTTACCCAGATAATTAAAATTTCTTATTTTCCTCATTCGTTTTCAAGGTCAAATCTTCCCTTTGATATAATTTCCTGTTGGCTGACAAACTTCTTTTGGCTGTTCTGATATAATAGGATTCCTTGTGAAGAATTCTCATAGTTGTGTTTTATCTGAAAACATCTTTATTTCGCCTTCATTTTTGAAGGGTAACTATACTAAATAAAGAATTCAAGGTTGGTTTTTTGTTTCTTTTAGACTTCAAAGATGTTCCATTCTTATCTAGCTTCATTGGTTCCTGATATGAAATCTGCTATCACTCAAATCACCGTTCTTTATATCAGGAACAAAGGCAAAATAAAGACATTTTTAGATAAAGTTTATATATTAGAAAACTGTATTCAGGAATGAATGTATTTAACAAACATTAACATTCTATTGATCAAAATTGAATTTTTTGGTAACTGTAATCACTATGGCTAACTTAACCAAGAAAGACTTTAATAGTGTTCCACCATAGAATTGCTGCAAGGAGCTACCTCCTCCTCTGTGATGAAGAAGCTTTCATATCAGGAAGACACTGAAGAAGAACCAGATATTTTCAATGGTGTGGCAAAAGCTACAGGTAAATAAATTTTTTAACCATGGCTTCCACTTTTATTTTTACTTTTCTTATTTTCTGCAACTGCATTTAATAAGGTGGAAGTAAACCATACAAAGAACCCCAGCTAATGGTGAGCTTCAGAAATGTAGCTCTAAGTTTTCTAGCCTCTACACTAAAAGAAAACTGATAGAATACAGTAAAGCATAATTCTCAACCTTTCCCTATACTACAAGTTACCAAACAGTAATAACAACTACACAACCATCCTACATACAAATGCAAACTTCTTGCTGTCTATTGAAGAGGAAGAAATAAAGTCCCAACAATTTATACAACAATTTCTGGATGATTGCTATTCCTCTTTTAATTCAGTCATAATTACATATTGATAATGTGAAATATATGAGCTATGTTATAAAGATAACCAGTACCAACACCAGCTATATGTTACATAAAACATTAGGGGAAAGAAAAATATAAAATTATTTAACAAATAATTAATATATCAACTTTAATTAAATTAGCATATATTAAGAATATATGAATTAATGTTAATATAAACATGATAATGAAAAATATGGCTATCATAATTCTAGTTGTATTGTGCTCTGTATATTGACTTGTTATCATCATTCTTTAACTTTTATCATTGGCCAAAACAGTAATAGAAGATGCTCAAGGGGATACCCTCAATGTTACACAAATCTCTCTCTGACCTCACTTTGTGGCAGCCATATTTCCCCCTTGACTTTCAGGATCAAACAACCAATCCAACATGGTAATACCTCTGCTTTTCCTGTTCACCTTTTAGCCACAGACTGTGACAAATTCAAAATAATTAGATATTCTTCATTGCCAATGCAACAGAAACACTGTTCCATCTCCTCATACAAGTATTCTTCCTTGGGCACTGAGATCTCTAACCAGCAGATCCCAATGTCCTGGGTTTAGAAACAAAAATTCTGTTAGAGTTGATTAAATGCAATATAGTGACATGTGCCAGTCCTACTTCTAACTCTTATTTTCAGACTTAAACATGGTTGTAAGATCACAAAGCTAAAACATGGTAGACCCAGGAGAGAAACAAGTACAATTCCCGTTTCCATAGCTCTAGGTAATCAAGAATCTCAAAGGTAAAAGAGCTTTCAGAGACTTAAAAGAAATCACACTACACTTAAGAAAATACATTTTAAAACCTTTCTTATACTTTCAAGGATTTTCTTTTATGTAATAAGGTATTATTAATGAAATAAAAGACAGGAGTCATTTCAATTTCTGTCAGAATACAAACAGAGATTTTACAATAAAAAACAAAAGGGATACACTGAAGACTATGGTTTCACATGCAGTAATTATTTGGGGAATGGAGAAATAAGTGGGAGACAAAACAGAGCCTTTTTTATCATTGTCGTATGCTTATTAAAGTGAAAAATGATTTCTGACACTTAACAAAATCTCCTTTATTAAACTTTTTCACATTTGAAATTTAATTTTGATTGTTGATGTTACTTTTTTCTTGACTGAGTAAATATAGAGAGATACCAAAAGAAAACCCATCTAACCATAACTAAAAATCCACAGTAAATTAAATCAGCCAATTCTGGTATAAGATTCTTGTTTTGTTTCTAGGGACATTCAGTTATTTTCAGAGATATTAATTAGTGATTAGCGTCATAGAAACTATTCATATATTATAAATTGGGTAAATATCACCATAATCATTAAGAATAATAATAGCGTTGGAAAACAGCTTTCAAAGTCACTAAGTTAATAATTCTGAAGTAAATATTTGAAATAATATATTTGAAAATTAAACATCATACTTTTATATAATTAATGGATCAAAGGTCAATCATAATAAAATGTTGACATATTTTAAAGTAAGCAGCAATAAAAATATGGCATAGACGTATTTATAAAATGCAGCTTGAACAGTGAAACTCTAAAGAGTTTGTTGTTGCTGTTTTTACTTTTTAATGCATATGTTAGAAAAGAAGAAAAAATGGAAAAGATAATGATTCAAGCTTCTATCTCAAAATCCAGAAAAATAACAGTAAATTAAACACAAAGAATATATGAGGAAGAAAATGTTTTTTAAAGTGAGCAGACACCAGTAAAACATAAAGCACACATACATTAGAAAAAGTTTAAATATACATTAGAGAAATAAACTAAGTCAAAATTTGGTTCTTTGGAAAAATTAGTAAAGTTAATAATTGCTAGCAAGACAAAAAAATGAGAAAAACACAAATTACCAATATTAGAAATAAAGCTGTGGTAGGGGTGGCCATTATTATAGGCCCAACAGATATGAAAAAGTCTATAAGAGAATATTAAGAAAACTTTATCTATTAATACATTTAGTTCTTTAGATGAAAAAAAGATCTTAAAAAACAGCATACCAAAACTGATAAAAAGACACCAAAAATCTGAATGTTATTAATCTATTAAAGAAATTAAATCTACACTTTTAAAACTTTCCCACAAGGAAAACTTCTGACCCAGACAGCTTCACATCACAGATGTATTTGTTCAATATTTAAGAAAAATAATTTCACACAGTCTTACACAAATTCTTCAGATAGTAGAAAAAAGGGAATACTTCCCACCTTGTTCTATGGGACTATCATAATTCTGATATTTCAAAACCTGAAAGCCTTCATATGGACTTGGGAGGTAGAGTGATTAATTACATAAATATGTGTAATTAAGAAGAGGGTTTTAAATAGCCTCTATTTTATCAAAAATTGACAGTTGATTGCCAGAGAAAACTAGTACCTGTCCAGACTTTGAACATCACTTTTGGCCTGGTGATTTTCCTTGTGGTATGGGAATATTCTAATATAAAAGGAAATGACAGAAGACTTTAATGGCATAGTGCCAGTATAGTATGGTACTCGAGACATCAAACATTACCCTGTGAATTGATGAAACTTGTCAGAAGCTATAAACTGGACATTCAAAATAGGTAAGTTTCATCAATTACCTAGTTTGTTTTCCAAGCATTAAACCTGAATCTTCAAAAATGTGCTGTAAATAGTGTGTCTTATGTTAGGGTTGTACTTGACAAATCTTATTACTTTCATAGCCTTATTTTGCTGATTGCAGTAATTACTTAGAGAATCTATCATTTTAAACTAATTAGCAAAGCATCAATAATTTTTATAATCCATCACAATCTATTTTTTATTTTTCTATTTCTAACTGATTTTCTATTTTAAGACATCTCTCACAGTATACATAACTTTCTAGTTATTATTTAACATATAAAAATAAATATTGTCCCAGAAAAACAGTTTGATGGCTAAATCATTGTAATTTGATTAGAAAGTTTGTGGGGGTCTAAGAAAATCGTGGTTAAAAGCTGTGGTTATGAACAGAAATTTATTTGTATAAAAACAATTCTCACATTAAATAATTTTGTCCATGGCATTGGAGAAGAAGGAACTAAAACATTGACCTATAATCCATTTTTATTTTAGTTGCTGAGGATCTCCTGGGAAACCAAAGAGGACAGAAGACCTAGTCTACTTTCTTCATAAATGTGCTGATAGTTGACATCATAATGTGTCTAACAGTATTAGTATCATTCACATAAGTAGGACAATTAGAAGAACCTGATAAAATATATCTTAGTAGCATGTCCCAGCTTTAGGACCGTTAAACTAGAGATACTTCAGCTTGCTTACTTTTATGACGTTGTCTAAGATGCCATGCCTATAAATTGATATCAATTTTTAGGAAACCATGCATTTTATAAAACACTGAAAGTAGACATACAAAACCTCATCTACCAACAACTTATCAGTTATTTAATGTGACTACTTTTGCGTTTATAAAGTATCACAATATACTCTTACCTTGAGAAGATATTTTGATACATTTCTATTATTTTGTTTCTTTTAAAATACGATATCAAATTTCCACTGAAAGCTATGATAAAGTAACTCGTGGTAAATTGATACCAATTTATAGACATGGAATCTTAGAAAATGTCACAAAAGTAAGCTATCTGAAGTAGGAAATTGGTATGTTTTAAATCTAAATGATCCCCACTGTATAAGATAATAATGTTTGTGCAACAATCTTGCATGTTCTTTACATGTACCCCAAAACCTAAAATGCAATAAAATTAAAAAAAAAAATTCTAAGAAAACAAAACATAAGCTTATTCTCTCAGGCCACTTGGACTAAGGAAGGATAATTAAGGGTGTAGTTTTCCAAGCATTAAGCTCCAAATGCCCCAAATTTCCCTAGTAGGGTGCCAGATGATTGTATGTTTTCAGTGGACATTAAAGTTCTTCTACTGTGGAAAAATTTAAAAAAAGGATAATAAAGCTTGTACCTTACATTGAAACATCACTTACTGTGAGCCAGTGATTGTGTATCTGAAAAATAATATCTGGAGGGCTGCTAGAGACCAAGAATAATCTTATCAATATTGCCACTTACTTTCCCATAAAATGGGAAGCTTAAGTCCAGAGTCAGTAAATCATCAAACAATCTAAAACTTTTAGTATATAAAGTGATGATTAACTCTTCACAGAGTTCTTTGGCTGAGCATCTGTGATTTAGTGACTATTTGTAGCATGCTTTACTGCAGAATACTGACATCTAGGGACCTGAATTTACATTAACTGTAAGGGCTTAAGATTGATCACACTAATTAAAGTCATAGCTATTCCAGCTAAGATTGTCTCATAAGAAAGTTGCAAAAAGACAGGAGCTCTAGCTTACTACTAACCTAAAATATTAATTTCATATTGATTAGCTA
Source organism: Sapajus apella (assembly GCF_009761245.1). NCBI lineage: Eukaryota > Metazoa > Chordata > Mammalia > Primates > Cebidae > Sapajus > Sapajus apella. Next base: position 30,430,978 of record NW_022436950.1, read on the forward strand.
GGATACATTCTGTAGACATAAAACTTTACACAATTATGAAGAGTCAGCATTCTTTATAATGACAGCAGATAATGAAAAAAGCAGAAGCAAGTTGATATCAAACAGACATCAAAATGGTCAAAAGAATATATTATATTGATGGAAAAGCAACGCTAGCTAGTAAATGGTGTCTTTATCCCAAAGCACAAATTTAGAGTGTGCACATTGTCTTTTTATTTTTTTAATGTCTTACTATGTAATTGATACTTGACATTGAAATAGAGGATAGTCAAGGTATAAATAGCTTGGAAACCAATAAAATACTAAATAATTAAGCTTCCATCAACCCACAACACTAATCAAGAAAAATAACATGGATTTAATCTACTGCACACATATGCCCAGAAGCAATGGAAACTTTATTAAAAGAAGTGCAATCTCGTGGAGACCTAACTCATGGAGACAATAATACCTTTTAAAAATATATATTTATGTTTCACAGCTTTGAGGAAACCATGCATCTTATAAAAAACCAAAGGTAGACATGTATAACTTAATTTACCAAGAACTTATCAGTTTTTAATGTGACTACTTTTGTGTTCGTAAAGTACCACAACATATTCTTACCTTGAGAAGATATTTTAATACATTTCTATTGTTTGCTTCTTTTAAAATATGATATTAAAGTGCCACTCAAAGCTATGTTAAAGTAACGTGTGGTAAATCTTCTCTAGAAGACAATATGAAGAAGAAGAACAAAAGAAAATTAAAAAAAAAAAAGAAACAAAACAGAAAAAGAAAAGTATTTTTGAAGGCAGGTGAGATTAGTTGAGATAGCCAGAATTTCGAATGGCAAAACCATGCAGGTGACTGTACTGCACAGAGAGGTAAGCCAACATTCTGAACTAACTTCCTTTGAGTATTTGCTGATTCTGGGTTGAGTTTAAGAGGCTGAGGGTGTGGCAAATAACCCAGGTAAATTGTGCTATTAAGCACACACGCACACACACACACACACACACACACACACACACACACACACAAAAGAACCAGTAGAAATTATGGATGTGTCTTGAGCCCAAATTATAAAAACTGGAGGCTTGAAAGACTAGAAATGTGGAGTGTGATAAGTGAGAAACAGATATCAGAGAATCATTCTCTTTGCTAGATATTATGAATTCTAAAGCTGTGCAATGGTTAAAAATAGGCCAAGCAAAAACTTCAGAAGAGTAGAATAAAGTTTTAAGCAGCCTCACAGTAATTGTGAGGCAAGAGCAAAAATTCAGGAAACACAGGAAGATGAGAGAGGAACCAATGTGACTTCTCTAGGGCCTGGAACTCCTGGAAGACTACACCTTAGAGCAAGAAAGGTAGGGGACAAATGACAAATGAACAAATTATTCTCAAAAGTGTAACTCAAAATGAAATCTAATAGGCCCTTGATTAGATTAAGTGGGTTCACCTACATTCTATCTTCCCAGCAAAGAGGGACAACAGACTATCCAGCAGCTCTAAATTACTTTTAAAACAATATGTAGGTTTTAATTCACAAATATGTCAAGGGATTTAAGAAATAATCAAATATCAGAAAATAGAGTAGAAAAAAATGTAATCTTAAGTATACCTATCTCCAAAACTAAATCAGATACTTAATGTAAATAAATTTCTAGAACTACAACCAAGAGGACAAAATGTGCAGAAAACACTTCAAACCATGGTAAAACAAAACCATAGTAAAATAGCTAAACAGAAAACAAATGTCCCACACGAAAACCTGGGGGGAATTAAAGAAATATTATTAACTGTGTTAAGAGTATTAAGTGATCTGAAGATACAGCACCATGCCACGAGGTCTAATGTTTCCATGCCACTCTTAGCCGTCAGTGTAGTGTTTCCCAGTTCATTGACCTGAAATTAGTTGTTGATCACATTCTCTTCAATATTACAAAAACAGAACTTGAAGAATCATTTGCTTCTCTTTAAAAATGTTGATCACGGCCGGGCGCGGTGGCTCAAGCCTGTAATCCCAGCACTTTGGGAGGCCGAGGCGGGTGGATCACGAGGTCAAGAGATCGAGACCATCCTGGTCAACATGGTGAAACCCCGTCTCTACTAAAAAACTACAAAAAATTAGCTGGGCATGGTGGCGCGTGCCTGTAATGCCAGCTACTCAGGAGGCTGAGGCAGGAGAATTGCCTGAACCCAGGAGGCGGAGGTTGCGGTGAGCCGAGATTGCGCCATTGCACTCCAGCCTGGGTAACAAGAGCGAAACTCCGTCTTAAAAAAAAAAAAAAAAATGTTGATCACTAGCATGAAAACACAAAGTAAGTGTGTCCAGCTAAAGACGAAAAATTATTAAGAATAAGACAGCTTGATCTGTTATCTACCAATATATTCTGAATGATTCTTTACAACCACATCCATTGATCATTCAGTCATTTAAATATACTAACATGTTTTTTGCAGCTGTTCCATGGAAATTATGCAGAAAAAATTATTATTGTATGATTTTATAGTAAAAATATGAATAAATGGTGGGGAACACAGCATGTTGAAGGAAGAATACATAGGAAAAGCAGATGCTATAGTTAAATTTTTCATTAGGTATATTTTCACAAAGCCACCTAATTAATTTTGTTAATTCAATGAAAATTCCAGTAAGCCAAATGATGTTTTTAATTTTAACACTTCCTTATTTTACTTATTTTCTGATCTGACCATACCATCAAATGTTTCCATTGGTGCCGTCACTTTCCAGCTCACAAAAAACTTTCTCCTATGTAGAGGTATACATTGTATCTATCTGTAAAATTTATTTTCCATTCCATTTTTACACATAAACATTCTTCCTTCAAATTTAAAAAACTATAATTGTTAAATATAAAAATGTAAAATATTATGAGTATGTACAATATAATTTCTTTTCTCTCCTATTCATTCAGTTTTCTTATGTCATCTTTGTCATTTCTTCTGCTGAATTTTCTTCTCTTTTTACCTCAAGTATATTTTTATCATTTTTTTGAAGCTACATTGTCAGATATGCTTTCTGTGACTGTTACTCACCAAGTATATTTTATGTAACAATTTCTAAGTCATACTTTTCTTTTAAAAAATGGTAGTATAAGACCACTTAAGGTGTTTTACTTAAATTTCAAGTGCAGGATTATAGTTTGGAATTATAAAAAATGTAAATAAAAAATAATGAAAGAAATTATATGTTCTACTATTAACAATCATGAAGCAAAATGTCAGTTTTCCTAATAAGAGTTAATGGTAAGAACAAAGTCAGCAAATGTCATGTGGAAACATATTTCAATAAACTGATTGAGAAGTTCACACTGTAATTCTTCCCCTTGGTGTTAATATGAATGAAGGAAGAAAGAAGAAAATGGAAACACGACTTCTGAAGTGCCTACTAGGAGATATGTTTCATGTACACTATTTTGTTAACCCTCACAATAGCCCTGTGACGTATTACTTTTCCACTTTAAAGATGAACAAACAAGGCTCAGAGAGTTTGAGTAACTTTTGCATATCACAGAGCTTCTAAGTGCTTGCCCAATGAATAAAAGTTCCAGGATTAGAAAAAAAAGTATAAAAAGAAAAATGAAATGATAAATCGAGTGGTAAATTGGAAGGAATTCCAGACTTTGTGTTTGGAAATGTGGATTTGTATCTTGGATCTCCCATTTACTAACTCTATATTCTTGGGTTAGTCATTCAAACTCTTTTATTCCTGATTTTATTTTTTCTTTAGTTATACTGGAGTTTGAAGGGGAACAGAAATAGCTCAACTTTCTTCACCAAGGTTCGGAACCAACAGGGTTAAGGCAGATGGAGAGGACGATGTTATCTTTATTAATAAAACTAAAATTGGAGACTATATCTTAAGTTGACTGGCTAGAAGACCTATCCCATCATGTGGACTTCAAGACATTGCTCCACCAAGAAGGAGAGAGCAGATAGAGGCTAATAGTCTTTATTTTTATAAAATTCAGACAAATGGCTTTATTCACTAACCAGACAACTCATTGCATTTTTGTGGAAAGGTGAGGTATATGGAGTATGGAAACAGGTCAGCAGTTTTTAAAGGAAGTTTTACCTGAGAAGTTAATAGGTATGATACTTTACAGGGAAGTTCAAGACAACGGATAGTGCGTACAGCATCTATTGATTCCACTCCCAAGGAAACACAATCATTTTTCAAGATACATTTGGGTATTTTAACAATGTCATCATACATATCTCAGAGAAAATTTATGAGGCCCAAGTAAGATAAAAGCACTTTGAAAATTGTAATGTTATTCACAAATGTAAGACACTATCATAATTTACAGAAAATATCTTGTCAATTAAATATCGCTACCCTTTGACTTTGAGCTGAAGAAGCTGCAATGTTCTTTAATATAGGCTCTTGACTGAATTGGAAATTGTTGAAAGGAATTAACATTTACTTGGAAACTCTTGGGTGCCAATAACTCTGGTTTGCGTATGTTTTTTATTTAATAGGTAGGAATGTTCTGATAATTTGCAAATAAATTTGTGGCTCAGAGGAGTTATGCAACATGCCCAAATTTCCACAGCTAGTGTAGGTGGTATCTGGAAAAGCCAGTGGGATGGGAAAATTGGCTGAAGATCATTATTACTCTTTGAATTTTCACTATGCTGGAGACAGTTGACTAGAAACTTGGTGTAAAGAACATTCTTTAACCAATATTTCCTACCATAAAATTTCAAATTAATATCTATATATTAAAATGCATTTCTAAATATTACAATATATTTTAAATATCAAACCAAATGTTTGCTATTTTCTTGTACAAAAGCTTGACTTTATTGTTTTGCCTCCTTAATGATTGTCAGTCTAACAAATATCATTCCAATGGGCAAAGGGTAATGCTATTTTTAGTCTTGATTCCTTAAGTTTATTGCCCTGAGAAAGCTGTCAGCTGAAGATGGGATTAATTCTAATTATTTCTCTTACTTGAGGATGTCTTGGATCATTTGAAACCTGCCAGTGACCCTTTCTGTTTTCACTGTACAGGTTTGTCTTGGCTTTGATTCTTTCATTGTCTTTACACATTATGTGACAATCATTCTAGGGGGAAAAGAAATACATTTATGCCATCTTTTGTATCATATGAATCATTATTAAAGGTCTCAGAAGGAAGCAGCCAATTTCAATAAATCATGTCAGACATATGTATAAAATTTCCAATGATAATGATGGTATTGATCTACAATGGTCATACCTGGGGACCTTTCAGAGGAATTTTGTGATGTGTAGAAAGATTTAATGTGTTTCACTAGTTTTTAGTCAAAGTCATATTTGCTTAAAGCACAAAAAGAGTGAACATTTTAAAAAGAGTTTATATCATCATACAGGCTGAAAAACTCAGTTCTGTCTAGGAACAATAAAATGCTAATATCTGGGCTAGGTTAATTATCAAATTCAATAATCTAAAATGATGATGTATTGTATATTATGTTAGCGCTCTAGCCAATTGTTAACACCACAAATAGGTATTGGCCCTATGAAATCAAATCTATAAATAATTGAGTAAATTTTGTTCATTTTAATTTACATTTCTGATATTACTATATGGATAAGGATTATCATATGTTTCTGAGGTGCCAGTAGGTGTTGAATCAAAATCTACAAATGTATGCAATTTAACAAATTGAAAGATGCATCTTTTTCATTAAGGGATATTGACAAAGACTGATGGTGGTTGTAGGAGTACATAATATGGAAAAGTCAGAAGGTAGTCTAAAATAATTCAAGGAGTAGCATCCACATTCATTAGACGTTAATATAATCAAGTCACTCTGATAGATAAGATGAGATATTAAAATTGCATGCTCTGTCACCAAGTGGAACATCAATTTAAAGAGATGATTCAGATAAAGCTTTCCCTTTTATATTCATACTATTAAATTGCCTTTGTGGCTTAGGGAACAAGTGAAAAAAATATGATTATAACCTTGCAGGTCCCCAAAAATAAATTTACATATTGTATGTTTGTTTCTGCTGATTAATTCATGTGACAACATAATATTTTAAATGTACATAAATGAATTTTTGCAAAAATATTTAAACTCTAATTATCTACACTCCAACTAGTGGAAATTACATTTTTACCTCCCCAATTTTATTTAAATGTATAAAAATGCATTAAAAATAAAAGTGCTATTTTCATTTAAATTATAACTGGTCTCAGAGAATTTGTACTATAAAAATTCTTCTAAAAAACTGGTTAATTTTCTTTTCAATACATTTTCACATCATCAGCATACATGAAGAAACTGAGAATATCAACCAATAGCACATAACACTGTTTACATTATTTACGAAAATATACAATAATTGCTGATGAAAAAATACTAGAAAAAGCACTTATATTATTAGCATAATATAGAAAAGTCAGAAGGTAGTCTAAAATAAGTCAAAGAATAGCATCCCCTTCATTAGACATTAATATAATCAAGGCACTGTGATAGATGAGATGCCAAAATTGCATGGTCTGTCACCAAGTGGAACATCAATTTAAAGTGGAACATCAATTAAAGCATATGCTAATAAATATAACGTAAAGTTGGCCAGCTTTTCAAATGTGTAAAAGAGCAGCAGAGCATTTATTAATCCCTGAAGAAAGACAAATAGTACATCAGGCATTTTGAGTAATAAGGAACAGACAATGGCTAAGTAACCTGTTAGGCATTTATTATATAAACACAAAAAAGTAAGAAGATCCAAACATTTGTTTGGGCTTTGGAGGACTGAAACAATAGTTGGAATCGTTCCTGTGAAGACTCTTGCGATCCAGTTGAAATACTGGACATTGATATGCCATCCTATTGAAGCTAGCTTTTGCTTCTGCCCCCCATCTATTGATTTCACCATAAGGACAACTGAGTTCTTTACTGTGTTTAACCTCATGGTCTGTGTCTCTAATACAGTCTGTGATTTGACTCCTCTCTCCTGAAATTGAAATGTAACAAAAACGAGAATATGAATGAATATCATTAGTCATCACCCCATAAGGAACAGTTGTCAAGCCAAGTCATTTCATATCTAGGCTACATAGAGAATGTTAGCTGTAGGGTTGGGTCAATCAATGGCTTTCATGAATATTAACATATGATACAATTATAGGTGAATTACAAAGAAGAAACTGCTGTGGTTGCATTATTCAGATGGGAGCATAGCCCCCTAGTGTACTTAGTGTGTCATAAACTTGTCTCCTGTGAAATTGTGCGAGGTTATGTATTAGATTGTTAAAATGACTAAAGAAAATGCAACTTTTTAATGGGGTGTTAGTCTTAAACGATTATTCACGTGTATTTAAGTAGGATCTTATTTAAACTGTCCTCATAAATGTTTGGATTATTCTTCCAAGTTAGGTTTACAAGATCTCCCCCCACACACACCAAAACATTCAGCCTTTGATCTATCATGAGTCATAAAAAAACTTTTGAAAATATGTAATCAACTCACTACTCTTCCTTAAAAGGGCGTGTACCACTTTACCAAGGAGAGTTTGTCTTATACCTATCATCTATCTATCTATCTATATATCGTATCTATATATAAGCACATATAGATTTAATATTACAGAAATCTAGATCATGTGTCATAGGTATTTAAATGGTGAGAAAAAAAATCAAGTTTTTACAAAAGATGGGGAAATTCTAGAAGGCATGACCTAGGCACTTCATAGTACATAAAAGCAATTATTTGGATAATTGAATCACACTTAACATTTTTTAAATGTGAGTGTCTTTATGTTTTTATGTTAAATACTATTATTGAATTGAAAATTCGTGTTTCACATCTAAGAAACCAAAGATTTTTGTAAGCAACATTTTTCTCCCAATTAAAAATAATCCCTCTTTAAGGTATAATACATTGTAGAATTCTTTTTTTAATTAACTAATTAATTTTATTATACTTTCAATTCTGGGGTACATGTGCAGAACATGCTGGTTTATTATGTAGGTATACACATGTCATGGTGGTTTGCTACATCCATCATCCCGTCAGCTACATTAGGTATTTCTCCTAATGCTATCCCTCGCCTATCCCCCCATCCTCTTCTATCCCTCCCTTAGCCCCCCACCCCTTGACAAGCCCCAGCGTGTGATGTTCCCCTCCCTGTGTCCATGTGTTCTCATTATTCAACACCAACTTATGAGTGAGAACATGTGTTGTTTGGTTTTCTTTCTTGTGTCAGTTTGCTTAAATTAAGAAACTTTTCAAGTTTCTAGATAAACATTCTTGCTTAGCAAGTAACAAATGTCATATCTCTATCAAGAAAATATACCTTTATGAGTTGTTGCCTTGCATTATATGATGTTTATTTCATGTTCATTGCCCTCACTAAACTAAATTTTTGAGACCCTGGGTAATATCTTTAATCTCTATACCATCAGTGCCTTTAATACTTATTTAATACACACTACTTTCTTAATTTAGTTGCTATGAAAAATAAATGACTTCAATAATAAGCAGAATTAAAACACATTTAGATTATTAGATTTCATCTTTGCATTAAGACAAAGATTATATGTGACCTTTTAAAAAAGCAATTGGTGGATGAAGTGAGATTGATGGAAGTAACATGGACCTCATGAAATTCTTCATGAAACGACAAATGGAGATAGTTGACTTAGTGCAAGATTGACAAGAAGAATTTAATTATTTGAGGATAATGAAAATGAAATCTGTGTTTATAGAGCAGAATGAGCAAGTAAAGCAGAAGAATTTGGAGGGTTGAGAAAAAATAGGAGCTATCCTTTTCAGAAAATATAAATAAATCTAGCAGGAGGCAAAAGAGAAAGGATCAAGAAGAAGAGAACACAAGAAGGAATTCTACCTTCTTTAACATGAAATTGATGGTAATAAGAGCATACTTTGAATAAATACATTCAGTTAGGCCATTGAATACAATATTATATAATTATTCTATATTATTTCATTGATTAATAGGAAAAAGAAGAATTAAAGTATTATTTTAAAAAAATTATTGTCGCAGACAATCGCCAAATTCTTAGTTCATCTGTGTGTGTGTGTGTGCACATGCATAAATAAATAAACAAACATATGTATACGTATAAACTATTTTCTGGAAAAATATTGTATAAATGGTAAACTTTCATATGCAATTTAAAAAATCAGTGAACATGGCAGCTAATATAGTTAAAATTAGGTATTATGAGCCTCTTCTATAAGATCATTTAAGCATGAAAATTTCTGTGTCAGCAGATTACTCAGGCTGTTACATAAATGAATAGGCTTGAAAATAGAAATGGTTTCCTTTGTACACAATTTTGGTTTCTTTTATTGCTTAGTGGATCTTGGTTTAGACAAGACAACCAAGCAAATAAAAAACATTTCAGCATAAATTATCCAGAAATATATTTATAAATACACAAAAATACATAGACATGTGTGCATACACACACACACACACACACACAATTTTGAAGATTCTGTTTTCCAAAAACAGGAAAGCCTCTGACACTAAGCAAGTAGGCCATGGTTGATTCATTCTAGGAAACTCTGTATTCACTCAATGGCTTTCACTGGGAAGCTAATGCAAAAAGCCGTCTCTGAAATATTAGAATGAAAAGCACACATCATGCTGAAGAGAAGCAGTAAAAACCCTACTTATATGTGGAGACAAAGCACTCAGAAAAAACAGCATTTAGTCCTTATTACCATTGAAATCTCTGAGTGGGTCCACCACAGCTACTGGGCTCAGATTTCTCACAGATATTTTATCCAGGTCCCTTTTGTCACCTACACTTACATTCAAAGCTAATTGCACCAAGAGTGATATAAGCTATATGACTTTACCTTTTAAGAAAAAATGGAACTAGAGAGGTTAATCATAGATTATGCAGACTGTAGTAGTTGCATTCTGCTATATCTTATAACAACATTTTTATTTAACCCCAGGGCTTATTCATTTTATAATATTTAGGCAGAGATATTATTTGCTGTATCTGTGGATAATTGTGAAATTATAATTAATTTGAGAATTTTTTTCCTATTATGCCATTCATATTCCTATTTGATAGTGTTGACTAAAATGATGCTGATGGTGATTCTACAATGTCTCCAAGGCAATATGTTATAGCAGGAATTCAGAGAAATAAACTTTCTTAAACTGTTTGGGCAAAATATAAATGATAATGATGAATAAAAAATGCTGTCGGTGGTATCCGAAATGGCAAGAGAGGAAAGGCTTGACCCAGGATGCATCTGTCTTCAACTGGCACAAAATGATTTGTTTAATTTTGTTGGAAATGCAGAATGTGTAGTATAAGCTAAGAAACAAAGCTCAGTTATTTAACACAGGGACTTTTATACCTGTCCACTCTAAACAAGCATCTGTGAAATTTATACGAGTGATCAACCAATAACTCATATTCATTAAAATTGTACAAGATTCTACATAATTAAAAACAATTTTCAAATAAAAACATTATTATTATTTTTGCACTTTCAAAATGATAAACAAATCCTTTCATGGCCATAATGGAAATTACTAGGAAGTTTCCCACAGTGGTAAAAAAAAAGATTTATTTGCTGCACTTAAATTTCCTACTTTGCACATTTTAATGCCTTTTTTTTTTTTTTTTGAGACAGATCTGTATCTTCCTGAAATCCTGAGTGAAGAAAGTGTGTAATATCACCATGAGTGATAACATACGGTGTTTGGTTTTCTGTTCTTGTGTCAGCAATATTTGTGAAGAATATTACTAGAAAGAAGTAAAGGGATTTATTATTATTATTATTATTATATTTTAAGTTCTGGGGTACATGTGCAGATTGTGCAGGTTTGTTACATAGGTATACACATGCCATGGTGGTTTGCTGCATCTATTCCCCTGTCACCTGCATTAGGTATTTCTCCTAATGTTATCCCTCCCCAGTTCCCCCACTCTCCACTAACCCTCCCCTAGCCCCTGCACTCCCCAACAGGCCCCACTGTGTGATGTTCTCCTCTCTGTGTCTATGTGTTCTCATTGTTCAACACCCACTTATGAGTGAGAACATGCAGTGTTTGGTTTTCTGTTCTTGTGTCAGTTTGCTGAGAATGATGGTTTCCAGCTTCATCCCTGTCCTTGCAAAGGACATGAACTCATCCTTTTTTATGGCTGAATAGTATTCCATTGTGTATATGTGCCACATTTTCTTTATCCAGTATATCATTGATGGGCATTTGGGTTGGCTTCAAGTATTTGCTATTGTAAACTCTGCCACAATAAACATGCGTGTGCATGTGTCTTTATAATAGAATGATTTATAATCCTTTAGGTATATTCCCAGTAATGGGATTGCTAGGTCAAATGGTATTTCTAGATCCTTGAGGAATCACCACACTGTCTTTCACAATGGTTGAACTAATTTACACTCCCATCAACAGTGTAAAAGTGATCCTATTTCTCCACATCCTCTCCAGCATCTGTTGTCTCCAGATTTTTTAATGATCGCCATTCTAACTGGCATGAGATGGTATCTCAAGATGGTTTTGTTTGCATTTGTCTAATGACCAGTGATAAGCATTTTTTCATATGTTTGTTGGCTGAATAAATGTCTTCTTTTGAAAATTGTCTTTTTGTATTCTTTGCCCAGTTTTTTGATGGGTCCTTTTTTCTTGTAAATTTGTTTGAGTTCTTTGTAGATTCTGGATATTAGCCTTTTGTCAGATGAGTAGATTTCAAAATTTGTTCCCATTTTGTTAATTGCCTGTTCACTCTAGTAATTGTTTCTTTTGCTGGACAGAAGCTCTTAAGTTTATTTAGATCCCACTTCTTTATTTTGGCTTTTCTTGCCATTGCTTTTGGTGTTTTAGTCATGAAGTCATTGCCTATGCCTATGTCCTGAATGGTTTTGCCTAGGTTTTCTTATAGGGTTTTTATGGTGTTGGGTCTTATGTTTAAATCTTTAATCCATCTGGAGTTAATTTTAGTGTAAGGCGTCAGGAAGGGGTCCAGTTTCTGCTTTCTGCATGTGGCTAGCCAGTTTCCCCAACACCATTTATTAAACAAGGAATTGTTTCCCTATTGCTTGTTTTTGTCAGGTTTGTCAAAAATCAGATGGTTGTAGATGTGTGGCATTACTTCCAAGGCCTCTGTTCTGTTCCATTGGTCTAAATCTCTGTTTCGATACCAGTACCATGCTGTTTTGATTACCATTAGGCTTGTAGTATATTTTGAAGTCCGGTAGCGTGATGCCTCCAGCTTTGTTCTTTTTGCTTAGAATTGACTTGCCTCCAGGTTTTTTGTTTGTTTGTTTGTTTGTTTAGGATTGTCTTGGCTATGAGGGCTCTTTTTTGGTTCCATAAGAAGTTTAAGGTGGTTTTTCTTCAGTTCTGTGAAGATGGTCAATGGTAGCTTGATGGGGATAGCACTGAATCTATAAATTAATTTGGAAAGTATGGCCATTTCCACAATAATGATTCTTCCTAATCATGAACATGGAATGTTTTGCACCTGTTTGTGGCCTCTCTTATTTCCTTGAGCTGCAGTTTGTAGTTACCCTTGTACAGGTCCTTCACATCCCTTGCTAGTTGTATTCCTAGGTATTTTATTCTCTTTGAAGTAATTGTGAATGAAATTTTGCTCATGATTTGGCTCTCCATTTGTCTCTTATTGGTGTACAAGAATGCTTGTGATTTTTGCACATTGATTTTATATCCTGAGACTTTGCTGACATTGCTTATCAGCTTAAGGAGATTTTGGGCTGAGATGATGGGGTCTTCTAAATATACAATCCTGTTGTCTGCAAATAGAGACAATTTGACTTCCTCTTTTCCTAACTGAATACCTTTATTTCTTTTTCTTGCCTGATTTCTCTGGCTGGAACTTCCAATACTATTTTGAGTAAGAGTGGTGAGAGAGGGCACCCTTGTCTAGTGTCAGTTTTCAACAGGAATGCTTCCAGTTTTTGTCCATTCAGTATGATATTGGCTGTGGGTTTGTCATAAATAGCATTTATTATTTTGAGATACATTCTATTGATACCTAGTTTATTGAGAGTTTTTAGCTTAAAGGCTGCTGAATTTTGTAAAAGGCCTTCTCTGCATCAATTGAGATAATCATGTGGTTTTTGTCTTTAGTTCTGTTTATGTGGTGGATTATGTTTATAGACTTGCATATGTTGAACCAGCCTTGCATCCCTGGGATGAATCCAACTTGACTGTGATGGGTAAGGTTTTTGATGTGCTGTTGCATTCAGTTTGCCAGTATTTTACTGAAGATTTTTGCATCAATGTTCATCATGGATATTGGCCTGAAAATGTGTTTTTTAGTTGAGTGTCTGCCAGGTTTTAGTATCTGGATGATGTTGGTCTCATAAAATGAGTTAGAAGGATTCAGTAAACGGATGTTTTAATGTTCTACATCATGCAAACATCACATCTTAAAGAACCTGTGATACTCTCCTCAAGCACTCAGGCTCTGGACTGGATTTGGAGAGTAAACCCATTTATTATGGCAAATTTGGTCAAAAGTAAAGTAAGAAGCAAATAAAATATTCTGATACAATGTCAGAACAAACGTGAATGCATAGAAAAGAAATTGTCAAATGAGTAGTGGGATAAAAAAAAGTTAAACAAAAAATATTATCTAAATGAGATCTTGACTTACTTTCCAGACCTCTTTTAGGAAACTGAAGTTGATGAGCCAAAATTATATCTCCTTAGTAATGTGCACTCAAACATAGCAAAACTGACCCACTATTAGTAGGGTATGAGGTTTGCATACATGTTCCAGTAATGGCAATTTTTTGCACCAACTTTTAAAATGTTTTCGTCCCTATTATTGCCCGTAATTTCACACTCATAAGGCTCCAGTTTGCAGCATACATCAATTGGTAACAATAGAAAAACTCTGTCTTTTTAAATTCCAATTTTCCTCAGCACACTGAAGCCCCTCTCCAGCCAACCAAGGGCCATTTTTGTGTTAAGCTTTTACACTGACAGGAATATTACGAGCCTCAAACCTTGACAGGCTCCTATGACTCAGTATTTGAGCCTGATCTAATGATCTGCCTGTTGATATTTCTGATAACTTCCCCAAATCATACACATTTAATTGCCCAATCCCTGACTCATCTTTTACTGTGAAGTTTTTGGAATTTTAAAATAATTTTAAACAGAAAATTACATAGGGAGACACAGAAATTTCTCTATACCTGTATTGGCTTCCTAGCCAAACTTAGTGATTTTAACAACAAAACTTATTATTTTACAATATCTTAGCCTTCTGGAGGAAGGAAGTCAAAGATGGGTCCACAGGCCTGTATTTCTTCTGGAGTTCTGTATTTCCTGGTTCAGGACTCCATCCTCCATCCCCAAAGCCAGACGTGCAGCATGTTCTCTCCTCTCTGATGCCTGTTTCGGTCCCTACATATTTTCTGCCTGACTCTGACCCTCCTACTCCCTTTTACTAGGACCCCTGTGATTATTGGGCCCGCTAAATAATCATCTCCATCCACAGCTCAAAATCCTTAGCTAAATTACAATTGTAACTATTTTTGCCATGTAAAACAGCATATTAACAGATTCTGAGGATTAGGACATGGACATTTTGTGGGGGAGTCATCACTTTTTCCACCACAATCCTGTACCAAGATTCACTAGTTTTTCAACTTTTGCCCTATTTTCTTTATAAGCCTTATTCCCACTCAGTTTTGCTTGCCATCTCTGTCTCCATGATATGCATTAACAGCTATCAGAGCATTTATCAAATTTACCTTATAATAATCCAGTGTGTTTCATAAGAACTAGGATACAGCCGAGTGCAGTGGCTCACGACTATAATCCCAGCACTTTGGGAGTCTGAGGCAGGTGGATCACAAGGTCAGGAGTTCAAGACCAGCCTGGCCAACATGATGAAACCCTGTCTCTACTAAAACTACAAAAATTTGCTGGGGATGGTGGCATGTGCCTGTAATCTCAGCTACTCAGGAGTCTGAGGCAGGAGAATTGCTTGAACCTCAGAGGCAGCAGTTGCAGTGACCCAAGATCACTCCCAGGTGCTCCAGCCTGGGTGACAGAGCAAGATTCTATCTCAACGAAAGAAAGAAAGAAAGAAAAGAACTAGGATACATAGCCACAGTACAATTAAAATATTCATATAATGTAACATTGACATAAGGCCTTAATCTATAGTTCATATCCCACTTTGTTCAATTATTCTCATAATGATTTGTTATGGAACTTGTCTCCCTCTGGTATAGGATCATGCGTTGTATTTTGTTCTTTTGTCTTTTTAGTATCTTTTAATTGGGAATGAATTCTCAGCTAATTATTGTCTCTTATGCTATTGAGAAACAGAGATCATTTATTTAATGAACCATCATCACTTTGAATTTTTTCTGAGGTTTTCTCACATTTAGATTCATGTTAGGCATCCATAGAGAAAAAAACTACAAAACCGATCTCTCCTCAAAGTGTCATATACAGAGGAACAAAATGTCCTCATGCTCTTCATTTATGATATTATCATTGTTATCTGAATTTTTAGCATATTATTTGTATGCAATCATGTTCACAACATTCAAATGTAAAATCTGATTAGTTTCGGCAAATGTACACAACTGTTTAAACTATCACCAGAAGCAACAAATAGAATGTCTCCAGCAACCTCCAATATGGCCTCCTACCTATTCCTCAGCAGATAATCATCTCCTCCATCCCTTGCCCCTGACAACCTTACAACCATTCATTTGTTTTCTCTCACTATAGTTTGTCTTTCCCAGAATTTCGCTGAAATGAAATCATGTAGTACATAGGTATTTGTTCCTGTCTTCTATCACTTAGCATAATATTCTTGAGATCTGGTCATATTTCTACATCTAGTAGTGTGTAGGAGATCAGTGAGGGTGCTGAAAAAAATTATCGAAAGATGCAAAGCTTCTTGGAAGGCTGGAAGGTTTTGCAAAAGCCTCAGGAGAGAGTTATGGCTGAAGGCAGCCTAATCTTCTTACCTTAAGCTAATAATAAAGAGCAGATAACAAGGGAAGGTTGAGGATTTTATCTAAATAGCTTGTTTACTCATGTTGTCCTAAAACCAATATTTGCCTATCTGTGTGCATGACTGCTCTCTACTTTAAGGGGTTGGCAATGTTAATTACCCACAAAGGGTGTTTATGCAGGACCTTTGTCATTAAACCTGTACTAATTAAATACAAGTGTTACTGGCTTATCAGAGCTTCAGCACTCCCCTTGGGGTCAGTAAGCTGCAAATCCTCTAGCCGGTGACAAGGCCAAAAAACTGTATTTGCATACATCTTTTATCCGTTGTTCAGCCAGAGTCTGCTGGCCAGATTTGACAGTAGTTGTCTTGTTTTTGGTTTGCTGAGCAGTAACCTGTCATATTGATATGCCACCATTTATTTATTTATTAACCAGTTAAACATTGAATTTCTTACATATTTTGATTATTTTAAATAAAGCTGCTATGAACATTCAAGTGCAAATCTTAGTGTGGCAATGTTTTCTCATTTCTGTAAGGCAAATACCATACAGTGGAATTTCTGGTAAGTGAATATTTACGTTTATCAGAAAATGCCAAATGTCTTCCTGAATCAAATATAACAGTTTGCATTTCTACTAACTAGTTATATGTGTATGAGAGTGCTAGTTGTTCTAATCTTCAGCAGTAATTATACTGTCAGCTTTCTTAAATTTTAACCAAGCTAATGAGTATACAATAATATCTCACTGTGGTTTTCACTTTCATTTCCCTTATGATTAAAAACGTTGAACATCTCTTCATGTGGTTATTTAGTATCCATTCATCTATCTTCTTTGATGAGATGATTGTTCAAATATATTACATATTATTTTAAATAAAGCCATTTGCCTTTTTAAAATTAAGCTGAAAAAAATCTTTATTCAATCTGGATATACCACCTTCATCAGACACATTTGGCAAATACTTTCCTACTGAAGTGCTAAAATATGTCAAGTACTAAGATCTGGGGTTTGTCTTAATTTTTCAATGGTATGTTTTGAAGAGGAAAGTTGTTCATTTTGATGAATTCTGATTATTCAAATATTTTCATTAAAGATATTTGTGTTTGTGTACATGCCCATTTGCAAGGGTTGATTTTATGTGTCAACTTGGCTGGGAAGAATCCCTATATATTTGGTCAAGCATTATCTGGGGTGGATCTGTGAGTGTTTGGTATCATATTCAAGAATGACCTTTCTGATGTGGGTAGGCCTCATCTAGTCACCTGGGGCCTGAATTAAACAAAATGCCTGAATAAAAGGGAATTTCCTCCAGCCTGACTGCCTTGAGCTGGAACATCAGTGTTTATGCTGCCGTCACACTCATACTGAAACAATGGTCTTTCTGGATCCCAAGCCTGTAGGTTTTTGGACTGGAACTGCATCATCAGCATTTCTGGGTCTCTAGCTTGTCAACTGCAGATCTTGGGACTTGTCAGACTTCATAAGCATGTGAGCTAATTCCTTACTAAATATATACACACACATCTATTCTATTGGAACCCTAGCAAATACACCATTTTAAAAAATGTTTCTTCCCTAAAATTGTGAATAATGTTCCATATGTATTCTTCAGGAAGTTTTATAATTTTAGTTATTATACATAAATCTAAAATCCATTTCAACTCACTTTTCACATATGGTATGAGGTAAGAATCAAGATTCATTTTCTTGATTATGAACATCTCTACTAATTATGAACATCATCTAATAATTCTATCAGCATTTGTTTTCTTATGCTTACTCTTCTAATTACCAGAGTTTCATAGGTCATATTAAAATCATGTAGAGAAAGTTCTCCATTTTTCTTCTCTCCAAATAGAAGAGAAAGAAACATTTTCCAATGTGCCATATGAGGTTAACATTACTCTGATTTTAAAAACCAAACAGGCTGGGCATGGTGGTGCATGCCTATAATCCCAGCACTTTTGGGGCCAAAGCAGGTGGATCACCTGAGGTTAGAAGTTCACGACCAGCCTGACTAACATGATGAACCCCATTTCTACTAAATACAAAAAAAAATTGCTGGGCGTGGTGGCACATGCCTGTAATTCGAGCTACTTGGGAGTCTGAGACAGGAGAATTGCTTGTACCTGGGAGGCCGAGGTTGCAGTGAGCCGAGATCACACCATTGCACTCCAGCTTAGGCAACAAGAGCAAAACTCCATCTCAATATATAATAACAATAATACAAAGAAATAATATTACAAACAAATAACCCATGCGAATATAGACACAAAATCTTCAATATTAACACATAAAATCCATCAATATGTAAATAAAATAGTACCTCTTTGTCAAGTGGAGTTTGTCTTCTGGTAAATTCAAATATATTTTGGCAATTCTAGATACTTTGCATTTTCATATAAAATTTAGAATCAACTTCTTAATTTCAACAAAAAGTCTGTGAGATTTTGACTTAGATTACACTAAATACAGAGATCAAATTGAGGAGAATTGCCACCTTAATAACAAGCATGCCAATCCATGAAGACAGTGTATCTCTTTCCTCATTATTCATTAATTAGTGCTTCTTTAACTTCTCCCAGTAATGCTTTAAACTTAAAAATGGTGCATGTTTTAAAATTTTAACTTTAGATATTTCATATTTGATAATACAAATATCATATTTATAATTTATTTGCAATTTTTATTGCCTATATAAATGAAAGTACAAGAGGACAAACAACCCAATCATAATAATGGGCAAATGATTTTTAACAGATAGTTAAAAGTGGTCATCAAAGAAGATATGCAGTTGGTAAATATGCATGTAAAAAGATGTTCAACATGATTAGTCAGTTGAAAAATGCACATTAAAACCACAGTGTGATTCCATTTCTCATCCATTAAAATGGCCAATGTTTGGGAAAAAAAACTGACAATACCAAGTGCCAGTGAGGATGCAGAATAACTAATTGTTAGAAGGAATGCAAAATTGTATGACAGTCACCCTGGAGAATGGTTTGCTAGTTTCCTATATATTTCGACACATACCATATGACCTATCAATCTCACTGCAAGGTATTTATCTAAGTTAAAGAAAAATTTACATTTGTATAAAAATTCGTATATAAGTGAAAGCTTTATTAGTAATTACCAAGAATGGCAAGCATACAAGGGAATTTTTTCAGCAATGGAGATAGCTTGCATCTTCATTATGCTGGTATTACCTGAATGTATAAGTTTGTCAAATCTCATCAAAATGTACATTTAAATTGGGGAGTTTTCTCCTGTTATAACTATGCTTCAATAAACTTCACTTTAAAAAATTATCTAACCAGTTTAAAGATTGTATGGAAGGAGATTTTAAGAGGAGCTGAAAAAAGGTGGCTTGGTAAGAAAAACAGAATTATTAAAAGCCACAAGTATTTTGATTTCCTAATGTTCAGTATAATGAATGGTGCCACTTTGATAGGAGCTTCAAGAGCATTTTTATTCTTTTGACTCTCATTTTTTCTTACTATAATTTTCTAAAAAATAGAAATTTCTTCCTCCTGGAGAGATAAAGCAGAGGTCCAGTGCAAATAGGAACAATGTATAACTTCATACTGGGTTGATTCATGTCTTCTATGAAAGAAATTATTTTTTCAATTTGCACATAGTTTTATTTGGAAAGTCAGTACCTCTTGAATTATTTTTGTTACCCTTATTATCAGGAAGTTTCATGTTTTACTTAAGTCACAAGCATTTATTTCTTCTGAGCACAACACTGACTGACTGAAAGACAAAGGAAGTCACAGAACTTCAAAGTTTGGCAAGAACTGATTCCTTTTAACATTTTGAGGACAGTAGCTGAAGAAGCAAGTGTAAATGGTCCATTGAATGCCTTTCACTAGCATGTATGTACCTTCAAAATATTATTTTCAATTTATTTCCATAATTCAGTCATATAAAAAAGATATTATCTTCAAATATTACTCATTATAAAGATAACAAAATCAAGGAAATATACTTAAGGAATAACATTTTATAAACCATTGGTGAAAATTTTTGCTATAGATAATTGCATTTGTATTTGTGTCATATGTCTATTTTGAGTCTTTGAAAATTTTGAGAAATTCAGATTTATGTAAGAGATCTTTTAGCTTTTTAAATGTTAGCAATTGTTGTCTACTTAGAATCCATTTTGCTTCTGTTCTTCACGGCAAAATAAAGATTTAAGTTCAAATAGCATTAGAGTTATCTTAGTTAAAATTATTGGTCCATACTCAGGCATATAATCTAAATTGTCTAATGCAGGTAAATAGAACATTAAATACATGTTTAAGTCACTTAATTCTAGACCTGAAGTTTCCCCTTCTTCTTGCCTTTTATTTGTATGAGATAAGATACATCTCTATGGTCTATGACAGCTTTAAAATTTTATTTAAAATCATTAAAAAGATACAGCCTGGTGGCTCATGCCTGTAATCCCAGCACTTTGGAAGGTGGAGGAGGGCGCATCAAGAGATCAAGAGATCGAGACCATCCTGGCCAAAATGGTGAAACCCCATCTCTACTTAAAATACAAAAACTAACTGAGCATTGTGGCATGTGCCTGTAGTCCCAGCTACTTGGGAGGCTGAGACAGAAGAATCACTTGAATCTGGGAGGTGGAGGTTGAAGTGATCCGAGATGGAGATTGCGCCACTAAACTCCAGCCTGGTGACAGAGCAAGACTCAGTAAAAACAAAACAAAAAAAGATACAGCCACAAAAGTCAGAAACCAGAAATTAGTGCAGAGGTCATTCCAAAGGACTTAAGTCTTGGAAAAAAAAAAAAAAAAAAAAGAATCCATTCCAAAAGACCTAAGTCTTGGAATAAAACATTTCATATTGAATTTTTTCAGGTTAAAAATTGATCCTATTACTTTCCACTTCAAACTACTTAACCTGAATTGCTTTGATTAAAGGAAAAATATATTGAGCATATTATTTGAAAATAGAATTCACTTACTCTTTAAAAATAAGTTTTCCTCTGTTTCCTAACTCTTCAGACACTCAGTGTGTGTGTGTGTGTGTGTGATCACTTTTCATGCAAAACAAATGCCTACATGGCAAAAATTAATAGCCTAGAGCCTCTAAGGCTCTGAAGCATAGAATATATAACAAATTTTCTGACACACTGTTATATGAATAATTACAATTATTTTTCTCAATTCCTCTATGAACCACATGTAACAGGTAAAAATATGCTTGAATTTCTAATGATGAATCAAAAAATTATTCCTCAAAATTTCCAATAATATTAAAGTTTATTTAGTCCAAGTATTAGGAGATTCTCCATACATTCATGAAAATAGTCAAGGTTTCCTTTGAAAAGGAGAAAATGAATCAACAATCACCTGGCTAGCACAGGTTCAGTACCATCTATTCTATATAGCAACTCATGTATCATCTGAATTGCTTCTGTGTGCTTTAAAGATTGTTTATAAAAAAATTTGCAGGCTTCAACTTCAATAAGTCATCATAATAGAAACCCTTAATTCAATTTCTTATAAATTATCCTAAAAGTTAAACAAAAACCACAAAATGGTAACTCTCAACAATGAAAAAGAAACATCTGAAACTACATAGACCTTAATTCCAGGATCTGGAAAGTATTGACATTAACTGCAATGTAGCTAGAATAGGATGGAGAAAGAAAATCTATCCAGGTTTCAGTGAATAGAGTAGCTTTGGTTCACATCATGGAACAATTAATGTATAAAAGTAGAAATATTCTATATCTTTTCTACTGTTAAAAATTGGGCATTGTTACTTTTACCAGTCTTAAGCTCTTTTGTAAAGCATCACAAAGTGTCCTCAAACTCTAGCCTGCTACATCTGTCACCAATTGTAATGAGAAACTGGAAATCAGGGGGAAAAGCATACACAACAAAGTATCTATTGTGCTGTAGTACATTTTAAGAGATATTATATTCCATTACGAAACCCTGTAGGATGAGGCAGGTTAGGAAAAATCGTCAGTGCAGTACCCCCATGCACCAACATACCCTGGGCCTGCCAAACCCAGCTTCCTCCATATTTGTTACAAAGCCCAGGAAAGGGAGCTGTAAGAATTTTAAGTTTTTATATATTGTATTGACTAAGAATGAGTGATAATCTGAAACTGAAGGCTTACAGAAATACAACATAAGAAAAAAAAAAACACAGGCAGCTAGAGACTGGAAATTTGCACTAATTGGAAAAGATATAACATCACTCATGCAGACACAAAATGGAAGCAAGGATAATCCACCCATATTGTCAAAATAATGTATTTGCAGACACAAGTTCTTTGAAACTAAGTTTAAAAATAAGTAATGTGTGCCTATAAAAAATCATAATAATGGAATAGCATCTGGAAGATATCCTGTGGAATCAAACAAGCTGAGATAAAAAGCGGGAAAACTGAAATAAAAGACGAGCAAGAGAAACTTGAAACGCAAGAGTAGAAATAAAAAATAAAGTATCCAAAATAAACAAGTAGGAGACTTAGAGAACAAAATCAAATCAGGGACAGGAAGAACAAAAGCAGATTTCTAAGAAAGTAAAACAAAGAAATAAAGCAAAACCACTTGAGAAAAAATTAGCAGTATAAGGTGCATATGCAGATATTTTGAAAAGAAAAAATAGAATGAATAGAAGTTTTAAAAATTTCAAATAATCTCCAGAGTCAAAGCAAGACCTGTACATACAAATTGAGTTGGTTCATAGATTTTTGTAGGAAAATATTAATAAAATAAACCCACACCTAGGCAAGATTTTTGACAAAATATTTCAGCTACAAAGAATAAAAGCAAAAATAAGCCGAGTCGCATTATAAAAATAAATTAGCTACAAAAATGCAAATATTATGATGCCCTTTAGTATTTTCTCCACAACACTGAATGCAAAAATACAATGACAAAATAGTTACAAAACTTTGAATTTAAAAGGTTGCAACTAAATAATTTTATAATCAATGTCAGTAGTAACAAAACATTGGATTATTCATAGGTTTACACAAGATACTATTTATTTTTTAAAAAATAAAGTATTTGAAGATGGTGCTCAAAAGTACAAATAGAGTACCTTAGTAGCAGAATAAGTTTTATAAAATAAAAACAACATGGAGAGAACATTCATCATTGGATGACTAGAAAATTTAAATAATTATATGATTATGTGAAGGTAGAAGAGAAAAAAGATGAGGAGAAAAGATGTATTACATGGAAGCCCAACTAGATAACAAATTTGGAGTTGATATACAAGTCAATCAAAGACCATAAGATAATGTCTCAGGAAAATATATTGTGGAATGACCCTAAGTTATGTAACCCCTTAAAGGGAGTTGACATTAAAATAAATAACTTATATTTGCAAGATACATGGAGACTTTCCTAAATACTATGTAATATGTGAAACACTGCAGAACTGGCTCAAAATCACATGTAGAATATATATATCTACCTCTCTTATATATGTGTTTCCTTAAAAATAAGAAAAAATTATATGTAGTGTTTCTATACTTATATGTATTATAATTATATGTATAGCATAATCTTTAATCAAATTTTATATTATATATTGATAGATATAACTATATAGTTATATATTATATAACACATAAAGTAAGATATAAAATAATTCCAACAACCCAAATGTCCTTCAACAGTTGAATAATGAAACAAATGATGATACATCTGCAGTACAGAAACCTACTCAGCAAGAAAAAGAAACAAACTAACTATTACTGCCTGCACAAATTGGATAAACCTAAAGGGAGTTACTCTGAGTGAAAAAAAAAGTCAATATCAAAAGGTAATATTGCCATGTGATATCACCTCTATTACATTTTAGAAATGGAAAAATTATAGAGATGGAGAAACAAATTTGTGGTTGCCAGGGTTTTGGGAAGAAAGGAACAAGGAAGTTGGCAGCATCTACGAAATGATAGCACAAAGGAGCCCTGTGATGGAAATGTTCTGTATCTTGACTGCAGTGGTGAATCTACACGTGACAATATTACATAGAACAAAGTACACACACCAGAAAAAATGTATATAAAACTGGCGAAATCTGAATAAAGTCAGTGGATTTTATCTATGCCCATTTTAAAATTGTGATATTGTACTACAGTTATATAAAAAATTGCCATTGGGAGAAACTAGATGAAGCGTTCATCGGAGCTTACATGGCATCTCTTTGCATTTTTTCTTATAACTGCAGGTGAATCTATAATTACAACAAAATAAGACGTTTATAAAACAAGTGAATATTAAATATTTTAAAAAACAGTAATGCTGGCCTATATCATGGTGAAGGTATTTTATCAGAGATACTCCTAAATATTTTTATAATATATTCAATTAGAATAGATCATTGCATTAAGGAAGCAAGATTCACTTGAATGCTGCTTCTGAAAGTTGCTTACTGGAGAAATAGAATGGAGTGCAACACATGGTACAGTCCTGTATCATAACAGGTTCCAAGGTACATTCTTTAAAGGTTATGTTAAAAGTTGATTGTCTTCAACCTTTATTTTATAAAGAGATTTTAAAATTTAAGTGATCATGACTTTTGCATATTTTATGTGTATTATGGAAACAAGTAAAGACTTATGAAAGAAAAAAAGATGTTCTAAATCACCAAGGCAGTTTTACATGCTTTAGATTTTGCATGAATAGAAACAATTTAACCAAAGAGCATTTCATGTTTGTCTTTCTCTCACCTCTAGTTCAATTTAATATGCTGCTATCCGCTCTTCAAGAGTGACTGTACCATCTTTAATTCCCACTAGTGTCGTATCAGTGATCCAGTTTTTCCATATCCTGGTCTGCATTTAGTGTTATCACTGTTGTTTTATTTTAGCCATTTTTATAGGTGTATTAGTGACGTCTCATTGTGGTTTTAATTTTCATTCCCTTAATAACTAATGATATTAAGTTTCTTTCATGTGCTTATTTGCCACCTCCTTGGTGAAATGTCTCTTTAAGTCTTTTCCTGATTTTCTAATAAAATCATTTCCTTGTTTCACTGTTGATTTTTGAAAATTCTTCATATATTCTAGATACTAGTTCTGACATGACAGTGTAGCAATATCTATCACATGTGGTCTTCTGCCTTGCTGCAAAAAGCATTTTATCACTTATCTTTATTGGTTAGAAATGAGAGGCTAGATCAAATGGTATTTCTGGTTCTAGATCCTTGAGCAATTACACAACGGTTGAACTAATTTACACTCCCACCAACAATATAAAAGCATTTCTATTTCTCCATATCCTCCCCAGCATCTGTTGTTTTGTGACTTTTTAATGATCACCATTCTAACTAGTGTAATATGGTATCTCATTGTGGTTTTGATTTGCATTTCTCTAATGACAAGTGATGATGAGCTTTTTTCATGCTTGTTATACCCAAAGGATTATAAATCATTTTACTATAAAAATGTATGCATACATATGCGTATTGCAGCACTATTCACAATAGCAAAGACTGGGAACCAACTCAAATGCTTATGAATGATAAACTGGATAAAGAAAATGTGGCACATATACACCATGGAATACTATGCAGCCATAAAAAAGGATGAGTTCATATCCTTTGTGGGAACATGGATGAAGGTGGAAACCATCATTCTCAGCAAACTAACGCAAGAACAGAAAACCAAACACTACATGTTCTCACTCAAAAGTGAGAGTTGAACAATGAGAACACATGGACACAGGGAAGGGAACATCACACACTGAGGCCTGTCAAGGAGTGGGAGTGGTAGGGGAGGGATAGAATTAGGAGAAATACCTAACGTAGATGACGGGTTGATGGGTGCAGCAAACCACCCCGGCATGTGTATACTTATGTAACAAACCTGCACGTTCTGCACATGTATCCCAGAACTTAAAGTATAATTAAAAAAGAAGAAGAATAAATAAATAAATAAACAAGAAATGAAAGGCTAGAAAAGGAGGAACCAAAACTTAGATAATGGCTTTCATTCATAATGCTATTTAAATGGCTTTGGTTTGGCAAAATAAAATGTAACTTACGGGTTTCTTTTTTATTTGTCTTCTGATGGCTACCAAGCACTCTTAGGTGCTGAAGGACATAGCAACAAACAAGTTAAATTTTCTGTTTTTATGAAACTTATGTTCTAGAGAGAAGAGACAGTCTCAAAACAAATTAACAAATAAGTGCATAATATGTTAGCTAGAGATGTGCTATAAAGCAAAACAAAGTGACGTGATGTGAACACAGAGTGAAAGTGACATTCTATTATAGAGAGTGGCCAGGAGTGATGTTTCTGATACGGTAAGAATTGAGTGACCTTGAAGGAGTCAAAAAACGAGCCCTGTGGGTTCAGGGAGGAAGAACCCTCTTGGCAGGACCTCCTCTGTGCTAAGATCATGCTTGAATTTGAGAAATAGCACAGAGGTAAGCACTTGTACTTGTTATAATTCAGGAGAGAGTGGATGGCATTTTGAATTAGTTTGACAGTGGTGGAGATGGTGTGAGAGGTAGTGAGCTTCTAAATATACAAGGAAGATGGGTTGGACTTACTGATAGTTTGACAATGTGGCATAAGTAAAGTTAGCAAGACAGAGGCCATTGATGACCTTGACAAAGGCAACTTGGTTGGAGTGGAGGAGAGAAATTTGAGGCAGTGAGTATAAATAGCTCTTGTGAAAATTTAGCTATAAATAGGATCTTTTTCCAAATTTAAGTCAATTTTATATTGCCATTTATGCAATTATCTATGCTCTTTTTCTTTGATGTCCAGTGATTTTTAAGTATATACCAAATTCTCCCTATTATAAATGGTGGAATTTAATTATTTCTATTTTAAAACATTAAACTATTTATAGATTCTTGGCTAGACCCACAGTTTTAATGGTTGTTTTATAATGTATTTCAATATGTGGTAAAGCAAGTTTCTTATCCTTTTCTTGTTACCAAGTTTCCTTTTATATTCTTTTACCTACTTAGAAGTTTAGAAACATCAAGAGTATTTTTAAAAAGAAATTATTTTAAAATTTTGATTTAAAATATTTCCAATCTAAACTTATTTTTAGAAAAAAGTCATAAATATTCTATTCTCATATTCAAATTTGTGCTTTCTATTTCTACTCATTAAGACCTCTTTAATCACTTAGTAAGTACACTTTCACAGTCTTTCATATACATAGTGCACAGTTGTTTTAAATTTTTTACTGTATTTATTTCTCTTGTTAATAATATTTTAGATTATATGTTCTAACTGATAACTGCTTAAACTCAGAAAGGATATTGATGTTTGCTACTGATTTCTAATCTGGCCAAATTATTGAATTCTTTTATTTGTTTTAATATTCTTATAGGAGATTCTATTGGCTGCCCTATGTGGACAATCATATTACCTGCTAACAGCAGTATTTTTCTTTGTCCCTTGAAATAGTTTTACCACTTAATTTAATTTTCTTCCTAATTACATTGCCTATAAATTATTGTTATTGTCATATAAATCTGTTTTAGAAATATATTTACAGTTTTCGATGTCCACATCTATACACTCCACCGATTTCATGGCTCAACTCTAATTCTTGAAAATTATATTTTTAATAATTTTGATTTAGGAGTAAGTCACCTGAGGTAAATATTTGACTATTTCTGTTTATTTGTTGTTTTTAAAAGGAAAGGATAATTTTTGGCAATCTACACATCTGAAATTAACTGACATTTTTATTTGCTCTTACACATGAATGGCTACTAGGCTAATTATAAAATTCTTATTGTCAGTAATTCTACATTATGTATGCAGGGTTATCAAATGTATAGTTGTAACTAAAAATGATTATGTTTTCTTCAAAAGAAGACATATATGAGGCCAACAAACATATGAAAAAATGCTCATCATCACTGGTCATTAGAGAAATGCGAATCAAAACCACATTGAGATACCATCTCATGCCAGTTAGAAGGGCAATCATTAAAAAAATCTGGAGACAACAGATGCTGGAGAGGAAGTGGAGAAACAGGAACACTTTTACACTGCTGGTGGGAGTGTAAATTAGTTCAACCATTGTGGAAGACAGTGTGGCAATTCCTCAAGGACCTAGAATAGAAATTCCATTTCATCCAGCAATCCCATTACTGGGCATATACCCAAAGGATTATAAATCATTCTATTATAAAGACACATGCACACGAATGTTGACTGCAGTACTGTTTACAATAGCAAAGACCTGGAACCAAACCAAATGCCCACTGATGATAGACTGGACAAGGAAGATGTGGCACATATATACCATAGAATACTATGCAGCCATAAAAAACGATGAGTTTGTATCCTTTGTAGGTACATGGATGAACCTGGAAACCATCATTCTCAGCAAACTGACACAAGAACAGAAAATCAAACACCGCATGTCCTCACTCATAGGTGGGTATTGAACAATAAGAACACATGGACACAGGGAGGGAAGCATCACACACTGGGATCTGTTGGGGGGGACTAGGGGAAGGACAGTGGGGGGTATGGAGTTGGGGAGGGATAACATGGTGAGAAATGCCAGATATACGTGATGGGGATGGAGGCAGCAAACCACATTGCCGTGTATGTACCTATGCAACAATCCTGCATGATCTGCACCTGTACCCTAGAACCTAAAGTACAATAAAAAAAAATTTTCTAAAAATCACTTTGGGGATTTTTTTGGAAGATTAATATATATAATGACATCAAGCACAAAACCTGATCTATATTAGAAGCTGAATACATGTCCCTCTAACTCCTTTGCTTTCTTTTTTCCTGTTGCTTTGCAATGACAAGTATCAGACATCTGTGTAGTTAATATCTGTTGCTACTTGCTATCTGCATGACACAGATAAAAAGGTAGATTTAATTTACATGTGCTATTGTTTTATGTGGATCTTAAAACCTGTAGGTTGATTTTGAACACAGAAACATCTTTGGAAATGGGATGTCTCTTGTTACTAATTACGTATCTTGAGAAATATGATTTCACATTGAAGACATAGTCCTGATTTTTAAATCATTTATTTACATTGTTGTTCCTTGGGATTAATTATACAAAGCTGAGCTAATCCAGTCATTCAACTACTTTTTACTTATAATGAGACAAAAATTCCTATCAACTTTCCAATTTTTCTGATTTTTAGGGACAGGGTATTATGACTTATGAATATCCCTAGTCAGGCCAATGCCAGTTAAACACACATTGCCATATGACAAAGAAAACTTAGATTGTTAGAGAACAAAATTAATAAATCAAAAAGCTGGAAATATACTCTTGCTTGTTTTTATTTCTTATGTGTAAATTACAAGCAAAACCTAACACCCTTGGAATGTTACACCACTAACAGAAATACCTTTGGGGAAAAGAAACATCAAATCATATAAAGGTGCTTCTAAAAAATCAGCATTCATTTTGATATTTAGGGAACATTTTTAAAGCTAAATTATAATTATTAAGTTTGATTGGTCAAATATATAAATCATGTTATTTATTAAATTATAAATATAGAGAGCTTATTTTGAATTTCTCACTTCAGGAAATCATTTTCACTGTGTCATAAATAAGAACTGAGAAATTGGGCTGTGTCCACACATCTCTGTCATTCCTAATGGAAAACTGAAACTACATTCCCTATCTATAAAGAAAAATGTTGGTCTGAAAGAAGAAAATAGTACGTGTCAGTAAATCTAATTTCAAAATAACTCAAATTCTTTACTGTTATCTCCTGGAGGAGAAGACAGGGTCCCAGCAAAACTAATTCAAGTGCCCTTTTCTTCCTCCCTGTCCAATGCCCTTCTTGATCTTCTCCACTTAAATTCTGTCTGCAACTCTAGAAACTCCTCAGTCCTCATTCCTCCACTTTCTCCACTTTCTCCACTCACTCCACAAATGAGGAAATGAGAATTTCCTCATTTCTCCACTTTTTTTTTTAATGCATTTCTGTTTACACCTTCATGTGCTTACCTTCACATGTTTGTGATCTTTTATCCCAAAATTCAAAGAACATGTCTAGCAAGACGTGACTTTTTGGAAGTATGAGGGGATAAGACAATCTGATCAAGTTATATTAAATTCTCATGCTAAGAATTTAATTCAACACACTACACACACACACACACACACACACACACACACACACACTCATGGGAAATCTGCCAGTTATTGGGTACTTGCTGTTTGCCATATGCTGTAGGGACCTATTAACAACTTCTGTGTCATCTCATCCTCATGGCAACCTTGTAAAGTAGGCGTATTAGTTCGTTTTCACACTGCTGATAAAGACATACCCGAGACTGGGTAATTTATAAAGAAGAAAGGTTTAACTGACTCACAGTTCCACATGGCTGGGGAGGCCTCACAATCATGGTAGAAGTCAAAGAGGAGCAAGTCAGAAGAGAGAACTTGGCAGAGAACCTCCTCTTTATAAAACCATCAGATCTCATGAGAACTTATTCACTATCAGGAGAACAGCATGGAAAAGACCTGCCCCTATGATTCAATCACCTCCCACTGTGTTCCTCCCACAACACATGGGAACTGTGGGAGCTACAATTTAAGATGAGATTTGGGTGGCACACAGACAACTCATATCAGTAGGTAATATTTCCATTTTACGGAGGAAGAAACACCCACAGAGATGTTTCTGAATTGCTGTAGAAGAGAAAAAACTAGTTAGTACTCAAGCTATGTGACTCTGAAGTCTATATTCTGAGACTCTGCACTTTGCCCTGCTTCCTTTCTAATGAAATGCTATGTAAATATGAACCTTTACATTTTCAAAGCATTCTTCACCTTAGTACAAATAATTGTAAGAAAGATAAAGTGTATGCATATAACCAAATTCATCCAATTGTATACATTAAACATGTACAGTTTTTATGTTTAAAAATCACTATTTCAATAGTTACTGTTTTCTTCCTATGATTAGACTTTGATAATAATTAATATCTACTATGTATTTTTATTTAACTTTTAAAACAACATTGAGAGATAGATCTTATATTCATTTTTCAAGTAAAGAAGCTGAAGTAAGAGAGGTTAGGCAAGTCAAGGCAACACACACACACACACACACACACACACACACTCACACATACACACACACAGCTCTGATAAAATCCAGACTCGATCATAATGGTATTAGTTTCTATACATTTTTTCCTATACTATGCTTACAGATGCTTTGCAAATAACTACTTCACTAAGATTTTAATTCAACAACTTGCAGTTTGTTAGTTGGTGATAGCTATACCCCAAATTAGTTACATTTGAAGTAAAATAAAGGATATAATACAGAAGATTTAAACTGGAAAATATTCTAAACTGAAGACTTGTCAAAGGAAAAAAAAAACAGAAATGACTAGATTAATAGTTAACAAAACAAAAGATTAATCAAACATAAAGAAAGGGAAAACTTAAAAGTTGGGGCAAGAAATATTGGACAAATAATTGATCTTCTGATTCATTCTAAAGTAGAACAAAAAAATCTTCTAATTTGATATATACAAAAATTATATGAAATTCATTTTCAATAAAGGAATTTTAAAATCCTGAGAAAAGTTAAAATAGTTTTAAGTATATAACATGAAATAAACAGGAAAATAAGTCATCTAGATTTCATTGCTTTAAAGAAACTTGTGTCCTTTACAGGTGTCCAAGAACATGAAAATGAATTGCCATTTAACTATGACATTTGAAAAATGTGTTTGATAAACTGTCTCTTCTATCATTTACTAATGGATATGTTCTGAATTAAAAATTAGGCAAAACATTTATTGAAAACTATCAGGGAATTAGAATAAAAAATATTTTAAATGCACATTATATGATTATAGTTATTCACTTAATAATGCATAATTACATATGTGGCAAAGTTATTTTCCAATAAACCAATTGCTAGAGTTCTTACCAATAATGTTTAAAAATAATCTTATATTACTGCAGCCTTGTAGTATAGTTTGAAGTCCGGTAGTGTGATGCCTCCTGCTTTGTTCTTTTTGCTTAGAATTGACTTGGCTATGCAGGCTCTCTTTTGGTTTCATATGAAGTTTAAGGTGGTTTTTTCCAGTTCTGTGAAGAAGGTCATTGGTAGCTTGATGGGGATAGCATTGAATCTGTAAATTACTTTGGGCAGTGTGGCCATTTTCACGATATTGATTCTTCCTAACCATGAACATAGAATGTTTCTCCATCTGTTTGTGTCCTCTCTTATTTCGTTGAGCAGTGGCTTGTAGTTCTCCTTGAAGAGGTCCTTTACGTTCCTTGTTAGTTGTATTACTAGGTATTTTATTCTCTTTGTGGCAATTGTAAATGGCAGTTCGTTCTGGTGGGAGTGTAAATTAGTTCAACCATTGTGGAAGACAGTGTGGCAATTCCTCAAGGACCTAGAAATAGAAATTCCATTTGACCCAGCAATCCCATTACTGGGTATATATCCAAAGGATTACAAATCGTTTTACTATGAGGACACATGCACACGAATGTTCATTGCAGCACAGTTTACAATAGCAAAGACCTGGAACCAAATCAAATGCCCATCGATGATAGACTGGACAGGGAAAATGTGGCACATATACACCATGGAATATTATGCAGCCATCAAAAATGATGAGTTTGTGTCCTTTGTAGGGACATGGATGAACCTGGAGACCATCATTCTTAGCAAACTGACACAAGAGCAGAAAATCAAACACCGCATGTTCTCACTCATAGGCGGGTGTTGAACAATGAGAACACATGGACACAGGGAAGGGAATACTACACACTGGGGTCTGTTGGGGGAAATAGGGGAGGGACGGTGGGGGGTGGGGAGTTTGGGAGAGATAGCAGGGGGAGAGATGCCAGATGTAGGTGATGGGGAGGAAGGCAGCAAATCACACTGCCATGTGTGTACCTATGCAACAATGTTGCATGTTCTTCACATGTACCCCAAAACCTAAAATGCAATAAAATAAATAAATGGAAAAAAAATAAAAAATAAAATAAAAAATAAAAGTCTTATATGCGCAACTGTTTAAATGGATTAAATGTTATATTTTCACCTCTCTAAAATATTAACTGACATCAACATTATGACTTCAGTGGTTTGGGAACACAGTCTCTATCTCTCGTATTGAAATAAAGAAGATAAAACATCCTCATTCAAGTGGCGTAATTTTTAAAAGTCAGAAGGTTCTGTAAATTTAGGAGGACAACCCCCTTTTCTATTTCTTGCTTCCTTGACTATGATACTTCACGCTATAGGCTAGTGTCTGGAATCTCATAATTACAGATTATTTCTATTGTATGAGTTATATAAGTTAATATTTCCTTGAGTTGTACTGAAGTCAAAAAATCATTTTATTTAGAAAGATATAGAGGTTTAAACAACTGACAGAATAGGTACAAAAAGCAAGTGAAATACTAGGTGGTATAGAAGGATCAAATATTAAAACAAATCTCTTTTTATCAGAAAAAGAGAAAAATATCTTACATCACAGTCATCATTGGCCCTTGATGTTTCTGCCACTGGATGCATGCCTGCTGCTATCACCAGTGCATTATAATTACCCTTTCACTTCACCACCCAGGAAGGAGCCAACCTCAGGATATTAAGCTACCATAAGAAAAGAAGAAGGAGGATTCTCTTCTTTTGGATCTTGCAGTAAAGGCAGGGCATTTCCTCTGCATCAGTCAAAATTTGATCAGCAAAAGAGACCTCATTCTAAGTGTTTCACCAGGAAGAGATTTAGTAAAGAGAATTAGGGGCTTATGAAGCAACTGGAAGAGATTATAGCACACAGATTTTTGCTAACATTCAAATACTCTGGATGTAGTGAATGCTACTTTGGTCAAACCTTTTAGGAGGATATTTATTGCCAATGACTATATTTGCATGTCAGCATCTAAGTAGGTGATTTGTATGAGAATTCTCAGCAACTGCTGCAAATCTTCATATTGGACAAAAGCTTTGAGTTTACCTGCCAATGCTAAAAGCTTCCTGTTCACCTTCCAGATGCTGTGTGAATCCCTAATGAGCGGGATCTGAATACAACTCTGCTAATAAGGAAGTCTCCAAAATGTAGTTCCTAGCTTTCCAGTTCCTGTGATTCTTAAACAGTTGATGAAGAGGATGAGTATTTTGCTGAATGCCAACACATAGTTCTGTGTTCATTCACAGAGACAATATACATGGGGAATCATCCTCAAATAGAAAAATGAGTTTCATGCTGAACCAAAAGACCACAGCAGTGTACATTGCAATGTAACACTCAGAAGTTCTTTATATAATATTTTTTTCTAAACAGATGAGAGCATCCAATAAAAATTGATTTTTAAATCACCAGTAAATCTCTCTAAGCCATTTTCAAACATGATCTTATGGTCCACGTACCATGGCTTTATATATGCAGCATTTTCTTCTAATATGATTGCTAAGTGCTAATGTAATTAGGGAAAAGCAACAGCAAAACTAGATAGAGAGATAGATAGATAGCGAAACTAGATAGACAGATGGTAGAGATTAGATAGATAGATAGATACAATAGATACATAGAGGCTCTCTCCTCTTCTATCCACTATATACAAAAAATTGCCTTTGGATCTTTGACTAGATCTTCAAATAGTGTTCTATATTCACTACATATTAACAGAAAAATGCTATTTTATGGTTTTTTGTAAAGCCAATGTAATCAAATTATTTTAAACTTGCTCTACAGTATATTAGAATTCACCTTTCTTTGCAAGAAAGACCATTCAAGACAACCACAGCTTTTCACTGATCCCTTCAAAAAACACAGCCAATCTGAGGGATCCAAATTGCCTTAAACTTCACTGTAAGCAACTTGTGAGCTTGAAAACCACCGTACTCACCCTTCTTTCACCAACGTAGATTCTAGCACATCGTAGGCACTTAATATTTGGTGAATGAATGAGTGACAGAAGACTAGCTATAACAAGGACTTTATTCTTGATTGATCTGATTTTATCATGTGACAAAATTCCAGCTATGAAAAGATGTGACAAGTGACATAAATCCAGATTTTCTAAAATATTCATGTCATTTCAAATGTTTGTGTTTTAGTGACTTCTATTATATGTTAATTTTTCTCATTTTTTAAACAGTGTAAATCATTCCTTTTCTATCTCTATTCTTTGCAAATGTTCTGTTACTTTAGTAACACCATCTATGATGAATTGCCAGAAATCAGACTCAAATTACTTCTCAAATTATCTAATATTTAATCTGAATATCTAAGGAGACATTTATTACTTTGGAGTGAGTCACTTTCAGGATAAACCCTCTTTGGTTTCTTAACAGATTCTAAGACCTAAGCAAGTCATTATCAATCTAATAAAATGCAAAATAAAACTAAATATTAAAAGACAGAACATTTTCTTTAATTCCTTCAATTTCAGATTTATAATACTGATGACAGATGGTCTGACTCCTCTGCTTAACGATTATCAACTGTTACATGATAATAACTTTTAAGAAGTAATTTTATTTCCAAACTGGCTAACATTTAATAAGACTTAGCAAGTACTGGCTAGTCTTAACATGAAAAATAAAAACTATATATTCAATAGATCATTTGGCTGAACTGGTTAACTAAAATATTATTTTACAAATTTCCCAGCAATAGAATTTGAAAAGTGATGAAAACAATCAAATAGTAATTAGCAAATTAAGCCAATTTGAAAAAGTCCCAAATAAATGGGCACAAAAATCTATGTAATAAATTGCTGAGATACAATGATACACATTATACTAATTTAAATTCAAGTGACATTTTTGGGTTAGGTAAATTTAAATTTAATTTAACTCTAAAGTTGAACCCTTCTGGGTTTTTTCCTTTAAAATATCTAATTCCCATTCCTTCTAAATATGAATGTATATTATTTAAATATAATTTAAATAATTAAGTTAATTTTTTTAATGTAATAAAATAAAAAATTAAACGTCAATAACTTCTATTTTTGCAATTTTTGCTGTTTAAATTGTAAGAAAAATGCTACCACCCAAAATAAAGATAAGAAACCACTATAAAAAGCCATTTATATTATAAAAGTATAACTTAAAGCCCTTTTATTAAACATTCCTTTCACTTATGTTTTTCTAATATTAAAAACTATAAATTATTCTTATTTTTTGAATGATTATATTAAGCTTTATTGAGGTATAATTGATATACAAAAAAACCACACATATTAAATTTATAGATTTTCATGAGTTTGGACACACATGCAAAGAACCCCGAGACCATCACTGTAATCAAGATACTAAACATATTTATCACCTCCAAAAATTTCCTTATGTTCTTTGTGGGATTTGGAGGGTTTTGTTTGTTTGACATAACACTTAATATAAGATCTACCCTCTTAAGGAATTTTGAAGTGCTTAAACCATAATTAACAATAGGAATCTAACTATAGGTACTATGTTGTATATTTGTACTAGATGCTGATCTTTAGTGGCAGTCCTAGACAGACCAATTAAGCAAGAAAAAGATATAAAAGACATGCAAAGCAGAAAGAAGTAAAATTATCTCTTTGCAGTTGATATACTTTTATATATAGGAAACTCTAAAGACGCTACATACTGAAAAAACCTCATAAAACAAAAACTAATAAGTCAATTTTACAAAATTACAGTATACATCAACATATAAATATCAGTTGAATTTCTATACACTATCAAGGAAGTACTTGAAAAAAATAAGAAAACAATATCATTAACAATAGCATCAAAAGAATAAAATACTAAGGAATAAATCAAGTATTTATTTAAATGTTTTAAACTGTTATTAAAATATTTAAGACAATAAAACCAAAGAAGTCAAAGACTTGTATACTGAAAATCATAAAACACTGATGAAAGGAATTAAACAAGATACAAATAAATGGAAAAAGATCTTGCGTAGAATAATCTTGAGTGGAATAATTAATATTTTTTAAATGCCCGTACTACATGAAGTGGTCTACACATTTAATGAAATTCCTATCAAAATTCCAAAGGTATTTTATCACAAATAGAAAATACAACTCTACAGTTCATATGGAACCACAAAAGACTCCAAATCACCAGAGAAATCTTGAGACAGAAGAACAAAGCCAGAGGGGTCATATTCCCTGGTTTCAAAATATGTTACAAAGCCATGGTAATGAAAACAATACGGTACTGGCATAAAAACAGACACACAGACCAATCTAACAGAGTAGGGAGCCCAGAAATAAATCTGTACATATACAGTCAACTGATCTTTAGCAAGGATGCCAAGAACACACAATGAGAAAAGATAGCCTGTTTAATAAATGATGTTAGAAAAACTGAATATCCTCATCATGCAAAAGAATGGAATTAGACTCCTACTTTACTCCATATACAAAATATACTCAAAATGGATTAAAGACTTAAACATAAGACCCAAAACTGTAAAACTCTCAAAGAAACACAGGGGAAAATCTTTTTGGCAATGGTCTTGTCAATGATTTCATGGATTTGATGCAAGCCGCAAAATAAAAAATAGGTGGAACTACATCAAATTAAAATCTACCTACACAGCAATGAAAAAAATCAAAGTGAAGAGGCAACCTATGGAATGGGAGAAAATATTTGCAAACTACCTATCTCATAAGGGATTAATACCCCAAATATATTATAATTTTTCCTACAACTGAATAGCAAAAAACAAAACAAGCTGATTAAAAATGGCAAAGGATTTGAATAGGATTTGAAAATAAAACGGATTTTCATTTTTCCAAAGACATACAAATGGCCAACAGACATATGAAAAGATACTCAACATCACCAGTCATCGGGGAAATGCTAACCAAAACCATAATGAGATATTAACTCACACCTGTTAGAAAATATTATTTTAAAAATTAAAAAGAGGCCTGGGTATGGTGACTCATACCTGTAATCCCAGTACTTTGGGAGGCCAAGGTGGGGAAATCACTGAGCCCAGAAGTCTAATATCAGCCTGGGCAACATAGCAAATGCCAGCCTCTATTTTTATAAAACAAATAAGTGTACATGAACAGCACCATATCACTAACACTGGTGTGAGTACACGTGTTCCCTGCCACCCATCTGCTGCTAGTACGCATGTGCACACACAGAACCTGTTGCTGCTTTGGCAAGTGCAAATTCCTCTTCCACCACCCTAATGAAACATTTTTGCTGGCACCATGCATCAGAGTGTTTTTGCCAGCAGACCAGAAACACCTTGGC
This sequence comes from Sapajus apella, assembly GCF_009761245.1. NCBI lineage: Eukaryota > Metazoa > Chordata > Mammalia > Primates > Cebidae > Sapajus > Sapajus apella. Next base: position 30,469,160 of record NW_022436950.1, read on the forward strand.
CGCTCCAGTGAAGCAGACACTTAATTTTGAGGGTCCAGACAACAAGCTGTGAGCCTCACACCAGACCCCCAGGGTTAGAACCTGCAGCCCAGGAGTGCTGAGCTAACCCTGGACTCCTTGAAATCATTCAGATTTGAAGACCATTGACTAAACCCAACTTATTTAACAGTCAAACTCTCAAGACCATCAAGTAATACAAGAGCAAAACAAACAAACAGAAAAAAAAATCCATTGAAAAAACAGCAGCTTCAAAGATTAAAGAAACACCAGCCCACGCAGATGAAAAAGAAACAGTAAAAAACTCTGACAACTCAAAAATTAAGAGTGTCTTCTTTCTTCCAAATGATCACACTAGCTCCCAGCAATGGTTCTTAACCAGGCTTAAATGGCTGAAATGACAGACATAAAATTCAGAATCTCAATAGCAATGAAGATCCTCAAGATTCAGGAGAATGTTGAAGGCCAATCCAAGGAATTTAAGAAATTCAATAAAATTACATAACAGCTGAAGATAAAAATCACCATTTTAAGGAAGAATTATACTGATCAGATAGAGTTGGAAAACTTACTACAAGAATTTGTTTTATCAGAGGCGAGAATTGCAACTCCTGCTTTTTATTTATTTATTTATTTTTGCTCTCCATTTGTTTGGTGCATCTTTCTCCATCCCTTTGTTTTGAGTCTTTGTGTATCCTTGCATGTGAGATGGGTTTGGATGCAGCATACCGATGGGTTTTGGCTGTGTCTTTTGATTGGTGGATTTAGTCGATTTAAATCTAGGATTAATAATAATATATGTGAGTTTAATACTGCCATTTGATGTAGACTTTAAAGCAACAAAGATCAAAAGAGGCAAAGAAGGACATTACATAATGGTAAAAGGATCAATGCAACAAGAAGAGCTAACGATCCTAAATATATATGTACCCAATACAGGAACACCCAGATACATAAGACTTATAAAGAGGCTTAGACTTCCTCACAATAATAGTGGGAGACTTCAACATCAGTATTAGACAGATCAACGAGACAGAAAATTAACAAGGAAATCCAGGACTTGAAGTCAAGTCCGGAACAAGTAAACTTAATAAACATTTATAGAGCTCTCCACTTCAAATACACAAAATATACACTCTCATCAGTACCACATCACACCTACTCACAGGTTTAAATGAAATATTGGTTGGCTGCTTGTTTGTTATTTTCTTCCCTCATTTTTTCCTGTCTCCATTATTAAGCACAATTATTGATATAAAAGAGGTTTTCAATACCCATTTTTGGACTGCATTCTAGCCTGGGCAATAAAGCAATACTCCCGTTCTCTCTCCCTCTTTCTCTTCCTCTTTCTTTCTCTCCTTCATTTTTTTTCTTTCTTTCTTTCTTTAAAAAAAAAAAGAATTTGTTAATACAATCTGAAGTTTTAACAGCAGAATCAACCAAGCTGAGAAAAGACTCTAGCTCAAAGATCACTCAGATGATAACAAAGAAAAAAGAATTTAGAAGAGTAAACACAACCTATGAGAAATATGAGATTATGTAAAGAGGCCAAACCCACAACTCAGTGGTGCCTCTGAAAGAGAGGGAGAGAGCACAAGCAACTCAGAAAACGTATATGAGGATATTGTCCAGGGGAATTTTCCTAACATTGCTAGAGAGGTAGACATTCAAATTTAGGAAATTCAGAGAACCCCTGTGAGATACTGTATAAGACAGCCGTTCCCAAGACATATAGTCATCAGATTCTCCAAGGCCAACATGAAAGAGAAAATATTAAGGCAGCTAGAGAGAAGGGGCAAGTCATTTACAAAAAGAACTCCACTAGGCTAACAGCAGAAATTTTTAAAGAGCAGAAGTTGCATTTTAATTTCAGATAAAACATATTTTTAAGTAAACAATAATCAAAGAGGACAAAGAAGGATAATACATAATGATACAGGGTTTATTTCAACAAGAAGACTTAACTCTCCTAAAAATATGTGAACCTAACACTGGAGCACCCAAATTTGTAAGTTCTTAAATACCTACAAAAAGCCTTAGATAACTGCACAATAATAGTGGGATACCCCAAGACTGCATTGACAGAATTAGACAAATATTTCAGGCAAAAAATAAATAAAGATATTCAAGACCTCAACTTGACACTTGACCAAACAGACCTAACAGATATCTACAGAACACTCCACCCAATAACAACAGAATATGCAGTCTTCTCATCTGACCCTGGTGCATACTCTAAAGCTGACCACATGCTTGGCTGAAAAATAATTCTACACAAACTCAAAAGACTAGAAATCATACCAACCACACACTGGGACAATAGCACAGTAAAAATAAAAATCAATACCAAGATCTCTCAAAACCATACAATTAAACAACCTTCTGAATAATTTTTTGGTAAATGATGAAATTAAGGCAGAAATCAAGAAATTCTTTTACACTAATGAAAAAAAGATACAGCATACCAGAATCTGTGGGACACAGCTAAAGTTGTGTTAAGAGAAAACTTTATAGTATTAAATGCCCATATCAAATTAGAAAGGTCTCAAATTAACAACCTAACATTATACCTGTTTTCTAAAGGAACTAGAAAAATGGGAGCAAATCAACCCCAAAGCTAGCAGAAGCCAAGAACTAACCAAAATCAGAGATGAACTAAATGATATTGTGATGTAAAAAATGATACTTAAGACCAACAAAATTGAAAATTGTTTCTTTGAAAGAATAAATAATATTGATAGATACCTAGCTATACTAATAAAGAAAAAATAAGAGTAGATCCAAATAAAACAAATTGGAAATGACAAAGAAGACATTACCACTAACTCTACAATAATACAAAAAAGCCCTCAGAGACTGTTATGAGCATCTCTATGCATACAAACTAAAAAAGCTAGAAAAAAAATAGATGAATACATGGAAACATACAACCATGCAAGATTGAATCAGGAAGAAGCTGAAACCTTGAACAGACCAATAACAAGTTCCAAAATTGAATAAGTCATAAAAATCCCTGGATCAGAATGGCTCACAGCCAACTTCTATCAGATGAATAAAGAACTGGTCCCATTTCTACTGAAACTATTGCAAAAAATATTGAGGAGCAGGGACTTTCCTCTAACGCATTTCATGAGGCCAACAATACCTTGATTCCAAAACCTGGCAGAGACACAACAGCAACAACAAACTTCTAACTAATATTTCTGATGAGGATTGATGCAAAAATCATCAACAAAATATTAGCAAACTGAATCCAGCAGCACATCAAAAAGCTAATCCACCATGATCAATTAGGCTTTATTCCTGAATGCAAGGTTGTTTTAATACACACAAATCAACAAATGTGATTCATCATACAAACAGAACTAAAAACAAAAACCACATGAATATCTCAATAGATGAAGAAAGAGATTTTGATAAAACTCAACATCCCTTCAGGTTAAAAACCCTCAAAAATCTAGACATTGCAGGAATATACATCAAAATATTCAGTCATCTATGACAAACCCACAGCCAACATCACACTGAATGGACAAAAGCTGGAAGTATTCCCCATGAGGCCCAGAACTAGACAAGTATGCCTGCTCTCACCATTCCTACTCAACATAGTCCTGGAAGTCCTAACCAGAGCAATCAGAGAAGAGAAGGAAATAAGAGGCACCCATATAGGAAAAGAGGATGCCAAACTATCTCTCTTCACAGATGATGTAATTTTATACCTAGAAAACCTCATAGTCTCTACCCAAAAGCTCCTATATCTGGTAAAAAACTTCAGAAAAGTACAGGATACAAAATTAATGCACAAAAAACAGTAGCATTTCTATTCATCAACAACATCCAAGCTGAGTGCCAAATCAAGAATGCTGTCCCATTCACATTGGCTACAAAAATAAAATAAAATATCTAGAAATACAGCTAAAAAGATCTCCACAGTGAGAATTACAAAGCACTGTAGAAAGAAATCAAAGATGACACAAACAAATGCTTATGGATAGAGAGAATCAATATTGTTAAAATCGCCATACTGCCCAAGCAACTGACAGATTCAGAGCTATTCCTATCAAACTACCAAACATCATTTTTTCACAGAATTAGAGAAAACTATTTCAAATTTCATATAGACCCAAAAAATAACCCAAATAGCTGAAGCAATCCTAAGCAAAAAGAACAAAACCAGAGGCATCACATTGCCCAACTTCAAACCATACTATGAGGAAAAAGTAACAAAAACAGAATTACTGGTACATAAACAGACCCATACACCAATGAAACAGGTTAGAGAACCCAGAAATAAAGCCACACATCTACAACTTTAACAAAGCCTACGAAAACAAGCAATGGGGAAAGGACTCCCCATTCAATAATTGGTACTGGGGTAACTGGGTAGAAATATGTAAAAAGATTAAGACTAGACTCCTGCCTTTTGCCATATCCAAAAATCAACTCACAATAGATTAAATACAGAAATTTAAAATGTAAAAGTATAGAAATCTTAGGAAAAACTAGGAAATACCATTCTGAATATAGGCCTTGGCAAAGATTTTATGATGAAGACAACAAAAGCAATTGCAACAAAAACAAAAACTGACAACTGGGACCTAAACTAACAGACTTCTGCACAGCAAAACAAACTATCAACAAAGTAAACAGGCAACCAACAGAATGAGAGAAAGTATTTGCAAACTATGCATCCTACGAAGGTCTAATATTCAGATTCTAGAAGCAACTTAAACATATTAACAAGCAGAAAACAAACAACCCCATTTAAACATGGCCAAAGGACATGAACAGGCACTTCTCAAAAGTAGACATATATGTGGAAACAAGTATATGAAAAAAAATGCTCAGCATCACTAATGATTAGAGAAATGCAAATCAAAACCACGGTGAGATATCTCCTTACACCAGTCAGAGTGGTTATGCACCATGGACTACTATACAGCCACAGAGAAGAATGAAATTATGTCCTTTGCAGCAATATGGATGGAATTGGATGCCATTATCCTAAGAAAATTAACACAGGAACAGAAAACCAAATACCACATGTTCTCATTGATAAGTTGGAGTTGAATGCTGAGTACATATGGACACAAAGAGGCAAACAATAGACACCAAGGCCTTCTTGAGAGTGGAGGGTAAGGAGGAGGGTGAGGGTTGAAAAAGTACCTATTGGGTATCATGCTTATTACACAGGTGATGAAGTAGTCTGTACACTAAACCCCACAATACACAATTTACCCATGTAACTCTACCCCCTGAATCTAAAACAAAAGTTGGAAAGATAGATGATAGATAGATAGATAGATGGAAGATAGATGATAGATAGATAGATAGATAGATAGATAGATAGAAAGAATAACGTAAGTCAAGGATCATGCAATGTTTCTACCTCTGTTATGGAATCTCCACAATTCAGGTTTGTGGGCTTAATGCACAGTTGATGCCAAATATGGACACATGGATGCTTGGAGATAGAGAAAGGCTTATTCAGTTTGGCCAAAGCAAGAAATCAAGAGAATAAGATCTCTCAAATCTATCTTAACAACAATAACAACAACAAAAGTGTTTTTTGTTTTTGTTTTTGTTTTTTCAGTTAGAGAGTAAGGGAGGGGGAGTTTTATGGAACAAGGAGAAAAGCCTGTGTTTCTTCAGTTTCAGATAACAACTTGAACAAGCAGACTGGTGGGTGTCAACAGGTGGTCTCATTCATTCCTTCTGCAAAATTTTTTTTATGACCTTTAAATTATTTTCTCCCACTTGACAAAGAAAGAGTACCTCAGCAGTTTATAATATTGTGGGAACAAGGGATGTTGGCTTTTGCACAAGCAAGCAAGTGCCTCATCAGAATTTTCATTAATTCAGTCACTAAAATTGCTAGTGTGCTAAAATCTCAAGGAGTCCAGTTATACTTTTAACCCCCAAATAAATACAACTTAGAAAATACTGATCTACTTTTATACAAGGCATATCTATAAAGAACTAGATGTTTTAAAGTTGGATGCAATTCCAATCTGAATTGTAGGAAGGCAACTTCTTTTGATGGAAAGAATATAACAGAAAAAAAATAGATGATACCTATGTAAATTGTTGTGAAAGAAACCTTTGTAATTGCTCAGGTTTACCTTCTCTACTTCCCCTTTCCTTCTCCTGGTTACTTTTTCTTAAAATGGAAGGGTGTTCCTAGCTAGTTATATAAATCAGCATCTGGTCCTGCATACTACGCAACTCAGAAAACTTCACCAATCCACGTGGCACTAAACAGCAATGTTAAGCTGACAGAACTCTCTTCCGACTCCATTTCTTCAGCAGCCTCTGAGGATCCAATTAATAAAAAACCACTTTCAGGAAGGCTATGACTGAATGCGCTTATTAGAAGGAGAAAGAGAGGAGTAGGCAAGAGGAAAATGGTTTGTAACTGAAATGTGATGATAAGATTTCTATTCGGTTCACATTTTCTATATGAGGACTGATCAAGCTGAATCAGCAGCCTAGGTGCATAAAATCACCCCATACTGAAGGAGGAATTTCTGGGAAGAGGTGGGAGTGCAGACTGGCGTAAAAAAGAGAAGAAAATATGCTCATTCGACAAAGTGACCTCTGTTGATTGTCTTTCCCTGTTCTGGACTCAGAAGTAAACTGTTCACTTTGTCTTTTATTTGGTACTGGTACTATCCTATCAGGAAAACAACAATCAAGTGTCAACAAGATTCCATGTCTTTATGGTAGAAGAAAAAGTGGCACTAAGGTTATTGTGTGAACAGTACATCCACTTTTGGGCCCTAAAGCAATGGTTTTATTTAAAAATAGAAAAGTTACTTGTAAAATGTTTATCTTCTTTGCAAGTGTAGGAGAGCAAAGTAAACTTTTAGCAGCTTGAGTTTGATTCATACACATTTGAGTTAGCTGAGTCAATTGGTACATGAGGCTAGACAAGAATGAATTTGTAGAGAGGGCTGAGGCATTTTCTTGGAATCCATACCATAGAAAGCAGCTTGTCCAAGAAGACTAACTTTGTTTGCCAGAGGGGAGACTCAGTTATAAAAGTCCTGCCTGGTTATGGCTCTAGAAGTTGTCTCATGTGAACCCAGGGACTTATGTCTGAATGCAGTGGAGAACAAAAGTGCTATGAATAAGAAGGAAACAGACATTCATTAAAAACTCTATTAGATATTGTGTTGCTGGCAGCCATGCTGGAGTTAGCCCACTGACTGAATGTAACACACCAGTCTGATGGAATGAGGAACAGCATGTTGGAAGCAGAGAGGTGCCTGATTCCGCTGGTTGAGAAACGCAGAAAACCAGGGTCCCCACAAGGATTCTCAGAAACGACTGGTAGAGGTGGGAAACTTTAAAGAGGGTCAATTCTGAGCAAGATGAATTTAATTGTTATTTAAATTTATTTATTCTAGTAGGCCAAAGGGCAGAGTATCTGTGTACAGATGTAGGTGGATAGGAGATGTGATGGTGAGAGCCTGTGGAAGTTCTCTTCCACTTGCTTCCATTTTCTTAGGAAAATATAAAATTAGGTTACCATCTGAGAGGTAGTTGCCAGGGCTGGAGGAATGAGAACAGAGGAGAAAATGTAAAATACTCACTTAGAGTAGAAGAGGACTGAGTAGATAAGGATAATGCAGTCTGTTTGCCAGGAACTAAAGACTCACTGGAGGTTAGTGATCATGAATAAAAAGTAAACTTACCAGCAGCGTTCAAGTCTCTTTCCACCGACCCTAAACTCCTCTGTACTCCTGCAGTTGGAAAGTAGAAGAGAGAAGGGGTGGTTCTGAGAAGCACATGAAACTCAGGAATTTCTCTTCTAATAAGATTCCGTAGACGGGAATTCAAATAACATTCCATAGAATAAGATTCTATAGAAGGGAATTCCATTCGCAGGCATTGACTCAGTGTCTCAAAAATATCATAGCCAGAGTTTGCAATTCTTTTGCTTGGTCTCAGTATGGTTTTATTCCTACAGCCCTCACACCCAAGTTCTAGGTAAAAGGAAAGAGAAAAGCAAAAGGAATAAAACGCCAATCCTTCAATAAAAGTAAAAGAAAGTAATTAATGGAAAAAATGTCATGAGACTTCATAGATGCAGTAAATGAACTGAAGGGAATGTGTGAGCAACCTTGAAGAAAGCCTTCTGAACACCATGAATTAGAAGAGTGTCACCAAGAGCAGAAGTGTCTCCTAGCGCTCACCATCTTATATATATATATATATATATATATATATATATATATATATAAAATTGCATTTTACGTTTTGGGGTACATGTGAAGCATCTCTTTTTTTAATTTCAATTTTTTTATTATACTTTAAGTTCTGGGGTACATGGGCAGATCATACAGGCTTATTACATAGGTATACACGTGCCATGGTGGTTTGCTGCATCCAACACCCCATTGGTATTTCTCCCTATGTTATCCTTCCCCAATCCTCCCAGCCCCTGCTATCCCTCCCCTTGTCCCGCCAACCCCTGACAGGCCCCAGTGTGATGTTCCCCTCTCTGTTTCCAGGTGTTCTCATTGTTTAACACCCACTTATAAGTGAGAACATGCGGTGTTGGGTTTTCTGTTCTTGTGTCAGCTTGCTGAGCATGATGGTTTCCAGTTTTATCCATGTCCCTGCAGAGGACATGAACTCATTTTTTATGGCTGCATAGTATTCCATGGTATATATGTGCCACATTTTCTTTATCCAGACTATCACTGATGGGCATTTGGGTTGGTTCCAAGTCTTTGCTACTGTGAACAATGTCACAATAAACATGTGTGAATGTCTCTTTATAAATGAATGTTTTATAATCCTTTGGGATTATAATCCCAGTAATGGGATTGCTGGGTCAAATGGTATTTCTAGTTCTAGATCCCTGAGGAATCACCATACTGTCTTCCACAATGGTTGAATTAATTTACACTCCCACCAACAGTGTAAAAGCATTCCTATTTCTCCACATCCCCTCTAGCATCTGTTGTAATGATTGCCATTCTAACTGGCGTGAGGTGATATCTTAATATGGTTTTGATTTGCATTTCTCTAATGACAAGTGATGATGAGCTTTTTTTCATGTTTGTTGGCTACATAAATGTCTTCTTTTGAAAAGTTTCTGTTCATATCTTTTTCCCACTTTTTGATGGGGTTGTTTCTTCTTTTTGTTATAAATTTGTTTAAGTCCTTTGTAGATTCTTATTAGCCCTTTGTCAGATAGGTAGATTGCAAAATTTTTTTCCCATTCTGTTGGTTGCCGGTTCGCTCTAATGTTAGTTTCTTTTGCTGTGCAGACGTTCTTAAGTTTTATTAGATCCCATTTGTCTAAATTGGCTATTGTTGCATTTGCTTTTGGTGTTTTTGTCATGAGGTCCTTGCCTATGGCTATGTCCTGAATGGTATTGCCTAGGTTTTCTTCTAGGGTTTTTATGGTGTTAGGTCTTATGTTTAAATCTTTAATCCATCTGGAGTTAATTCTTGTGTAAGGTGTAAGGAAGGGATCCAGTTTCAGCTTTCTGCATTAGGCTAGCCAGCTTCCCCAATACCATTTATTCAATAGAGAATGCTTTCCCCATTGTTTGTGTTTGTGAGGTTTGTCAAAGACCAGATGGTTGTAGATGTGTGGCATGACATTTGAGACCTTTGTTCTGTTCCATTGGTCTATATCTCTGTTTTGATACCAGTACCAAGCTGTTGTGATTACTGTAGCCTTATAGTATAGTTTGAAGTCAGGTAGCATGATGCCTCCTGCTTTGTTTGTTTGCTTGCTTGCTTGGGATTGTCTTGGCTATGCGAGTGCGCTTTTAGTTCCATATAAAGTTTAAGGTGTTTTTTTCCAATTCTATGAAGAAAGTCAGTGGTAGCTTGATGGAGATAGCATTGAATCTATAGATTACTTTGGCCAGTATGACACAGAGCTAACGGTCTCCAACAATAGAGAGTTACCATGATTATCAGGACAGATAAAGAAATAACCAACTATCAAGACAGTTATACTGGGAAGAAAGGCATCAGAGGGACACTGTGATATTGTCCCTCTGCCTCCTTTCAATGTGGATTACTAATGCTATGGACATAGAACGTAAGTTAGGTCTATATTTTCTCTCATGTAACTGGGAGCAAAGGTGAAGATGACTTCCAGGAAGCTGGTGAAATGAGTGATAAAGGGAAAATAAACATTGAATGTGTACTGGTTTTTGTCATAAAGTAAAGGGTCACACAAAAATGAGAGCCCCTTGAAAACCTGTTATCAACCTCGTGAGAATGGGATAGATTCTAGAGCAGAAAAAATAAACTCTGATATGTAGCTTTAAACAAAATTATGGAAGAAAATATAGCAGAAGCCAATCTATTAAATATGATTGTGTGCAACCCCAGTTGAATATAAAAGAGGAAATGATAGGAATAAAACACAAAAAGACAAATTCAGAATCCAGTCTTTTTTTTTTGAATACTTTCAGTTATGGGGTACATGTGAAGATCGTGCAGGTTTGTTATATAGGTATACATGTTCTATGGTGGTTTTCTGCATACATTGCCCCATCATCTACAGTGGATAATTCTCCTAATGCTATCCCTCCCTAATCCCTCCACCTTCTGCTATTCCTCCCCTAGCCCCCTACCCTGCGGGCCCTGTGCAAATCAAAACCACATTGAGATACCACCTCACACCAGTTAGAATGGCAATCACTAAAAAATCAGGAAAATCCACTCTTAAAGAACCAATACACTATGCATTAAGGAGGAAACTTTGCCATAAACACATCATTTGAGAATGTAGACACTGAGAAAGAAAAGCAAATACAGATATTTTAAAAGAATTAAAAGTAAAACTTAACTACTTGCTGCATATGAGTGCTGCATTTAAAGCCTTAGAAAGACAAAACTTAAAAAAAAATACAAAATATGCCAGATAGACGTTAATGAAAATAAAGCCCAAATCATCATAAGAATGTCAGGTAAGTCTGAACTCAACTTGAATAAAATGTGTTTAATAAAAAAAAAGTTAATGAGTGAAAAACAAAGTAATTGAAGATGATTAAAAAGAGCAATTCACAGTGACAGTGTACCAGTCAGAGGCACTAGTGGATAAAAGAAAAAAGTGCCATAGCAAATGTCAAAATAAATCTCAGAAATAGTAGAAGACCATATCTCCTTTATTAACCTGTGGCAGATGAAGCAGGAAAAGATTTATATAAAGGATGTAGAAAATCTGAATAATATTATTCTTCTGGTTAATCTAACCTACAAACAAAGAATGCATCTTCTGAAGGATTCATGCAGCATTTAGAAAAAATAATTATATACTATGTCAAAGGAAAAAAAAGTAATTGAATTCAAAAGGCAGAATTATGAAAAATTGCATTCTCATATATCAATGCAATAATATGGATCAGAATATTTTAAGAAACACTATAAACAAGTTAGCATTTTGAAAACAACCTCAGAAAATTTGGCAAAGAAAACAATGTTTAGAATGTCTAGGACATACACTTAAAACTAATTGATGATCTTAAGCCCTTGATTGATAAATGAGTGAAAATATGTGAATTAACTATTCATCTCAAAACCTTAGTAATAAAATAAACCTATGGAAAGTGAAAGCAAACTCTTAAGGATATGTAAAAATAAATAATTTTGAAATAAAAAAGAACTGGAATAGACAAGTAAAGCCAATATCTTATTTCTGAGAAAAAAAAAAGAAAAAAGAAAAATGTATGAGCTTTAGCCAGCCTCGAGAAGTAAAAAGAGTGAAAGCATAAATATATAAAATCAAAAATGAGAAAAGGAAAATAACCACATACATCAAGAATATTAAAACAATTAATAAAAATAACTTGCAAATTTCAATGCATTTTAACATCACCATCTGGATAATGGAAATGATTTCTAAGAATCAATACTGGTAGAAATCAAGAAAATGACTAGAGTTGGCTAAACCTTCCCTACCAAAAACAAAAAAATCTAAAGCTACAAATTATTTCAACAGTATACTTTTCTAAACCTTCCTAAACTTTTCCAAACTTTTCCAAACCTTCATAATATGGGAACAAGTTATACCCATGCTATTTAAACATTTTAGGTAGCAGAAAGAAGAAGACACCTTCCTATTTTACTAAGCATAATAACATAGACACCAAAGTCAGAAGACAGCACAAACACAAAACCCTAGAAGTCAATCATATGTATGAATGTGGATATAACAAATATGCATAAAATATTGAGTGACAGTCCTCCATAATATATTAAAATTAGAATGTAGTATATAAAATTATAGTGAAAATTAATTCCAGGAATACAAATATGGTTCATTTAATAAGAACATTTTTCTTTTCTTTTTTTCCCCCCCATTTATTTATTTTATTGCACTTTAGGTTTTGGGGTACATGTGAACAACATGCAAAATTGTTGCATAGGTACACATATGGCAGTGTGATTTGCTGCCTTCCTCCCCATCACCTACATCTGGCATTTCTCCCCTTGCTATCTCTCCCCAGCTCCCCACCCTCCACCGTCCCTACCCTATTTCCCCCCAACTGACTCCAGTGTGTAGTGCTCCCATCCCTGTGTCCATGTGTTCTCATTGTTCAACACCCACCTATGAGTGAGAACATGTGGTGTTTGATCTTCTGCTCTTCTGTAAGTTTTCTGAGAATGATGGTTTCCAGGTTCATCCATGTCCCTACAAAGGACACAAACTCATCGTTTTTGATGGCTGCATAATATTCCATGGTGTATATGTGCCTCATTTTCCCTATACAGTCTATCGTCGATGGGCATCTGGGTTGGTTCCAGGTCTTTGCTATTGTAAACAGTGCTGCAATGAACATTTCGTGTGCACGTGTCCTTATAGTAGAACGATTTGTAATCCTTTGGCTACATACCCAGTAATGGGATTGTTGGGTCAAAAGGAATTTCTATTTCTAGGTCCTTGAGGAATAGCCACACTGTCTTCCACATTGGTTGAACTACTTTACACTCCCACCAACAGTGCAAAAGTGTTCATATTTCTCCACATCTTCTCCAGCATCTGTTGTCTCCAGATTTTTCAATGATCACCATTCTAACTGGCGTGAGATGGTATCTCAATGTAGTTTTGATTTGCATTTCTCTGATGACCAGAGAATGATGAGCATTTTTTCATATGTTTGTTGGCCTCATGTATGTCTTCTTTTGTAAAGTGTCTGTTCATATCCTTTGCCCACTTTTGAATGGGCTTGTTAGTTTTTTTCTTATAAATCTGTTTTAGTTCTTTGTAAATTCTGGATATCAGCCCTTTGTCAGATGGGTAAACTGCAAAACTTTTTTCCCACTCTGTTGGTTACCGATTCACTCTAATGACTGTTTCTTTTGCTGTGCAGAAGCTGTGGAGTTTGATTAGGTCCCATTTGTCTATTTTGGCTTTTGTTGTCAATGCTTTTGGTGTTTTGGTCATGAAGTCCTTGCCTACACCTACGTCCTGAATGGTTTTGCCTAGATTTTCTTCTAGGGTTTTTATGGTGTTAGGTCTTATGTTTAAGTCTTTAATCCATCTGGAGTTAATTTTAGTGTAAGGTGTCAGGAAGGGGTCCAGTTTCTGCTTTCTGCACATGGCTAGCCAGCTTTCCCAACACCATTTATTGAACAGGGAATCCTTTCCCCATTGCTTGTTTTTGTCTGGTTTGTCAAAGATCAGATGGTTGTAGATATGTGTGTTGCCTCCGAGACCTCTGTTCTGTTCCATTGGTCTATATCTCTGTTTTGGTACCAGTACCATGCTGTTTTGATTACTGTAGCCCTGTAGTATAGTTTAAAGTCAGGTAGTGTGATGCCTCCTGCTTTGTTCTTTTTGCTTAGAATTGACTTGGCTCTGCGGGCTCTCTTTGGTTCCATATGAATTTTAAGGTGATTTTTTCCAGTTCTGTGAAGAAGGTCATTGGTAGCTTGATGGTGATAGCATTGAATCTGTAAATTACTTTGGGCAGTATGGCCATTTTCACGATATTGATTCTTCCTAACCATGAACATGGAATGTTTCTCCATCTGTTTGTGTCATCTCTTATTTCGTTGAGCAGTGCCTTTAGTTCTCCTTGAAGAGGTCCTTTACGTTCCTTGTTAGTTGTATTCCTAGGTACTTTATTCTCTTTGTGGCAATTGTGAATGGCAGTTCGTTCTTGATTTGGCTCTCTTTAAGGGTGTTATTGGTGTATAGGAATGCATGTGATTTTTGCACATTGATTTTGTATCCTGAGACTTTGCTGAACTTGCTTATCAGTTTCAGGAGATTAGGGGCTGAGACGATGGGGTCTTCTAGATATACAATCATGTCATCTGCAAATAGAGACAATTTGACTTTCTCCTTTCCTATTTGAATGCCCTTTATTTCTTTTTCTTGCCTGATTGCTCTGGCTAGAACTTCTAATACTATATTGAATAGCAGTGGTGAGAGAGGGCATCCTTGTCTGGTGCCACATTTCAAGGGGAATGCTTCCAGTTTTTGCCCATTCAGTATGATATTGGCTGTTAGTTTGTCATAAATAGCATTTGTTAATTTTAGATACGTTCCATCAATACCTAGCTTATTGAGGGTTTTTAGCAAAAAGGGCTGTTGAATTTTGTCAAAGGCCTTCTCTGCATCAATTGAGATAATCATGTGGTTTTTGTCTTTGCTTCTGTTTATGTGGTGAATTATGTTTATAGGCTTGTGTATGTTGAACCAGCCCTGCATCCCCGGGATGACACCTACTTGATCATGGTGGATAAGCTTTTTGATGTGCTGTTGCAATCGGTTTGTCAGTATTTTATTGAAGATTTTTGCATCTATGTTGATCATGGATATTGGCCTGAAGTTTTCTTTTCTTGTAGAGTCTCTGCCGGGTTTTGGAATCAGGATGATGTTGGTGTCATAAAATGATTTGGGAAGAATTCCCTCTTTTTGTATTGTTTGGAATAGTTTCAGAAGGAAATGGTACCAGCTCCTCTTTGTATGTCTGGTAGAATTCGGCTGTGAACCCATCTGGGCCTGGGCTTTTTTTGGGTGGTAAGCTCTTAATTGCTGCCTCAACTTCAGACCTTGTTATGGGTCTGTTCAGGGTTTCGGCCTCTTCCTGGTTTAGGCTTGGAAGGAGGCAAGTGTCCAGGAATTTAACCATGTCTTCCAGGTTTATTAGTTTATGTGCAGAGAGGTGTTTGTAATAATCTCTGATGATGGTTTGAATTTCTATGGAATCTGTGGTGATATCCCCTTTATCGTTCTTTACTGCATCAATTTGGTTATTCTCTCTTTTCTTTTTTATTAATCTGGTTAATGGTCTGTGTATTTTGTTGATCTTTTCAAAAAACGAGCTCCTGGATTTATTGATTTTTTGAAGGGTTTTTTGTGTCTCTATCTCCTTCAGTTCTGCTCTGATCTTAGCTATTTCTTGTCTTCTGCTACACTTTGAGGTTTCTTGATCTTGCTCCTCTAGTTCTTTCAGTTTTGATGATAGGGTGTCAATTTTTGATCTCTCCTTGCTTCTCATGTGGGCATTTATTGCTATATATTTTCCTCTAGAAACTGCTTTAAATGTGTCCCAGAGATTCTGGTATGTTGTGTCTTCATAATCGTTGGTTTCGAAGAACAAGTTTATTTCTATCTTCATTTCATTGTTAATCCAGTCAACATTCAAGAGCAAGTTGTTCAGTTTCTGTGAAGCTGTGCAGTTCTGGGTTAGTTTTTGAATTCTGAGTTCTAACTTGATTGCACTTTGGTCTGAGAGACTGTTCGTTACGATTTCAGTTCTTTTGCATTTGCTGAGGAGTGATTTACTCCCAATTATGTGGTCAATTTTAGAGTAGGTATGATGTGGTGCTGAGAAGAATGTATATTCTGTGGATTTGGGGTGGAAAGTTCTGTAAATGTCTATTAGGTTTGCTTGGTCCAGGTCTGAGTTCAAGTCCTGGATATCCTTGTTAATTTTCTGTCTGGTTGATCTGTCTAATATTGAAAATGGGGTGTTAAAGTCTCCCACTATTATTGTGTGGGAGTCTAAGTCTCTTTGTAAGTCATTAAGAACTTGCCTTATGTATCTGGGTGCTCCTGTATTGGGTGCGTATATATTAGCTCTTCTTGTTGCATTGATCCTTTTACCATTATGTAATGTCCCTCTTTGTCTCTTATGATCTTTGTTGCTTTAAAGTCTAATTTATCAGAGATGAGAATTGCAACTCTTGCTTTTTTTTTTGCTCTCCATTTGCTTGGTAAATCTTTCTCCATCCCTTTATTTTGAGCCTTTGTGTATCCTTGCATGTGAGATGGGTTTCCTGGATACAGCACACCAGTGGTTTTTGGCTTTTTATCCAATTTGCCAGCCTGTGTCTTTTGATTGGGGCATTTGGTCCATTTACATTTAGGGTTAATATTGTTATGTGTGAATTTGATA
>NW_022436950.1:30485944-30494049 GCF_009761245.1 Sapajus apella
GCTTTCAGATTGGGTCTCAAATCTTTCAGATTGACGTTCTGTTTGTTGATGATGAGGTTATTTCTGTTTCTTGGTTTTCCTTCTGACAGTCTGGCCCCTCTGCTGTAGGTCTGCTGAGGTTCACTCCAGGACCTGCTTGCCTGGGGATCACCTGCAGCAGCTGCTGAACAGTTAGGGTTGTTACCAGTTTTCTTCTTCTGCTATCTTTGTCCCAGAAGGATACCCGCCTAGTGTCAATCTGATCTCTCCTTTATGAGGTGTCTCTTTGGATATATAGGGGTCAGGGAGCTGCTTGAGAAGACGGTCTCTTCTTTATAGGAGCTCAAATGGTGAGCTGTGAGCTCTGTTGTTCATTCAGAGCTGCTGGGCAGGTACGTTTAGGTCTGCTGCAGCAGAACTCATAAACTGCTTTTTGTTCCCAGGTGCTCTGTCCCAGGGATTTAGGGCTTTTCTTATGAGTTTCCGTTATGCTGCTGCCTTCTTTTTTTTTTTCCTTCAGACCTGCCCTGCCCAGCAAGGAGGTAGCCTAGTCACTGTCGGCCTGTAGAGGCTTTGCTGAGCTGCTGTGGGCTCTGCCCAGCTGCTGAGTGAACTTCCCTGCAGTCCTGTTTATATGGGTGTAGTTAGAACTGCTTTGGCGATGGTGGCCTGCCTCTGTTGAGTCTCTCTGCTGTGGCGGGTTGTCTTGGCAATGGTGGGATGCCTCAGCAATGGTAGACTACCTCCGTCGTGGCGGGCTGCCTTGGTAATGGCAGACGCCCCTCCCCCACAGAGCTGGACCGTCCCAGGTTCAGCTGCGCTTGCTATGAAACTCTCAATCTAGAGTTTCTGATTGCTGTTCTTTTGTGGGGTGGGACCAGCTGAGTCTGATCGCCTGGCTCCCTGCCTCAGAGCCTTTTTTTTTTTTTTTTTTGAGACGGAGTTTCTCTCTTGTTACCCAGGCTGGAGTGCAATGGCGTGATCTCGGCTCACCACAACCTCCGCCTCCTGGGTTCAGGCAATTCTCCTGCCTCAACCTCCTCAGTAGCTGGTATTACAGGTACGTGCCACCATGCCCAGCTAATGTTTTTTTTGTATTTTTAGTAGAGACGGGGTTTCACCATGTTGACCAGGATGGTCTCGATCTCCTGACCTCATGATCCACCCGCCTCGGCCTCCCAAAGTGCTGGGATTACAGGCTTGAGCCACCGCACCTGGCCTTTCAGAGCCTTTTTTAAGTTTGTATTCCAGTCGCCTGTTGAAGAGGTGCCGGGGTCTGTTTGTTTTCCCCTGCAGCCACTCACTGCGCTGGCTTAAACAGCGGCACTGAGATTTGTGGCACTTTTTTTTTTTTTTTTTTTTTGCCCTGGAATCTACTGTCCTGGTTCCCTGCTCAGCCCCCTTTTTAAACAGACGAATGGGTGACCTCCTGTGGCTCCAATCACCACCCAAAAGGGCACCCGGACCGGTGTATTTTGTACGGAGAACCGCTGCTCTGGGGCGCCGACAAAGCAGCCGTGAGGGGCAAAGCAGCGGCACTGGCCGGCACAGCCGCGCTGGCCGAAACAGCCACGCTGGTGAGCTGTGGAACTCCTCTGCCTGGGAATTTCCTAGTCTGTGGGCAATAAAAATGCGGCATCCACTCACCCTCTGCGCTTTCACTGGGAGCTGCAATCCTGAGCTGTTCCTAAACGGCCATCTTGGATCCTCCCTCAAGAACATTTTTCAAAAGAAGACATTTATGCAGCCAACAAACATATGAAAAAATGGTCATCATCACTGGTCATTAGAGAAATGCCAGTCAAAACCAGAGATACCACCTCATGCCAGTTAGAATGACGATAATTAAAAAATCTAGAGACAACAGATGCTGGAGAGGATGTGGAAAAATGGAATGCTTTTACACTGTTAGTGGGAGAGTAAATTAATTCAACCATTGTGGCAATTCCTCAAGGATCTAGAACTAGAAATACCATTTGACCCAGCAATGCCATTACTGGGTATATACCCAAAGGATTATAAATCATTCTATTATGAAGACACATGTACATGTATGTTTATTTCAGCACTGTTCACAATAGCAAAGACTTGGAACCAACCCAAATGCCCATCAGTAATAGACTGGATAAAGAAAATGTGGCACATATACACTATGGAATACTATGCAGCCATAAAAAAAATGAGTATACATCCTTTGCAAGGACATGGATGAAACTGGAAACCATCATGCTCAGCAAACTGACACAAGAACAGAAAACCAAACACCGCATGTTCTCACTCATAAGTGGATGTTAAACAATGAGAACACCTGGACACAGAGAGGGAAACATCACACACTGGGGCCTGTCAGGGGTTGGCGGGACAAGGGGAGGGATAGCAGGGGGTGGGAGGATTGGGGAGGGATAACATTAAGAGAAATTCCTAATGTAGATGACTGGGTGATGGATGCAGCAAACCACCACCATGGCACATGTATACCTATGTAACAAACCTGCACGATCTGCACATGTACCCCAGAACTTAAAATATAATAAATAAATAAATTTTTAAAAAAATAAAAGAAATAAAATACAAAGAGAGAATAAGAAAAGAAGCAGCACTCTGGAAAATTCTGAAATACTATTACATACAAATCTGATTAAAATTGTAGTAACTGCAAACCTTAACTTGAGACAGCCACATTTCCCAGGGCTGACATGCAGTTCTGATTGCATTAATTCCAACATTTGTGTCTACCTTATTGTGCTGTTTTTCCCCTATTAAGTGATCTTCCAAAAAAATTTAAAATTTTAATTATATCACCAATTTGTTTGAGACACTCCAGTGGGTTAGAAAGAAAATCCATATAAATAGAGATTAATACAATGGAGAAAGCATGAAATAAAAATATCAGTTTGTGCCAGAAAGGGGTAAAATGCTATATGGCTGAGAATGTTTCCTCCTCTTATAGGAATCCAAATGGGATCTTCTAAATGAGAATTCCTTGGTCAAGGGAGTTTTCTAATTCATAAGTTTTTTGGTATTAAGTTCAATTATCCCAATTATTTGTCACCAAATCTGATTGAAGTCTTCACAGAATAAAAGAAGGTCTTTAATAACAAAAAAAGAAATTTTTAAATTTAATTTAGCATAATAGTGAATTATTTGCATACCTAGGAAGTTAAATATAATAACATGAAAAGATTAGAAATAATACAATATTTCATATCTCTTAATACAAAAATAATGCAGAAATATTAAATTTTTTAAGACAAGTATTCTTAGAGTTGCTGAAGAAAATATTCCATTAAATTTCTATATCAACATAACATAAAAATTCTTGGTAATAAAATCTTTAAAAAGTACAAAATATACACAAAGTTTGCTGAAGATAATTGATAGCGTTTGGCTGTGTTCCCACCCAAATCTCATCTTGAATTGTAGTTCTCATAATCCCCACATGTCATGGGAGGGACCCAGTGGGAGGTAATTGAATCATGGAGGCAGTTACTTCCATGCTACTGTTCTTGTGACAGTGAATGAGTTCTCATGAGAACTTTATAAGGGGCTTCTCCCTTTTGCTCAGCACCTCTCTTTGCTGCTGCCATGTGAAGAGGGATGTGTTTGCTTCTCCTTCTACCATAAGTACAGAGGCCTCCCCAGCCATGGTGAACTGTGAGTCAAGTAAACGTCTTTCCTTTATAAATTACTCAGTCTTCGGTATGTCTTTATTAGCAGTGTCAGAACAGACTAATACAATAATTAAACTAATATTTTAGTTAAAAAAAAAAGGTATATCTTTTTCTTGAATAGGAAAACTGAATATTTTTACATGGTATACAGTCAAACTGATCTGCAACATTATTTTATTTCTGATAACTATAATAATGAGTTTGACCCTGTCAGAGGTGCTTTTCTGTTCAAAGAAAAATAATAATCTCACCACCAAAACTCAATTTCATTTGAACAACCAAATGAGAATATTTAGTAAAATCCTGATTAGGAAGTGTAAAGAAGTAGGAATTTGCTAAGGGAAAAGAGACTACAAATATTAAAATTCATTGTGAAGTTTCAATGAATAAAGTCATACCTCATTTATTGTGCTTCACCTGATTGCATTTTTTTTTAAACATTGAGGGATTTTAGAAACTCTGCATCAAGAAAGTCTATCATCAAACTGAAATCTTTTTGTAAACAACATAATGAAAAATCAAACTATAGTATAAAAAAATCTTTGCAAACCAACTATTTGATAAGAAATAAATCTTCAAAATATATAAAGAACTCTTACAACTCAATAGTAAGGGGTGGGGGAAAACATAATAGCCTGATTTTAAAATGGGCTGAAGGCTGGAAGAGACATTTTTCCAAAAAGACATGCAAATTGACAACATGTTTATGAAAAAGTGCTCAATATCACTAGTTATCACAGGAATGCAGATAAAAACTACAAGGAGATATCACCTTACATCTGTTAGAAAGGTTCCCAACAAAAACAAAAAAAAGGCAAGTAATGGCAAGGATGTGAAGGAATTGGAACCCTTTTATGCCATTGGTGGGAATGCAAAATGGTGTAATTATTAGAAAAATCAGTATGTAGGTTCCTAGAAAAATTAAAAATATAATCAGCATAGGATCCAGCAATCCACTTGTTCAGTGCTATCCAAAATAAATGAAAACAGGATCTTGAAGACACATTAGCACTCCCATATTCAATGCTGCAGTATTTATAACAGCCAAGATGTGGAAACAACCTAAATGTCTATCAAATGATAATTAGATAGAGAAAATTTTGTATATACATAAAATGGAATTATATATATATATGCCTTAGAAACAAGAAAATTCTACCATTGTGATATGGATGAACATTGAAGACATCACTACTAAGTGACTATAAGCCAGTCATAGAAAGAAAATTACTGCATGATTTTACTTCTGTCAGCTATGTAAAATAACATAAATTCTTAGAATCCAAGAGTAGAATCATGTCTATCAGGGGCTGGGGATAGGGGAAAATGGAAGATTATAAATCAACAGGCATAAAGTTTTACTTAAGCAAGATGAATAAGCTCTAGAGATCTGCTTGTACCTATAGTCAAAAATAATGTATAGTACACTTAAAAAATTTATGACAGATCTCGTAAGTATTCCTACCATAATAAAAATACAGGCACACCTCGTTTTATTGTGCTTTGCTTTATTGCCTTTCACAGATACTGTGCTTTTTACAAATTGAAGGTTAGTGGCAGTGCTGCATCAAGCAAGTCTATAGTGCCATTTGTCCAACAATATGTGCTCACTTTGTGTCTCCGTGTCATATTTTGGTAATTGAAATATTTAAACTTTTTCATCATTATTATATCTGTTACGGTGATATGTTACCAGTGATCTTAGATGTTACTATTATAATTGTTTTGGGGGTGCCATGAGATGAGCTGTACCCAGATAAGATAGCAAACGAGTTAAGTGTTGTCTTTGTTCTGACTACTGCACCAACTAGTCATTCCCCATTTTTTTCTATCTCCTTAGGCCTCTCTATTCCCTGAGATAAAACAATATTGAAATCAGGCTAATTAATAACCCTACAATGGCCTGTAAGTGTTCAAGTGGAAGTAAGAATCCCACATCTCTCAGTTTAAATCAGGAGCTAAAAATTACTAAACTTAGTGAGAAAGGCATGTCAAAAGCCAAAACAGGCTGAAAGCTAGTCCTCTTTCACCAAACAGTTATCTAAGTCATGAAGGCAAAGAAAAGCTCTTGAAGGAAATGAAAAGTGGTACTCCAGTGAACACACAAGTAACAAGAAAGTGAAACAGCCTTATTGCTGATATGGAGAAACTTTTTTCAGTGGTCTGGATAGGAGATCAAACCAGCCACAACATTCCCTTAAGCCAAAGCCTAATCCAGAGCAAAGCCCTAATTCTCTTCAATTCTATGAAACTTGAGAGGTGAAGAAGCTGCAGAAGAGAAGTTGAAGCTAGCAAATGGCTCATAAGGGTTAAGGAAAGAAGCTGTCTTCATAACATAAAGTACAAGGTGAAGCAGCAAGTACTGACGGAGAAACTGCAAATTATCCGGAAGATCTAAGATAATTGATGAAGGTGGCTACATAAACAACAGATTTTCAATGAAGACAAAATAGCCTTATGTTGGAAGAAGATGCAATCTAGGACTTTCATAGCTAGGAAGAATAAGTCAATGCCTAGCTTCAGTGCTTCAAACAATAGGCTTACTCTCTTGGTAGGGACTAATGCAGCAGCTGATTTGAAGTCAACGCACATTTATCATTATGACAATGTTAGGGCCGGCCAGGCATGGTGGCTCATGCCAGTAATCCCAGCACTTTGGGAGGCTGAGGTGGGTGGATCACTTGAGATCAGGAGTTTGAGACCAGCCTGGCCAACATGGTGAAACCCCATCTCTACTAAAAATACAAAAAAATTACCCAGGCTTGGTTGTGTGTGCCTGTAATCCAAGCTGCTTGGGAGGCTGAGGCAGGAGAATCACTTGACTCTGAGAGGTGGAGGCTGCAGTGAGCCAAGATCACGCCACTGCACTCCTGCCTGGGCAACAGAACAAAATTCCATCTCAAAAAACAAACAAAAAAAATGGTAAGGCCATTAAGAATGATGCTAACTCTATTCTCCCTGTGCTTTATAAATGAGACAACAAAGCCTGGATGACAGCACATCTGTTTACATCATGGTTTAGTGAATGTTTTAAGCCCACTATTGAGATCTACTCCTCAGGAAAAAAAAAAAAGAAAGAAAGAAAGAAAAGATTCCTTACAAACTGTTGCCACTCACTGACAATACACCTCCACCCAAGAGTTCTGACAGAGATGCACAGGGAGATGAATGCTGCTTTCACGTCTGCTAATACATGATTCTGCAGCCTATCAGGCAAGAAGTAATTCCAGCTTTCAAGTCTTGTTACTTAAGAAATAGATTTTGCTAAAGTTGCAAATAGACAGTGATTTAGTTACATTTTGATAAAGTCACAAGTAGACAAATAGGCTGTCTATGGCTAAAGTTGCCATAGACAGTGATTCATGTGATAGATCTGGGCAAAGTAAATTTAAGATCTTTTAGAAATAATTCACAATTCTAAATATCATTAATAACTGTAGTTCATGGGAGTAGGTCAAAATAGCAATATTAACAGGAATTTGGAAGAAGTTTATTCCACCTCTCATGGATGACTTTGAGGTTCATGATGTCAGTGGAGGAAGTAACTGCAGATGTGGTGGAAATAGCAAAATAACTAGAATTAAAAGTAGAGCCTAAAGATGACTGAATTGCTACAATCTCATGATTGAACTTGAATGGATGAGGAGTTACTTTTTATGAATGAGCAAAGAAAGTAGAATGGAATGAGATGGAATCTACACCTGGTGAAGATGCTTTGAACATTGCTGAAATGACAACAAACGATTTAGAATATTACATAAGCTTGGTTGATAAGGCACCAGCAGAGCTTGAGAGGATTGACTCCAATTTTGAAAGAAATTCTGCTGAGGTTAAAATTATATCAAACCATTCATGCTACAGAGAAATCTTTCGTAAAAGGAAGTCTGTCAATGTGGCAAACTTCATTGTCGTCTATTTTTTAAAAATTGCCATCCTAAGCTTCAACAATCACCACCCATATTAACCAGCAACCATCAACATCAAGGCAAGACTCTCCACCATCAAAAGATCAGGACTTG
Organism: Sapajus apella; assembly: GCF_009761245.1. NCBI lineage: Eukaryota > Metazoa > Chordata > Mammalia > Primates > Cebidae > Sapajus > Sapajus apella. Next base: position 30,493,614 of record NW_022436950.1, read on the forward strand.
CTGAGGGATCAGAGGATTATTAGCATTGAAATAAGGTAAATACATTGTTTTTAGATACAGTACTTTTACACAACTAATAGGCTTTAGTATGGTGTATAGTTTGGTACAGTTATATGCACTGGAAAACAAAAAATTTTATGCAACTCACTTGATTGTGATATTTGCTTTATTGCAGTGGTCTGGAACAAAACCTGCAATATTTCCAAGGTATGCCTATACATACATACATACATACATACATAAATGCAATTCAAAGTAGTAGAATATGCAACTGAATAAAAGTTGGCTGTTTTACCCTTGCTCTACCTTGAATAAGTTATGAAATCTTTTCCAAGATCTCCATTAAGATATTTTCTTTCTCTTTCTTTCTTTCTTTCTTTCTTTCTTTCTTTTCTTTCTTTCTTTCTCTCTCTCTTTCTTTCTTTTCTTTTTCTTT
>NW_022436950.1:30494149-30517628 GCF_009761245.1 Sapajus apella
TTTTTCCCATTTATTTATTTTATTGCATTTTAGGTTTTGGGGTACATGTGAAGAACATGCAAGATTGTTACATAGGTACACACATGGCAGTGTGATTTGCTGCCTTCCTCCCCATCACCTACATCTGGCATCTCTCCCCTTGCTATCTCTCCCCTACTCCCAACCCCCCACCGTGCCTCCCCTATTTCCCCCCAACTGACCCCAGTGTGTAGTTCTCCCATCCCTGTGTCCATGTGTTCTCATTGTTCCACACCCACCTATGAGTGAGAACATGTGGTGGTATTTGATCTTCTGCTTTTCTGTCAGTCTTCTGAGAATGGTGGTTTCCAGGTTCATCCATGTCCCTACAAAGGACACAAACTCATCGTTTTTGATGGCTGCATAATATTCGACGGTGTATATGTGCCACATTTTCCCTATCCAGTCTATCGTTGATGGACATATGGGTTGTTTCCAGGTCTTTGCTATTGTAAACAGTGCTGCAATGAACATTTCGTGTGCACGTGTCCTTATGGTAGAACGATTTGTAATCCTTTGGACATATACCCAGTAATGGGATTGTTGGGTCAAATGGAATTTCTATTTCTAGGTCCTTCAGGAATCACCACACTGTCTTTCACAATGGTTGAACTAATTTACACTCCCACCAACAGTGCAAAAGTGTTCCTATTTCTCCACATCCTCTCCAGCATCTGTTGTCTCCAGATTTTTTAATGATCACCATTCTAACTGGCGTGAGATGGTATTTCAAAGTTGTTTTGATTTGCATTTCTCTGATGACCAGTGATGATGAGCATTTTTTCATATGTTTGTTGGCTTCATGTATGTCTTCTTTTGTAAAGTGTCTGTTCATATCCTTTGCCCACTTTTGAATGGGCTTGTTAGTTTTTTTCTTGTAAATCTGTTTTAGTTCTTTGTAAATTCTGGATATCAGCCCTTTGTCAGATGGGTAAACTGCAAAAATTTTTTCCCACTCTGTTGGTTACTGATTCCCTCTAATGACTGTTTCTTTTGCTGTGCAGAAGCTGTGGAGTTTGATTAGGTCCCATTTGCCCATTTTGGCTTTTGTTGTCAATGCTTTTGGTGTTTTGGTCATGAAGTCCTTGCCTACACCTATGTCGTGAATGGTTTTGCCTAGATTTTCTTCTAGGGTTTTTATGGTGTTAGGCCTTATGTTTAAGTCTTTAATCCATCTGGAGTTAATTTTAGTGTAAGGTGTCAGGAAGGGGTCCAGTTTCTGCTTTTTGCACATGGCTAGCGAGTTTTCCCAACACCATTTATTGAACAGGGAATCCTTTCCCCATTACTTGTTTTTGCCTGGTTTGTCAAAGATCAGATGGTTGTAGATATGTTGTTTTGCCTTCGAGACCTCTGTTCTGTTCCATTGGTCTATATCTCTGTTTTGGTACCAGTACCATGCTGTTTTGATTACTGTAGCCCTGCAGTATATATTGAAGTCCGATAGTGTGATGCCTCTCGCTTTGTTCTTTTTGCTTAGAATTGATTTGGCTTATGCGGGCTCTCTTTTGGTTCCATATGAAATTTAAGGTGATTTTTTCCAGTTCTGTGAAGAAGGTCATTCGTAGCTTGATCGGGATAGCATTGAATCTGTAAATTACTTTGGGCAGTATGGCCATTTTCACGATATTGATTCTTCCTAACCATGAACATGGAATGTTTCTCCATCTGTTTGTGTCCTCTCTTATTTCGTTGAGCAGTGGCTTGTAGTTCTCCTTGAAAAGGTCCTTTACATTCCTTGTTAGTTGTATTCCTAGATATTTTATTCTCTTTGTGGCAATTGTGAATGGAAGTTTGTTCTTGATTTGGCTCTCTTTAAGTCTGTTATTGGCGTATAGGAATGCATGTGATTTTTGCACATTGATTTTGTATCCTGAGACTTTGCTGAACTTGCTTATCAGTTTCAGGAGATTAGGGGCTGAGACGATGGGGTCTTCTAGATATACAGTCATGTCGTCTGCAAATAGAGATAATTTGACCTCCTCCTTTTGTATTCGAATACCCTTTATTTCTTTTTCTTGCCTGATTGCTCTGGCTAGAACTTCTAGTACTATACTGAATAGGAGTGGTGAGAGAGGGCATCCTTGTCTGGTGCCACATTTCAAGGGGAATGCTTCCAGTTTTTGTCCATTCAGTATGATATTGGCTGTTGGTTTGTCATAAATAACTTTTATTATTTTGAGATATGCACCCAATACAAGATATTTTCTCAGAAGTTTTGTTTCCCAATCTGCAATTAGTCTGTAGATGTACAAAGATTTATGAAATCAAAACAACACATGAAAAGGTTTATTTTATTTTACATTACTTCAAGATGTAGACTTCATAATAGAAAATATTTAAAGAAAGATTCATGTGGTTATTTTTAGCAAATGAAGTTGTGGTTCTTGTTCTGTTTAAAACTGCTTTCTAAGGTAGTTTTCTGCATAGATGAATTTTTCTTCTTCAGGGAAAATACATTTAATAACTTCTTACTTAGCATCTGCCTCCTCATTTCCAATATTGGCAGCACATTTATATACTTTTCCATTTGGTATAGAGAACAGTATCTCCTTTTTGTGCACTTTATTTCAAATTGTTCATATTACAAACAATATCAGTTTTTAATATTATAAAACAAAGCCTTGAAGTAACAACAGAATACTTTATATATGAGATTGAATATCTTTCTTCCACCTCTTGCTCAAACTTAACACTAAATAATATTATCCACAAATGAAATGAAATCTTTTAGTAGTTTAAAGGATGTTTTATGAATATAAATTATGTTCTTCCACTGTTATCGTGAATACTGGTTACTTTGGGCAAATAAACAATTTGCTTTTGTATAATCATCCCATATTCAGAGCTTATATTAATGTCTTCCAAAATACAGAGGAGTTGATCAGATTTTTACAGAAATGCATACAGCTCTGCATGAACTGGAGCATGATTTCAAGAAGCAAACTCTGTCAACAGCTTTATGAGATGTTTAGACACTGCACTTTACGTAAAAAATGACTAAAAAGGGAACTTAAGTGTCAGGGGGTCTATAATGTTGTGGAAAAGAGAAATTAAGACAATCAAAATGTACCTATCTCTGTGCTTCATTCCTTCATCAGTGAAAGTGGATAAAAATGTTAAAAAACCACTACTAGTGCTTTCTATGTACCAGGCATGGTTCTCAGGGTTTTACTGCATTACTCCATCTAATTCTCCAGCAAACCAGGAGTGTTTAGTAACTTCCCCAAGATCACAGCACCATCTCTCTGCTACCTCCTCTGTGCAGCATCATGTCTGCATCTAACCTTTTGTCCACACATGTCACATCTTATTGACTCTATTTCTGTTAAAATTAAAAAGCCTCTTTGGATAAAGTTATTCTCATTGCAATATCCATCCACCTGGAATCATACTCACCCTAGCATAAAACCCTGAGATGTCAGGAGGGTATCTCAGTTGCAAACCCACATAAGGACAATAAGGCCAGTTAAGTGTACAGTCCTCAAAGCAGTGCCAAGAATTTTAATTTATTTGACAGGGAGAAGGAGATTACAACAGAATACCAGAGGAGAACAAGTAGGGAAGCTAATTTATCTATTTCAGGTATGAAGGGATTATTGTAGTGAGATAAGGAAGAAAGTTTAATCCAAGATATATTACAGATAAAGTGTTATGAAATACTGGCAGACTGGAAGCGAAAGAAAAAGTAAAAGAAAAATCAAAGTTAAGTGCAAGTCCCTGAGTCTAGGGCCCTGGAAAAGCAATTTAGGAGAAGAGAGACAGTTTGAGAAGACAAACTTTAGTGTTGACAGGCTTCATTTTCTATACAGCCTGTGTTCAGTTCCTACAAACAAGAATATTTGATTAATCAATTACCTCATTCCACAACTATACTAAATACCAAAAAATATATAATGCTGTTTTCAGAGATGAATTCTAGAGACTACCAGGTTTCTGATAAACTATATATAGTGCTCTAAAACAAGAAATTATTTCAACTTTGTAAACATGTAAATAAATAATTGAAGGTGTGTATGTGTGTGTATGAGACAGGGAGAGAAAGAGAGAAGAAAAACAGAAATAAAATGAGTTAATTTTACAATAGTATTAGTTGAAGAAATACTTTTATTTCAGGGAAGACTTCCCATGGAAGAATATTGATTTTAGGACAGATGATTGAGCTTGATTCCCAATGTGATTATGTAAGAAAACCTTACTTACTTTATTAAAGGAATAGAAAGAATAATTCAAATTAATTATTCACTTGCTTCTTGATCCAAAGATAATCTGCCAAAAGTGAAACATAAGGATTTCTCTTAATTAAATTGAAAATAAATAAAAACATTTGTGTAGCTTGACTTTTGTGGAAAATTTTCAAGTATACTGGCCTAACATAACTAATTTATTCTCCCTTCTGGCAAAGCCAAATGTTATAATCATAAACTACTTGTGAAAAATTTTATCTAATTGAAGCACAACATTTATAATTTTGGAAATAACTAATGCTTATTGATGTTCATTCATTATTTTGGAAAAACATCTCCTTTTTAGGTTTACCGTCAAACATGAAAATGTTTATAAAAAACATAAAGAATATCACTAAAACATTTATTCAAGCAAGTCAAAAAAATAAATTTTTATATTGAAAAAATACATAGCATACTTATATTTAATCATCCTTCTCTTTCAATTATTTTACTACTTTAGTGATAATGTACTTTAAAAATGTGAGCTGAAAGAAATTACAGGAGCAAAAGTACTTGTCTCTGTTAAAACATAAAGAGCAATTCCAGGTAATACACATTGATTTATTCTGTGCTTAAGTCAAGGTAACAGCTTTTTTCAATTCAGGAGGCAAATGAACAGCAAAGATGTTGTGGGCTCATTCACTCTTTAGTCTTTGGTGCCCTGCAGAATAATTGGATTGAGTTTGCACAGAAGCATCTGCAGCATATTTGCCACAAGAAAGAAGTTTGGAACATCAACTGTATCAATGTAAAAGTATATTTTGTGTTGGCTTTCCAAACAGTTTGAAATTTTTACAGAAGTAAATGGGGGTTGGGAGGCAGCCCACATAATTTTAGAGATAAGCTTACTTTTTTTTGCTTTCCCACAGTGTGAACTGGCTCTTCATGGAAATTTCTGAGATAGTAGATCATGGAGGGAAATGAGGGCTGGTCCTCTTTGCACTTCACCAGCCCCTCTTGAGATTAGTTAGAAACAAAGTACACCAGGGACCCCACTTGAACTGAAATTGTAGTGGGGAGGGCACAAAAGCTTAATTTAGAAGGAAATATTAACATTCACAAGGAAAAAAGTCTATGTCTGGAAAAATATAAAATACTGTAATTAGACTGTCTCTTCAGAATCTTCTTTAGCTGTGAGCTATGTTTGGGTTGCCTAAGTTACTGGGTGTAGGCTCAAATAGGCACTTGGGCCCTTTCTGGCATTTCTCTTTAAATTTTAATCTTTTGGATATGTAAGAATTTTATGCCTTGAAAAATGGAATGGAAGTATTTACACTTATTTCTTTAGCAAAGGCAGATTTTAAAGAGCAGGTTTTTTTGGGGGGAAGAGATTAAACTTCCTAATTTTATTTGCTCAAAGAGCTCTGCTTTTCCCCACCCATTCTTGAGAAACACAACACATTTCTGTTCTTTTTCTTCTCTATATGTCATGAATATGGGATCAAAGAAAATGACACCCACTCTGGTTGAGTCTCTCTCTGGGTAGTAGCAAATAATCTGGGAATTCTTTGTAGACAAGTATAAAGAAGGAAGGAGTAGATGGAATGGGATTTCCCCCACAGGGCTCCTCTAGAGACAGAACTTCCTTAATGTCTCTAGTAACCACCCTCCTGCAGTACAGTTAGCTAACATTTCTGAACTCTGTTTGGACTCTATTTCTTCTGCTTCAATTCAACACTTTTATTTTAAAGCTACAGACAAACCTAATGACCTGTATAGAGAAGTGATTTATGCATTAAATTCCATTGATTTAGCATTAAGCTTGTGGGGATTTCTTTAAACTTTTAATATAAATATATTTGTGACTTTCCATTTTTTTGTATTAAAATTTTTTTTAATGCCACTCTGGTAATTGTGCTAGTAATGATTGTTCTCATTAGTTCTGGCCACTGTGTTGTCTTGTTGCCTTTTAAATTCTGTTTTAAATGCCTTTAAGGTGGTATACCACTCTGCCCTTCACTGGGACATATAACTAATAAACTAATAAGATGCACAGAAGATCTAACACAAAACTATTTGCTGTTCTAGAGTGAAAAAAATGTATTTGCAAGTTCTGGAGTAAAAGGGAATCAGCAAAAAGGGTAGAAAATTGACATTTAAAATGAAATCAAATAGTATCATTTATTATTATTATGTCATGAAAATAAAGGAATGTGTCTTCTGTTGAAAAAAATTTAAAACCTCATACTATAATATTTTAGAATTTTCATCCATAATGGAGGGGGAAGACCTATTGAGTGTGCTACCCATCCTTTCAAGAAGGCCATAGATATTTTTGTTTGTTTAACTTGGGTATGTGAGATGTAGATAGTCATAATATAATGTAAGGAAAGTGTATGCTTCAGCAGAAAACTATGCATTGTCTATAGCTCACCTTTCTGTTTTATCTGACTGTGAGTCTATGCGAGCTATTTTGTAACTCTTGTACATTTTCAATAACTGATAGCAATAGAAAATAATTGTTGTCTGTAGACATGCAAATTTCACTCTTCAGGTAGAAATTCAACTGACTTCCTAACTAGCTTTGCCTGCATTTGCACATTCATGTGAACATTCCTTTACTCCAAATAATAAGTTTCTGCATTTTAGACTTTTTCTTTGAACTGATTGTAACACCTCAGTGGTTTCTTCATTAGTAAGTTAAATAAAGTCTTTAACTCGTGTTTGTTTTTATATCTGTAAAGAGTCATGATTTTATTCTCTTTTGAAAAATGTCTTTTAACGATGGTAAAACACTAAATACCACACAAAGGGCATAGGACCTTTGATGAAAGTCCAGCAATGGCATTTTGGACTAGAATTCTACATAAAGAAGGAAAGAAATTCAAGCAAAAACAGCCTCATTTAAATATGTATCCCTTCTATACATATTCTTTTTATTTAATAGCACTTACTACATCCTCCCTCATCTTGGAATTCTATGCATACTTGACTACTGCTCTCAACCAAGTTTGTGTAGTGGATATTTCTTAGTTGCTAACCCACCCCCAGGGTTAATCCTTTTTCCTTTTTTTTGATAGCGCCCAGATTTTTCTTTAAGAACACATTCTCCCTCACTGTGGAACAACCATGATATCTGGCTGAGATTGTTCTTACTTGAGAACTTCAGATGTGAGCCCTAATTGGTCTAGACAAGAAACACATTTCAATCAACTTTGCCAGAGCCATTGTTTTTTTTTTTTTTTTTTTTTTTAGAAACTTGCAAAATTTAATTTTTATTTTTTCAAAACATACACGTACATAACAAAGGGAAGAAAAATAATGAAGTGTATGCACAGCTGAATTGACACTTTCAATCGGTGATCAGACATTTAGTGGAAGTGATATTGTATAATAGAAGAGGAGGAACCAGTTGGGAAAAATTATCATTAGTATAACACCATAATTTGTTGGCCATTAAACTAGCCCTCAAAATAAGAATTGAATGGGAAAGCTGTAGAGGGTATGTGTAAATACATATAAAGATATAAACAAGGAAAGGAAATACTCATTAAAGAATTCAGGGGACCACAGGGTGAAACAGGAGAAAAAGAAATATGAGAAAAAGAGTTTAATAATGAAAAGGAACAAAGAGGGTTGATTCTTATATTTATGTTTTTAGTGGAAGAAAATACAATATCAAAATTCATCTCTCCTGCTTAAAGGCAGGGGACGCGTACAGCAGCAAACATAGAGAAGAACATTCCCTATTCCTCTGTGGATTGTCTTTTATGTCCAAAAACAACACAGATGAAGTAATGAGATGATATTCAATGATATTTGAGTATGAGATATATATGTTCCATAGTACCCATTAAGTTTATTTTTGAAAATATGTGATATTAATAGGTACATTATATCAATGATTATTTCTCTTTTTATAATTTTTAAATAATATATATATAATTGGAACAATGTTTTTTTTTCTTGTTTGGAAATATAATCTTTTTTTTTTCTTTTTTTTCCCCCATTTATTTATTTTATTGCATTTTAGGTTTTGGGGTACATGTGAAGAACATGCAAGATTGTTCCATAGGTACACACGTGGCAGTGTGATTTGCTGCCTTCCTCCCCATCACCTACATCTGGCATCTCTCCCCTTGCTATCTCTCCCCAGCTCCCCACCCCCCACCGTCCCCCCCCATTTCCCCCCAACTGACCCCAGTGTGTAGTGCTCCCCTCCCTGTGTCCATGTGTTCTCATGGTTCAACACCCACCTATGAGTGAGAACATGCGGTGTTTGATCTTCTGCTCTTCTGTCACTTTGCTGAAAATGATGGTTTCCAGGTTCATCCATGTCCCTACAAAGGACCCAAACTCATTGTTTTTGATGGCTGCACAATATTCCATGGTGTATAAATGCCACATTTTCTTTATCCAGTCTATCATCGATGGGCATTTGGGTTGATTCCAGGTCTTGCTATTGTAAACAGTGCTGGAATGAACATTCGTGTGCAAGTGTCTTTACAGTAGAACGATTTATAATCCTTTGGATATATACCCAGTAATGGGATTGCTGGGTCAAATCGAATTTCTATTTCTAGGTCCTTGAGGAATCGCCACACTGTCTTCCACAATGGTTGAACTAATTTACACTCCCGCCAGCAGTGTAAACGTGTTTCTATTTCTCCACATCCTCTCCAGCATCTGTTGTCTCCAGATTTCTTAATGACCACCATTCTAACTGGCGTGAGATGGTATTTCAATGTTGTTTTGATTTGCATTTCTCTGATGACCAGTGATGATGAGCATTTTTTCATATGTTTGTTGGCCTCATGTATGTCTTCTTTTGTAAAGTATCTGTTCATATCCTTTGCCCACTTTTGAATGGGCTTTTTAGTTTTTTTCATGTAAATCTGTTTTAGTTCTTTGTAAATTATGGATATCAGCCCTTTGTCAGATAGGTAAACTGCAAAATTTTTTCCCACTCTGTTGGTTGCCAATTCACTCTAATGACTGTTTCTTTTGCTGTGCAGAAGCTGTGGAGTTTGGTTAGGTCCCATTTGTCTATTTTGGCTTTTGTTGTCAATGCTTTTGGTGTTTTGGTCATGAAGTCCTTGCCTACACCTATGTCCTCAATGGTTTTGCCTCATCCTGATTCCAAAACCCGGCAGAGACTCAACAACAAAAGAAAACTTCAGGCCAACATCCATGATGAACATAGATGCAAAAATCTTCAATCAAATACTGACAAGCCGATTGCAACAGCACATCAAAAAGCTTATCCACCATGATCAAGTAGGCTTCATCCCAGTGATGCAAGGCTGGTTCAATATATGCAAGTCTATAAACATAATTCACCATATAAACAGAATCAAAGACAAAAACCACATGATTATCTCAATTGATGCAGAGAAGGCCTTTGACAAAATTCAACAGCCCTTTATGCTAAAAACCCTCAATAAGCTAGGTATTGACAGAACGTATCTCAAAATAATAAAAGCTATTTATGACAAACCAACAGCCAATATCATACTGAATGGACAAAAACTGGAAGCGTTCCCCTTGAAATGTGGCACTAGACAAGGATGCTCTCTCTCATCACTGCTATTCAATATAGTATTAGAAGTTTTAGCCAGAGCAATCAGGCTAGAAAAAGAAATAAAGGGCATTCAAATAGGAAAGGAGGAGGTCAAATTGTCTCTATTTGCAGACGACAGGATTGTATATCTGGAAGACCCCATCGTCTCAGCCCCAAATCTCCTGAAACTGATAAGCAGCTTCAGCAAAGTCTCAGGATACAAAATCAATGTGCAAAAATCACATGCATTCCTATACACCAATAACAGACTTAAAGAGAGCCAAATCAAAAACAAACTTCCATTCACAATTGCCACAAAGAGAATAAAATATCTAGGAATACAACTAACAAGGAATGTAAAGGACCTTTTCAAGGAGAACTACAAGCCACTGCTCAACGAAATAAGAGAGGACACAAACAGATGGAGAAACATTCCATGTTCATGGTTAGGAAGAATCAATATCGTGAAAATGGCCATACTGCCCAAAGTAATTTACAGATTCAATGCTATCCCCATCAAGCTACTAATGACCTTCTTCACAGAACTGGAAAAAACCACCTTAAAATTCATATGGAACCAAAAGAGAGCCCGCATAGCCAAGTTAATTCTAAGCAAAAAGAACAAAGAGGGAGGCATCACACTACCAGACTTCAAACTATACTTCAAGGCTACAGTAATCAAAACAGCATGGTACTGGTACCAAAACAGAGATATAGACCAATGAAACAGAACAGAGGTCTCATACGCAATGCAACATATCTACAACCATCTGATCTTTGACAAACTAGACAAAAAACAAGCAATGGGAAAAGGATTCCCTGTTTAATAAATGGTGTTGGGAAAACTGGCTAGCCATGTGCAGAAAGCAGAAACTGGACACCTTCCTGACACTTTACACTAAAATTAACTCCAGATGGATTAAAGACTTAAACATAAGACCTAACACCATAAAAACCCTAGAAGAAAATCTAGAGCCATTGTTTTACAGATGAGTATATGAACCAAAGTTCCTCAGTAAAGGCAAAACTCAAGTCTCTATTCAAGCAGTTTTGGGAGCTACTGGCAGAAATAGAAGCTGATCCTGGAAAGAAGACAACCTTACAATGAATCTGACACTACAAAAAAGGTGACGTGAAGAGAAAACAAAAAACAAAAACAGTTCACAGATTGTTGGCTCTGCCCAACCACTGTGTCAAACCACCCTGAAGCATACATGCCCTATAGGCTTTGCAATCACATGAGAGAAAAAAATTTCTTATTCTTTAAACCAGTTTGAGTTTGTTTACACTTACTTGCATAAAATATTTTCTGTTTGATACATATTGCAGGTTTTCTCAGATTTGAACCTCTAATATCCTATTTTCTTAATACCTCCCAGAGCAAAAAGTAGGAATTCAAAGATTTTTTAAATTGTATCACACATTTTTCCAAAAAAAAAAAAAAAACAAACAAACACTTGCACTCTTTCTAATTTTTACACTCCATTCTACTCTAATTTTTTTTTGTATTTTAAAGCCCCTTTATCTCTTGTTTTTCTCTTGTTTCTCATTCCTCCAATACATATTCCCTTAATTATGATTAAAGTATCTGTTTATTCCTTTGCCTCTTACTTCGGGTTATTTCACTTTATACTGTTAGCAAAAAAAATTTATATTGTTTCTAACTGGATTATGAAGCCTTCCTAACTACCAAAGCTCATCCATAGTGAGATAAGACAAAAGAGGCAGCCCATGAAATACAACCTAACTGATATAATATGTTCATCAGCTTTATGGATGCCCTGTGTGCCTTCGACTTTCTGCTTCAATTGTAAACAGTTATATTAGATATTAATAAATCAAAAGTTAAGCTTTGTCTTCCTCAATTGATATTTTAAAAGAAAAAACAATCTCAAACATCTATCTAAAATGAAGTTGCACAATTGCACATTTAGGTAGGTAGAAGGACAGTTTTTATAACACATTAAAAATATCTGTTGATTCAATCTCACTAACAGTCAAAGAAATGGAGATTAAACAAAACATATTAATTTCCTCTCCCTTTTTATCAGAAAACACTTTTAAAGTAATAACGAATGCTAGAGAGGGTTTGGTGAAATCTATATTCTTACCCATTTACCCAGTGGGAGAATAATGCTGACAAGCACTTTGGCAATGTGTATGAGGATGTGCTTGTGGACAGTGCTTTGATTGAATGAATTGGGAAATACTTCTTTATGCATATAAATATACATTCCAGTGATATTTATAATAGTGAAATTTGGGAGCAGTCTACACGCTTAGCAGTAAGTGATTAGTTATGACATATCTTCATAGTGAAACAGTATATATTGTAAGGAAATAATGTTTATAAAGAATCTTTATAAGTAAATTTTTTACTTATATGTAAAATATAAGTAAATTATTTTTAAAATATAAGTAAATTTTTAAAATGTAAGTAAATGCTTGTGTTTTGATAAACAACACACAACAAAAATTAGAAATTTTAAAAGATTATGCATGAACAATAATCCAGACAGAACTATTTTTTAAAGTTATATTAACCATGTTTGTCTTTAGGTGATAGGAATACAGATAAAATTTCTTTGTTTTCTTTTTTGTAGGCAGAAAAGCCTTTTTTAAAAAATATATATGCATTTAGAGACAAGCATGACTTCTCCAATGATCCTTCTTTGCTCTTATCTAAATAACTTCAGTTAATAAACTGTTCATTACAGGGTTTTGGGTCCCTCCTTAGGCTTGTGTACATATGATACAAACAACTGAACGCAATACTTCATGCCTGAAGTAAACAACAGAAAAACAAGAAGAATCGGGTGAAACCAAAAAATGTATATCTGTTGATTTAGATATTTATTTTATAAGGTTGAAATACTTGCATTGTTTATAATAGCAAAAACATGAAAAAACACTTAAATGTCCTTCAAAAGGAGAATGGTTTAATATGTTGTATGAGATGCTGAATATACAGACAATTTCCAGACCATACATGGCAATAGAACTCTAAACTACAACATCTGCAGGAACCGTTCAAGAAGACAAATGCTAACCTCTCCAACAATTAGCTGAGAATGGTCAGAACTTGGTAAATGATTGACATTTTTCCCTATGTTTTGTTTCTTCTTCCAACTCAGTACCAAAGAGGGACAGTAAAATATCCTCCCTAAACCAGTCATATCACACTTGAAGCTGGAAGCCATTATTCTCAGCAAACTAACACAAGAGCAGAAAACCAAACACCACACGTTCTCGCTCATAAGTGAGAGTTGAACAATGAGAAGAGATGAACACAGGGAGAGAAACATCACACCCCCAGGGCCTGTTGTGGGTGCAGGGCTAGGGGAGGGATAGTATTAGGAGAAATACCTAATGTAGATGATGGGTTGATGGGTGCAGCAAACCACCATGGCACGTGTATACCTACGCAAGAAACCTGCATGTTCTGCACATGTGTACCCCAGAACTTAAAGTATAACTTAAAAAAAGAAAAAAACTGTTTCCAGTTTCTTCATGCCAATAATTTCCAATTAGAGCACACAGGAGTTCTTCCCTTTTGTTCATGATAAAGTTTTCTCACTTCCTTGCCTGGCCTTGTGTTTTTGCAAGATGACAGATGGTGGCTGACTCCCTTGCTATACCAAGCTCTGAATAAACAGTATCTCTTTATTCTAATCTGGGTGGTCTTTGTTTATTCCCATATATAGGATCTTCATTTAATGGAATGTTTTATAGCCTTTAGAAGGAATCAAAAGACATATTTATATATTTTAAGAGAAAAAGCAAGCTACATGCAATAGGAACTTGCCTATACTTAGGAATATAAATTAGATCAATACGTAGTAAAATTGAAGGAGTGCCTACCTCATGACACAGCTAGTTCACTCTTAGGTATAAGCTTTAGAGATTTTTTTTTTTGCATATGAACACTATATATAAAATATTATTAGCCTCATGTTGGTAAAGCAAAAAATTAAGAAATAAATCAAATGATAACCATCAAATGATTAGATTAACAAATTGTGTTACATTCTATGATGCTTAAAAAATCAATAAGAAAAAGTTTTATGCATTAATAGTGGTGGATCTCCAAACCAAAATGTAGAGTAAATGAAACTTAGAAAAATATGTGCAGGATGACATAATTTACATACAGATCAAACCGGACAAAATTAAAATATGCATAATTTTGGTGTACTGTAAAATAGGAAAGATATAAGGAAAAGCAAATGAATATTTCAATTACAATTTAAAAGTATTGGAGAAGAATAATTGAGAAGGGCATACAACATGAAGAGTCCTTATAATATTCCATTTCTTAAACAGGTGATTTGAGTTTTTTCACCATTCTTTAACTTTTATATTTTTATGCATTATCTATACCACTGCATGTATGACATATATCATGATAAAATATTTTTGTTAAAAGAAAGATGCATATTTTAAAATTTGTATGGAAAGGCATAGAACATAGAAGAGCTACAATAGTTTTGAAAAAGAAGAATAAAATAGGAGAAATTATCTGCTAACAAGACATATTATTATTAAAATAATAGTAATTTTGACAGTGTGGAATTGGCTATCTACAGACAAAAGCTAACCTACACCTTCCTATCAAATCTTATACAAATACTAACTCAAATGTGTAAAGAACTTTGAGGTAAAACATTAAATTATAAAACTGTTCAAAAAAATTATAGAGAAAATCTTTTAAATCTAATGCCAGGCAACCACACCTTCAACTTGAAACCAAAAGTGTGAGTCACAAAAGAAAAAAATTGATAAATTGGACCTCATCAAAATTAAATGCTATTGTTTGAGAAAATCTCAGTGAAGAGAATGAAAAGACAAGAAAGACTCAGAAGAAATATTTGAAAACCACATATCTGACAAAGGACTGATATTTAGAATACAAAAAGAACTCTCAGAATGCAACAGAAAAAAAAATCTAATTAGAAAAAGGCAAGCACATAAGACACATTTCACCAAAGAGAATATGCAGATGGCAAAAAATCACATGAAAGAATTTTATTATTAGCCATTAGAAAAATGCAAATTGAAGATGGCCAAATAGGAACAGCTCTGGATTGCAGTTCCCAGAGAAAACGCAGAGGGTGAGTGATCACCACATTTCCAAACGAATTTTTACTGCCCTCAGACCAGGAGAGGGCAGAAAAGTGCCACGAGTCTCCAGAATGGCTGTTTCAGCTGGCACAGCGGGTTTCCGCACAAAAACTCACACAAATCCGGGTGCCATTTCAACCGGTACTTGGAATGTCTGAGAGACAGAGTCACCCATTCAACTGAAAAAAAGGGAGCTGAAACAGGGAGCCAAGTGATGTGGCTCAGCTGGCCCACCCCCACAAAGACCAGCAATCTGAAATGCTCTCAATTGAGAGTTTCAAGGCAAGCACAGCTGGACCTGGAACGGCCCACCTCTGTGGAGGGAAGGGCAATTGCCTTTACTGAGGCAGTCCACCATTACTGAAGCAATCCAGCATTACTGAGGCAGTCTGCCGTTACACAGACAGTCCACCATTATTGAGGCAGACCACCATTACTGAGGCAGTTCTAACTATACTCCTATAAACAAAACTGCAAGGAAGTTCACACAGCAGCTGGGCAGAACCCACGGCAGTTCAGGAACGCCTCTGCTGGCCGACTGTGACTTTGTAGGGACATGGATGAACCTGGAAACCATCATTATCAGCAAACAAACAAGAACAGAAAATCAAACACCACATGTTCTGACTCACAGGCAGATGTTGAACAGCGAGAGCACATGGACACAGGGAGGGGAGCATCACACACTGGGGTCTGTGGGGGTGAACTAGAGGAGGGAGAGCAGGGGATGGGGAGTTGGGAA
Organism: Sapajus apella; assembly: GCF_009761245.1. Taxonomy (NCBI): domain Eukaryota; kingdom Metazoa; phylum Chordata; class Mammalia; order Primates; family Cebidae; genus Sapajus; species Sapajus apella. The sequence continues at coordinate 30,509,760 of NW_022436950.1, forward strand.
GGCATAACATGGGGAGAAATGTCAGATATAGGTGATGGGGAGGAAGGCAGTAAACCACATTGCCATGTATGTACCTATGCAACAATCTTGCATGTTCTTCACATGTAACCCAAAACCTAAAATGCAATAATATATATGTTTTTAAAAAATTTAAAAAGCCTCGAAGAAATATGGCATTATATGAAAAGACCTAATCTACATTTGATAGGTGTACCTAGATGTGATGGAGACAATGAGTCCAAGCTAGAAAACACTCTTCAGGATATTATCCAGGAGAACTTCCCCAACTTAGCAAGGCAGGACAACATTCAAGTCCAGGAAATACAGAGAACAACACAAAGATATTCTTCAAGGAGAGCAACCCCAAGGTACATAATCATCAGATTCAACAGGGTTGAAATGAAGGAAAAAATGCTAAGGGTAGCCAGAGAGAAAGGTCAGGTTACCCACAAAGGGAAGCCCATCAGACTCACAGTGGATCTCTCAGCAGAAACCCTACATGCTAGAAAAGAATGGGGGCCAATATTCAACATCCTTAAAGAAAAGAACTTTCAACCTAGAATTTCATATACAGCCAAACTAAGCTTCATAAGTGAAGGAGAAATAAAATCCTTTATGAACAAGCAATAACTCACAGATTTCATCACCACCAGGCCTGCCTTACAAGAGCTCCAAAAAGAAGCACTAAACATAGAAAGGAACAACCAGTACCAGCCACTCCAAAAATGTAACAAATGGTAAAGAATATCAAACAATGAAGAAACTGTGTCAACTAATGGGCAAAACAACGAGCTGGCATCAAAATGGCAGGATCAAATTTACACATAACAATATTAACCTTAAATGTAAACGGGCTAAATGCCCCAATCAAAAGACACAGACTGGCAAATTGGATAAAAGTCAAAACCCATTGGTGTGCTGTATCCAGGAAACCCATCTCACAGGCAAGGATACACAGAGGCTCAAAATAAAGAGATGGAGGAAGATATGCCAAGCAAATATAAGAAAAAAAAAAAAAAGCCAGAGTTGCAATCCTAGTCTCTGATAAAATAGAATTTAAATGAACAAAGATCAAAAGAGACAAAGAAGGGCATTACAAAATGGTAAAAGGATCAATGCAACAAGAAAAGCTAATGATTCTAAATATATAGGCACCCAGTACAGGAGCACCTAGATACATAAACCAAGTTTTTAATGACCTACAAAGAGGCATATACTCCCACACAATAATAGTGGGAGACTTTAACACTCCACTGTCAATATGAGACAGTTCAATGAGACCGAAAATTAACAAGGATATCCAGGACTTGAACTCAGACCTGGACCAAGCAAACGTAATAGACATTTACAGAACTCTCCACCCCACATCCACAGAATACACATTCTCCTCATTACCACATCACACCTACTCTAAAATTGACCACATAATTGCAAGTAAATCACTCCTCAGCAAATGCAAAAGAACAGAAATCATAACCAACAGTCGCTCAGACCACAGTGCAATCAAACTAGAACTCAGAATACAGAAACTAAGTCAGAACCACACAACTTCATGGAAACTGAACAACTGGCTCTTCAATGTTGACTAGATAGACAATGAAACTAAGGCAGAAATAAAGATGTTCTTCAAAACCAATGAGAATGAAGACACAACGTACCAGAATCTCTGGGACGCATTTAAAGCAGTGTCTAGAGGAAATTTTATAGCCACAAATGCCCACATGAGAAGCAAGGAAAGATCTAAAATCGACACCCTATCATGAAAATTGAAAGAGCTAGAGAAGCAAGATCAAAAAAAACTCAAAACCTAGCAGAAGACCAAAAATAACTAAGATCAGAGCAGAACTGAAGGTGATAGAGAGACAAAAATCAATGAATCCAGGAGCTGGTTTTTTGAAAAGATCAACAAAGTGGACAGACAACTAGACAGATTAATAAAAAAGAAAAGAAAGAAGAATCAAATAGATGCAATAAAAAACAATAAAGGGGATATCACCACTGATTCCACAGAAATACAAACCACCATCAGAGATCTCTACAAACAGCTCTATGCACATAAACCAGTAAACCTGGAAGAAATGGATAAATTCCGGGACACTTACACCCTCCCAAGCCTAAACCGGGAAGAAGTCGAAACCCTGAATAGATCAATAACAAGGGCTGAAGTTGAGGCAGAAATTAATAGCTTATTAACCAAAAAAAGCGCAGGTCCAGATGGTTTCACAGCCAAATTCTACCAGACATACAAAGAGGAGTTGGTACCACTCCTTCTGAAACTATTACAAACAATCCAAAAATAGGGAATCCTCTCCAGATCATTTTATGAAACCAACATCATCCTGATACCAAAACCCGTCACAGGCTCAACAAAAAAAGAAAACTTCAGGTCAATATCCATGATGAGCATAGGTGCAAAAATATTCAATAAAATACTGGCAAACCGATTGCAACAGCACATCGAAGGCCTCATCCATCACGATCAAGTAGGCTTCATCCCAGGGTTGCAAGGCTGGTTCAACATACACAAGTCTATAAATGTAATTCACCACATAAACAGAACCAAAGACAAAAACCAAATGATTATCTCAATAGATGCAGAGAAGGCCTTCGATAAAAAGAAATCGACAGCCCTTTATGCTAAAAACCCTCAATAAACTAGGTAGCGATGAAACATATCTCAAAATAATAAAAGCTATTTATGACAAACCCACAGCCAATATCATATTGAACTGGCAAAAACTGGAAGAATTATTTTTGAAATCTGGCCCTAGACAAGGATGCCCTCTCTCACCACTCTTATTCAATACAGTATTGGAAGTTCTAGCCAGAGCAATCAGGTAAGAAAAAGAAATAAAGGGTATTCAATTAGGAAAAGAGGAAGTTAAATTGTCTCTATTTGCAGATGACATGATTGATATTTAGAAGACCTTATCATCTCAGCCCCAAATCTTCTTTAACTGATAAGCAACTTCAGCAACATCTCAGGATACAAAATCAATGTGCAAAACCCACAAGCATTCCTATACACCAGTAACAGACTTAAAGAGAGCCAAATCAAGAATGAACTGCCATTCACAATTGCTACCAAGAGAATAAAATGGTGTTGGGAAAACTGGCTAGTAGTGTGCAGAAAGCAAAACTGGATCCCTTCCAGAAACATTACACTAAAATTAACTCCAGATGGATTAAAGACTTAAACATAAGACCTAACACTATAAAAACCTTAGAAGAAAACATAGGCAAAACCATTCAGGACATAGGCATAGGCAAGGACTTCTTGACTAAAATGCCAAAAGCATTGGCAACAACAGCCAAAATAGACAAATGGGATCTAATTAAACTCCAGAGCTTCTGCACAGAAAAAAAATATATACATATATCATTAGAGTGAACCAGTAACCGACAGAATGTGAAAAATTTTTGCAATCTACCCATCTGACAAAGGGCTGATATCTAAAATATACAAATAACCAAAACAGATTTACAAGAAAAAAAAAAAACCCCATTCAAAAGTGGGCAAAGAATATGAACAGACAGTTTTCAAAAGAAGACATACATGAGGCCAATAAACATGTGAAAAAATGCTCATCAGCACTGGTCATTAGAGAAATGCAAATCAAAACTACATTGAGATACCATCTCATGCCAGTTAGAATGGCAATCATTAAAAAATCTGGAGATAACAAATGCTGGAGAGGATGTGGAGAAATAGGAACACTTTTTCACTGTTGATGGAAGTGTAAATTAGTTCAACCATTGTGGAAGACAGTGTGGCTATTCCTCAAGGACCTAGAAATAGAAATTCAATTTGACCCAGCAATTCCATTACTGGGTATATATCCAAAGGATTATAAATTGTTCGATTATAAGGATACATGCACATGAATGTTCATTGCAGCACTGTTTACAATAGCAAAGACTTGGAACCAGCTCACATGCCCATTGATGATGGACTGGACAGGGAAAATGTGGCACATATACACCGTGAAATACTATGCAGCCATAAAAGACAATGAGTTTGTGTCCTTAAAGGGACATGGATGAACCTGGAAACCATCATTCACAGCAAACTGACACAGGAACAGAGAGTCAAGCACCACATATTCTCATTCATAGGCAGGTGTTGAACAATGAGAACACAGGGAGGGGAGCCTCACACACTGAGGTCTGTGCGGGTGGGATTAAGGGAGGGACAGTGGGGCGTAGGCCGTTGGGGAGGGATAACATGGGGAGAAATGCCAGATATAGGTGATGGGGATGGAGGCAGCAAATCACATTGCCTTGTATGTACCTATGCAACATTCCTGCATATTCTTTACATGTACCCCAGAACCTATATTGCCTATATATATATATGAAAATGCAAATTAAAATCACAATGAGCTATTACTACAAACCTAGAATGGCTGAATGCTAATGGCACCAAATGCTTGACAGGATGCAGAAAAACTGAACCTCTCATACACTGCTGGTGGGAATGTAAAACGGCATATTGTTTTGAAATTATTGAAAGCTTAAAAACAGTATGTTAGTATCTTATAAAGTTAAATATACTTGCAATATGACAGAGCAGTCCTATTCCTATATGGTCATTCAGAAATAAAAACATAGTCCATACAAAGACCCATATGCGAGGTTTCACAGCAGCCTTATTCACAAAAGCCAAAATCTTGAAGCAACTCAAATGATAAGCAATCAATTAACATATAAACAAATTGTGGTATAATTATGATATAGAATACTACTTAGCAATAAAAAGGGATAAAATAATATATATAACAACATATATGAGTCTCAAAAACATACAAAGTGAAAAAATGAAACACAAAATACTACATAATATTTAATTCAATATATAGAAAATCTATAAAGGCAAAACTATAGTGACAGAAAGCAGATTGTTGGTTGCCTGGGTTGGTAATCATGAGAGGTGACTTGTTGCAGAAGGACAGAGAAAACTTTCTAGGGTGATAGAACTGCTCTATGTGTTTGTAGTAGTAGTTGTTAAATGATTGCAAATGTGATAGACTGAATTATATCCCTGTATTAGTATGTTCTCACATTGCTGTAAGGAACTACCTGAGACTGGGTAATTTATGAAAAAAAAAAAGTTTCAATTTACTCAAAGTTCCACAGGCTGTATAGGAAGCATGGCTGGGATGACCTCAGGAAACTGATAATCATGATGGAAAGTGAAGAAGAAACAGGCATATCTTTTATATGGCAGAGGAGAGAGAAAGTGAACAAGGAAGTGCCACACACTTTTAAACAACCAGATCTTGTGAGAACTCACTCATTATCATGAAACAGCAAGGGGGATGTCTGCCCCCATGACCCAATCACCTTCTATCAGGCCCCTCCTCCAATATTCAGGATTACAATTCAACATGAGATCTGGGTAGGGACATAGAACCAAACCATTATCAGTCCCTGTTAAAATTCATATGTTGAAATCCTAACCCCTAGTACCTCAATATGACCATATTTAAAGAAAAGGTCTTGAAAGTGGTAAATAATGATATTAGGAAAAACTAAAGTAATTAAGTTAAATTTAGGTCATTAGGGTGGACTTTAATCCAAAATGATTAATATCCTTATAAGAAGAGGAAGTTTGGACATAGACATAGACAGAGGATGACAGTGTGAAGACATAGGGAGAAAAAGGTCATCAAGAAACCAGGAAAAGAAGAGATCCTTCCCTCATAGCCTACAGAAAACCAACCTGCTTATCCTTCATAAACTTCCAGCCTCCAGAAACATAAGACAATAGATTTTCATTGTTTAAGCTTCCTATTCTATGATATTTTTTATGGCAACCCCCACTGCATGCAATTATTAAAATTCATTAAACTGTACACTTATGGTTGGCAAATTTTACTATAGTGAATTATACCCAATAAAGCTTGTGGGGGGGCATAAAACAGTACCACCCATATTATTAAAAATAAGGTTTTGTTATTAATCATTTGACTCAGCTTCTCACTTCCAACTGCCTTGAAAGCAATTATTGCTGTTTTTCTACCTTTCAGGGAGTAGAAAAGTAAGATCCTTTTCTACTGAGTAGCTAAGCAAGACCCTTCTGTCCTGCAGGTTCAAAGTACTGTTAATTTAACAAACCAAATTAGTGATTTATCTCAGAGTACCTGTACACATTTATTTTACCGTGATAACAGAGGTAGTTTGCTCTCTAAAACTGAAAAAGTGAGAATATAGAATAAGCAAGTTTCTTATAAGCTTTTTCAAAAAGACGAAAAATGAATCATTTTTCAGTACATGTCAGGTAATGTCATTTTAAATTAAATATTTGTCCTTGTGCCTGCCTTTCAGTGAAAACAAACAAATGAAAAAAAGAAACGCATTTCTAATGGATTGCTTTCTTTGTGAGAGGCAAAGCAATATACAAGGAAGTTTCTCAAGAAATTTCTCAAAACAGCATATTAAATGCACAAAACAAAATAGTAACAGACCAACTGCTCTACAGGAGTTTGTGGTGTTATTTGTTTTTCCTGGAAATTTACTTATGATTATGATCTTTCTTTTAGAAAATAAAATCATGTCATTTTTTCTTATGTCATGATGAACAGAGAAGATAGAAAACAGATAATTAATTTGAATAAATATTTCCTAGTATATTCTCTGATTTAAATCAATAAAATGGTACAAATTTGAAGATAATGTGTGATCTTTGTGGTCAGGTGTTCTAATTAAGTGTAAATATATGCAGTTGCCATTGTCAGCGCAAGAAGACTTAACAATTATTGTTGCAGACAGGGTGGGGAATGATGGTAACTCAGGTGGATTTACTTGATTTTATTCTCCTATCCTTTTGAAAGGACTGATGACCTTCCAGGACGTCTACAACATCCAGCTGAAATTCAAGAAATTCAAGAAAACAAATTACCGCAGTAATCAGGAAAAGGACAATATTTTGTGTAAGTCACAATGAAAAATTACTTAAACAGATGCCTAAAGCTATGTATATTGTATATTGATGAAGAATGACCAAGGAACTGAAGGAAATCTAGAAATCTTGCTCCTAACATCACAGGACTGGAGGCCAGGGAAGCTGACATTGGTCTATAAAGTTAGTGGGTTAGAGAAAAGGAGGGCTGTACAGAGAAATGAAAGACCTGGAAGCAACATGTTCCAAGTCAGGATTTTTTTTTTTTAAGAAGAAAGAGAGAAAGAAAGAAAGAGAAAGAATTTTAAAAAAAAATGAAGGAGCGGAAGAATGAGGAAGAGGAAGAGGGAGAGAGAACTGGGGTTTTGCTTTATTGCCCAGGCTAGAATGCAGTCTAAAAATGGGTATGCCTGTAATTGTGTTTAATAATAGAGACATGAAAAAAAAAATGAGGGAAGAAAATAACTAACAAGCAGCCAACCAATATTTCATTTAAACCTGTAAGTAGGTGTGATGTGGTACTGATAAAAGTGTATATTTTGTATATTTAAAGAGGAGAGTTCTATAAATGTTAATTAAGTCTACTTGTTCCCGATCTGAGTTCAAGTCCTGGATATTGATGTTAAATTTCTGTCTCATTGATCTGTCTGATATTGATGTTGAAGTCTCCCACTATTATTGTGTGAGAGTCTAAGTCTCTTTATAAGTCTTATATATCTGGGTATTCCTGTATTGGATGCATATATATTTAGGATCTTTAGCTCTTCTTGTTACATTGATCCTTTTATCATTATGTAATATCCTTCTTGGCTTCTTTTGATCTTTGTTGCTTTAAAGTCTATTTTATCAGCAAAAATTGCAACTCCTGCTTTCTATTTATTATTTTTGCTCTCCATTTGGTTGGTAAATTTTTCTCCATCTCTTTGAGTCTTTGTGTAACTTTGCATGTGAGATGGGTTTGGATGTAG
>NW_022436950.1:30527628-30574416 GCF_009761245.1 Sapajus apella
CACCAAGGCAGCGGCAAAACTGCCTCACCGGCCACAAGAGTCGCACTGGCAACCCGTGGGACTCCTCTGCTGGGAATCACCTGGTGCGTAAGCAGCAAAAATTGATCTGAAAGTGTGACGTCCTCTCCTTCTCTGCGCTTTCAGTGGGAGCTACAATCCTGAGCTGCTAGTGATCAGCCATCTTGGATCTCTCTCCCCAAGTCAGGATTTTTTTAAACCCAACTTATGGATTTACCTATGGCAGAAAGTTACAAGGCATTTCATACAATTCAAAATCAAAACTGACAAATGTCTTTCTCTCTACATCATTTTATTTACTACTTACACATAAAAGTATAATCAAAAAGGAATCAATAAAGTGATTTTTCTTTTTACGCAAGACATGATCTTGAGAAAACTTGTCACATGCCAGCCAGATTGTTGGAGTAAATTTTAGACATGGCCAATAGATCAGAACCTTAGGGCCAAAAGGATGTATAGATCTCAGAAAACCGAAAGCCAAGTCTCATCTCACAATCCAGTATTTGAGGCAACAAATCACTGTATGCCTTTCTTCTCACCTGTAGTTCTGAAAATTTGTCTTCTTCACCTGAGAAGAGAATTAATAAGGAACACAGCAAAATTACTCTTTGGAAAATCCTATTACTATACCAGTGGGTCTTAAAATGTTCTGAAGGAATTGCCAGGTTTCGTGAGAGCTTTCTGGTTCTTACTGCACAGAAAATGAGGTCCTGGTAAATATATTTAGTTTTTCTCAGAGCCCAGGACTTCTGGATTGCTATCACATAGCAGTCTTCACACATTAATTATGGAAGGCTTCAGAGCTTTAAAAATGTTTATAAACTTTTTTATCATTTGGGTCTCTGTTAAAGAAAATAAAGATACTGCTCTTTATAAGACTGTATTCCGATCTTTAGGTCATAGTGCTATTAGAGTAGGAGAGAGTAGGGGAAAATGAGATAAATGAGGGAGAGAGATATATAAATTTTGGTAGGCAAAGCATAGAATAGTTGTCCTACATTGTCACATGATGGAAGTCTTCTTGTTTTTCCTTATTCTGCTTTTCTTTTCCTTTTGAAAAATGACATTTTTAAAAATCTTTATTTCTTTTCTGAATTAACCTATCGAAGATAAAATTTGTTTCCTTTAAAAAGTGCCTATAGTGAAAAAAATGTAAATTAACGTTTCAGTGTTTGAAACAATTGACTCCCCATTTGAAAAATAAATGAGATGTCTGCCTGACTCAAAAAAAAAGAAATTGCCTCTTGACCTGAGAAGAGAGATCTGTAAAGTTTAGGTCTACAAAAATATGTTGACAAGTGGGTTTCATCTTAGGAAAAGTATCTGTAAGCAGTGTTATCCAAGACTGCAAATGCATATAAAAGAAAAACAAGTGCAGAAATAAAAATCTACTCAGAATATTTTCCCCTCCACTCAAAGTAGAGAGCAAATCACATTAAGAGCTATTTATTGAAATATCTTTTGTTCTCCCTGACAGTTAATGCTAAATTAACCACAGGGAGAAAATTAGGAAAGTTTTAATAAAGTAAAAATATAACAATACAATGGGTTACAATAATACATGTATTCATCTCTTAAGGGCTGCCATAAACTGGATATCTTAAACAGCAAACATTCATTGTCTCACATTCTGTAGGCTAGAAATCCAACATCAGTGTGTCTGTAGCATTAGCTCCCTCTGAAAGTGATGAAAGAATCTTCCCCATGTCTCTCTCCTGGCTTCCAGTGGTTTCCTGGTAATCTTTGTCATTCTTTGGTCTGTAGATGGATCACCCTGATTTCTGTCTTTATCTTCACATGAGCTTCTCCTTATGTATTTGTCTATGTCTATGTCAAAATTTCTATTTTTATAAGGACATCAGTCACATTGGATTAGCACCCACCCTAATGAACTCATCTTAACTTGATTATCTGCAAGACTCTATTTCCAAATGAGGTCACATTCACAGGTACCAAAGGTTAGGACTTCAATAGTGCTTATTTGTAGTAAACACTCACTCTATAAACTAATTTGCTAATTAGATTAAAAGACAGCTATCTCAATGACATTCTTCACAGAGCTAGAAATAAACTATTTTAAAATTCATATGGAACCAAAAAGAGCTGAATAGCTAAGTCAATTCTAAGCAAAAAGAACAAAGCTGGTGGCATAATGCTAACTGACTTCAAACTATACTACAGGGCTACAGTAACCAAAACAGCATCTTACTGATACTAAAGCAGACACATAAACCAATGGAGCAGAATAGAGAGCCCAGAGATATTGCCGCACACCTACAACCATCTGATCATTAACAAAGCTGACAAAAACAAACAATAAGGAAAGGAGTCCTGTGATGGTTAACATGGAATGTCAACTTGATTGGATTGAAAGATGCAAAGTATCGTTCCTGGGTGTGTCTGTGAGGGTGTTGCCAAAGGAGATTAACATTTAAGTCAGTGACTGGGAAAGGCAGACCCACCCTTAATCTGAATGGGCACAATCTAATCAGCCACCAGCACAACCAGAATAAAAGCAAGCAGTGGAAGAACATGAAAATACTACTAGACTGGCTGATTCTTCTGGCCTCCAGCTTTCTCCCTTCCTGGAGTTTTCTCACCCTTGAACATCAGACTCCAAGTCCTTCAGCTTTTGGACTCTTGGAATTACACCAGTGATTTTCCAGGGGCTCTCAGGATTTGGCCACAGACTGAAGGTTGCACTATCGGCTTCCCTACTTTTGAGGTTGTGACGCTAGAATGGCTTCCTGGATCCTCAGCTTGCAGATGGCCTATTATGAAACTTCACCTTGTGATCATGTAAGTCAATTCTCCTAATAAACTCCCCTTCATATATACATTTATCCTATTAGTTCTAACTCTCTAGAGAACGCTGATCAATATAACTCCCTATTCAGTAAATGGTACTGGAATAACTATCTAACCTTATGCAGAAGATTGAAACAGGACCCCTTCCTTACACCATATACAAAAATCAACTCAAGATGGATTGAAGACTTAAATGGAAATCTTAAAATTATAAAACCCTGATAACCTAAGAAATGTCATTCTGAACACAGGAAGTGACAAAGATTTCATGAAGAAAACAAAAGCAAAAATTGACAAATGGGATCTAATTAAATTAAAGAACTTCTGTACAACAAAAAGAAACCAAAACTATCAACAGAATAAACACAAACCTATAGAATAGGAGGATATTTTTGCAAAATATCCATCTAATAAAGGCCTACTATCTAGAATCTATTAGGAACTTAAACAAATTAACAAGCAAAAACCAAGCAACCCCATGAAAAGTGGGCAAAGGACATGAACAGATATTTTTCAAAAGAAGACATACACACAGCCAACAAGCAAATGAAAAAAACACTCACCATCACTAATCATTAGAGAAATGCAAGTCCAAACCACAATGAGATATCACCTCACACCAATTATAATGGCTATTAATAAAAAGTCAAAAAAATAACACATGCTGGTGAGGTTGTGGGGACAAGGGAATGCTTGTATACTTCTCGTTGGAGTGTAAATTAATTCAGCCATTGCAGAGAGCATTGTGACAAATCCTAAAAGAACAAAAAGAGATTTACCATTTGACCCAGCAATACCCTTATTGGGTATATACCCAAAGGAATATAAATCATTCTGCCATAAAGACACATGCATGTGTATGCTCATTGCAGCATCATTCCCAATAGCAAAGTCATGGGATCAACCTAAATGCCTATCAACTGTAGACTGATAAAGAAAATGTGGTACATACACACCATGGAATACTGTGTGGCTATAAAACAGAATGATATCATGTCGTTTGCAGCAACATGGTTAGAGCTGTAGGCCATTATCCTAAGCAAACTAACACAGGAACAAAAAAACCAATATCACATGCTCTCGCTTATAAGTGGGAGTTAATGATGAGAATACATGGACACATAAAGAGGAACAACAGACAGTGGGGCCTATAGGAGGATGAGAGGAGAGAGAGGATCCAAAAAAATACCTATCAGGCACTATGCTTAGTGACTGAGTGACAAAATAATCTGTACATCAAACCCCCATGACACAAGTTTACCTATATAATGAAGCAGCACATGTATCCCTGAATCTTAAATAAAAATTAAAAGAGGGGGAAAAAAGATGACTATCTTTCTGTAGACTTCACATGGTCAAGTAAAGAGCCTGGGGTTATAAGAAGGTTTGGCAATAGAAAACCCCCTTAGCATTTGGATGCTCAGGTGTGTGTCTGTTTCTTTGGGCTACCTTACAGACATGAAAGGTAACAGCTTTTCTTTTCAGGAAGCAGCATCAAAGAGCATTCAGAACTCTTAGAAACCACAAGTCCAACACAGGGGACAGACATGTGATAGAGCCTTCTGTGTTCAACAGCACAGAGGGAAACCAATAAAAATTGGAAAATGGTTGATTTTATTAGTTATCTGTACTGCATAATAAAAGCTGCTAGAAAAGGCACAAAAGCATGTGTATTGGGGGGGGGGGGAGTTGTCTCTCTTTTTAGATTTTTTTGTTTTAGAAAAAGCCTTTGTTCTTCATTTGTCTTAGTTATTTCTCCAGGAAGGGAACATGTCACAAAATACAGATGGGCCAAAAAGAGCCTTTTTTTTTTTTTTTTTTTTTTTTTTTTTTTTTTTGAAGACTGTCAGTAGACCTCTCTTGATGTCTTCCTGACAGGCAATACAGACTTTTGTCATCATCCTCCAACAGGAAACTATTACAAGGTTATGTCTGTGGCAGTGGTTCTCAAAGTGTGGTCCCCAGACCAGCAGCATCAGCACCACCTGGGAATTTTTCAGAAGTGCAAATTCACTGGTCCCAACCTCAGACCTCCCAAACCAGACACTAGAGGGTGAGATCAGGCAATCTGTGTTTTAGCAAGCCGTCAAAGAAGTTTTGGAGTTCCCTCAAGTTTGAGAATTGCTGATTTCCACTAAAGTAAAATACTGCTTGCCAAAACAATTTAAACAAAAACTATCAGACTTTTTCAAAATCAGTGTTTAGGGTTTGCTTTATGTAGTATGTTTAATATTAAAGGCTATAGTGCTCCCTAAAATATGTGTTAATAAAATTTTAGAATTACTTTGTTTTAGAAAACTATACATGTCATGATGTTTTAGCATTACACGTTCAAACTTACTCTAAGAGGAGAGAATTATTCTTCTAAAAGCAGCCATTGCTAAAAATATTTCAGACACAGCAGCAGTTTTGTTCATCTCATTCAGATTAGAAAAATCTTCGTGTAGGAGATCTGAAAACTTTATTTACTTTGAGTATCTTGCTTTAGACAGTTTTTAAAACACAAATGTCATCTTAGACCAGCTGAATCAGAATCTTTATGACTAGAGACTCAAGTATTTCCAAAATCATGCACAGATGAAGCAAGGCATACCTTGTTATGAACTACAGAACAGACTTTACAAATTCTATTCTTCCCTTCCTCTGAAGAGTGATTATTATTTTTTTTTTTTTGAGACGGAGTTTCGCTCTTGTTACCCAGGCTGGAGTGCAATGGCGCCATCTCGGCTCACCGCAACCTCCGCCTCCCGGGTTCAGGCAATTCTCCTGCCTCAGCCTCCTGAGTAGCTGGGATTACAGGCACGTGCCACCATGCCCAGCTAATTTTTTGTATTTTTAGTAGAGACGGGGTTTCACCATGTTGACCAGGATGGTCTCGATCTCTTGACCTCGTGATCCACCCGCCTCGGCCTCCCAAAATGCTGGGATTACAGGCTTGAGCCACCGCGCCCGGCCCTGAAGAGTGATTATTTTTAAAATGAAAACCATCTGGCCTGCTAATGTCACTTGAGAGGGCAATTATCTTTAAATAAATAAATCCCTTTTGCTACTTCTTTTGAAGAATACCACATGGACAAAAAGGCAAGTCCAGCTCAAGGCAGTGGGAAGGACCCTAATACAGAGGAAAGATGTAGTATCCTAAGGTTTAGCCACATTTTATAGTAATAGTTTTCGTTTATTGAGTGACTACCATATGCCAGAAATTTAACTTACATTATTTTAATTTATATTATCCGTAATACTTTCAACAACCTTAAAAGATAGTTACTGTTTGTTATATTTTATAGCCTAGAAAATTTAGATGCAAAAAAGAAAAGAGACTTGACCAAGGGTGCAAGGGTTGAAAGTTGAATCTGAAGTCAGATCTCTCCAGAGTTCATCTATTCTTTCTGTAGGCTGTCATTCAAGGATGTGTCAGACACTGAGGCTGTGTTTCAAAGAAATAGGCTCACAAAACCTAACAGCAGAAAATCCAGAGGCAAGCATACAGCTAGGATTAGTGGCATAGGCTAGAAAGTAGCAGAAATCAGATGCCACTAAAACATCCCACAATAGAAGAATAGTGAAAAATGAATTATTTTTGAAAGTTAACATTTGTTGAAGTTTTTGCTGTATGCTAGACTCTATTCCAAACACTTTCCCTGTTTGAACTGATCTTTGTAAAATGGTTATGAAGTAAACATTATTATTCTCTCAATTTTACAGAGAAGTTAGGGAATTTGCCCAAGGTCACTGGGGTTTGACTTAGACAACCTAGTCTCAGAGAATGAGCTCTTACTTATTATGGAAACTACTATGTATTATTATGATGATATTACCATATAGTCCATAAAATGGTAAACATGCAGACTATAGCATCACAGATGTTTACAAATATGATATACGATTCAAAAATATTGAATAACTAACTTGTTCAGTTGTGTGATGTAAGCATAAAAAATTAATACTTTCTGTATTACGTTCAAAGGGTAGACTTTTTTTAGGGGTTACAAATACTGTTTCTTGCTGTGTAACAAATTAACTGAAATTTAGTGGCTTAAAAACAACACATACATATCATTTCACAGTTTCTGTGGATTTTGAATCTTGATATGGTTTGGGCTGTGAAGAAGTTGTTGGCAGATGCTACAGTCTCCAGTCTGAGGAGGGTCTGATTTCAAGCTCACAACATGGCAGCTGCTTTCTCCAGAGCAAAAGGTTCAGAAAGAAAGAGAGAGAGAGAAAGGAAGAGGAAAGCCACAGGGCTTTTTGGTGATGTAATGAGAGAAGCGATATCCCATCATTTTTGTCATAGTCTGTTTGCCAAAAGTGAGTCCCTGGGTCCAGCCCACACTCAAGGGCAGAGGATTATCCAAGCAGAGGCTGGATACCAGGAGGTGGGATCATTGTGGCTGCCCACTACGGCAGAAATGTGTTTTATTATTACTATACTGTGATGAACACCTTTCTGCAAACTATTTTGCAGTATATTTCTCAAAATTAAATCCTTTAAGCACAGCTTTTGAAGAGCTTCAAAGCTCTTAAAAACTAACGTAGTAGGCCCTTTGTGTCTGCAAGTTCCGCATTTCTGGTTTTGGCATCTGTGGATTCAATTAACTATGGATCAAAAATATTTTTAAAAATACAAATATAAAAATTATAAAATTAAAAATACAGTATAACAATTATTTACATAGCACCCACATTGTATCAGGTATTATAAATAATCTAGAGATGATTTAAAATATATGGAAGGATCTGTGTGTTATATGCAAATATAATATTTTATATAAGGGACTGGAACATCCGTGGATGTTGGTATCCACAGGGTTCCTGGAACCAACCACTCACAGACATTGAGAAGTAACTTTATAGCTACGTATAGTTGAAAGACACTTTACATATGTTACCCAACTTGGCACTTCAAAGTCTTTTTTACTCCAAGTCGCATACTGTTTTTTTCTAAATGTCATGATACTTCTCTTATTACTTATTATGGAAACACAAATAAAAAGAAGAAAAATAAAAGATTTCACAGATTGGCCACAGCACCAAGCCCAGGACCTAACATAATAGCACAAGTAAATTAAAGATGAAAGGAGGCTTAATGGAATAGGTGGGAAAGGGAGCCAGTTTGACATATTTATGAATCCCTGTCAGCCTGGTGGATAGTCTAATGAAAATACAGAACTGAAGGCCAAGTGAGAGGTTAGGATTGGAGAGCTTTTTCTTACTTATTATTTTCTATTACAATAGTAACATGCATTCATTGCAAAATATTCAAATAATTTTAAATGCATAAAAACATAAAAATCCTACAGTCACACAACCAAAAAATGTATGCTATTAATATTTTATAAGGCTCTTCATAGAAATATGTATTTGTGCATGCAAAAACAGTTGGTATGCAGAGCCTGTGGTTTTGTCTTCTAAAGGGCATGACATGATTCTAGTAAGTGGTGAGTGTGGGTGGGTAAATGCCTTTAACCTCAGAAACTGGTGAGGGTAGGAGTGGGAAAAGAGGAAAATGTCTCTACCTCTGTCAGTTCTCCTGTGCCACCAAAGGATAGGCCCCGGGCTGAGGGAAATGTTGTTCAGCAGAGCATTTTAGAGTCTTTGCATGGGCAAAAGTAGTTCCTGGACCTGAGAAGAGGCAAGGGAGTTAAACTGCTTTGTATCATAAAGCAAGAGGAATTGAGATTGACCATGGAGCCAAAGAAAAGAGTTCTTCAAAGTGGAGAAGCAGGAGAGATTGGCGGAAGCCTAAAGGACTTTCAAAGACATAATATCTCTAACATCCATCTTTTGCTTTATTCTGTAACAGTCTCTATTCACCTAATTTTCAGTAGAAAATATGTGTGATTATACATGAACGATTGAAAGGGGCTTTTTTCCATATCCTGGGTGACCTGGGGGATACAATAAAGAAGTCAAAGGATGCTTCGAGAATTTAAATAAAATGGCCAAGACCATAGAGCTAGTACTTTGAAAAAAATTGATTCAAAAGCAGGAAATCTTTCCCCAAAGACTCTTTTTCAACAACAATATTGCTTTTCCTAATTCTATAGTACTACTCAATAAATAGGATATTATAACATTCTTTTTATTTATTTGTCTTATGTTAATTCTTGGATACATGTGCAGAACTGGCAGGTTTGTTACATAGATAAAAGTGTACCATGTTGGTTTGCCATACCTAACAACCCACGACCAAGGTATTAAGCCCCACATGTGTTAGCTCTTTATCTTGATGCTCTCCCTCCCCCTGCCTGTTATTCTTTAAATATAATTTTGTGTCCTGAATTTTCACTTTACAATATATTCTGAATTTGTTTAAATGACAACCAACATGAATTTGTATTACTGATTCTCAAACCAAGCTGTAAACTAAAATCATCTGGTTTACATGTGACAGATTTTTTTTAAAAAAACATGATGTCCAAGTCACATCTATAA
The DNA here is from genome assembly GCF_009761245.1 of Sapajus apella. Lineage (NCBI taxonomy): Eukaryota > Metazoa > Chordata > Mammalia > Primates > Cebidae > Sapajus > Sapajus apella. The sequence continues at coordinate 30,536,893 of NW_022436950.1, forward strand.
ATTCTGATTTAATTAATGTAATTAATCACTGGTCCACGTGGAGATTTAAATCTGGATAAGTTTTAAAAGAATATTCAGAGGAGCAAAAACTATAGAGAGAATACCTCACACCAAAGAGTTTTGAAATATTCACATTGAGACAGTGATCAAATACATGGAAAAAAAAAAACATTCAAAAAGAGAAAATATATTACACAAATGACTAGATGTAAGAGATTCAGAAATAATTGGAAAGTCAATAATGTCATGAATTGTCAGGAGTTTTACACAAATTAAGATAAAAACAAAGACCCTGGATTTATCAAAAAGGGGGTGACACACTGTCAGTGGGAGTGTAAATTAGTTCAACCACTGTGGAAGACAGTGTGGCAATTCCTCAAGGATCTAGAACCTGAAATACCATTTGACCCAGCAATCCCATTACTGGGTATATCCCCAAATGATTATAAATCATTCTGCAATAAAGACACATGCACATGTATGTTTATTGAAGCACTGTTCACAATAGCAAAGACTTGGAACCAACCCAAATGCCCATCAGTGATAGACTGAATAAAGAAAATGTGGCAGAAATACTCCATGGAATATAACCAAGTACCAGCTCAGTCAGGAGACCCCCACCCAGATGGCACTGAAGGTATTTGAGAGGCAGACATCCAGATAGCACAACAGAGTGGATCTATCCTGGGGACCAATAGCCTGAAAGCCTGCAAGGCTCACAGCTCTTCAGACTGAAGTCCCCGAACAGATTTTCATCCATGTATTTATTTTCTCTTAGACAGGTGATTCTTATTAACACACAGGTGCTCTACATTTACTCATAACTCGAGAATATACCAAGTAGGCAGCTGCTACCCACCTACCACTAATTACAAACTAAAAGATATTCTCCACAAAGGAGCCACAGGGGCAGGATAAACTTAATGTTTCTCAACAGAATATTATGCAGCCATAAACAAGGATGAGTTCATTTCCTTTGCAGGGACACAGATAAGGGTGAAAACCATCGTTCTCAGCAAACTAACACAGGAACAGAACACCAAACACTGCATGTTCTCACAAGTGGGAGTTGAACAATGAGAACATGTGGACACAGGGAGATGAACATCACACACCAGGGCCTGTTGGAGGTCGGGGGGTTAGGGGACGGATAGTATTAGAAGAAATACCTAGTGTATTTGATGGGTTGATGGTTGCAGCAAACCACCATGGCACGTGGCACATGTATACCTATGTAACAAACCTACACGTTCTGCACATGTATCCCAGAATTTAAAGTATATATATATAAAAGCTTTGTAAAACACACCAAAAAAAGTGGGAGAACAGATAATATGAGAATAATAGCAATGTGGTGGGCAGCCTGACACGCCAGCTGGAAGTAGGTGGGACCCGCACTGCAAGAGGTTAAGTAAAAAGACAAATGAGTAAGTAATGAAGGCAGTAAGAAAGTGAGAATAACTTCCTAAAAATTAATTAGTAATTATAGATGAGGGAAAATAGTAACTTCATTACAAAGAATCTAGTAGGCATCGCCAAGTGATCAAAGTTAACCTCACCTAATAGAACAACCTGACATGTGCTTCCTTATGTGATGCACAAAGAAAGACATATTATGTGATGTGTCCTCTGAAAATGCTTGAGCTGAATCCAAACATGAGGGAATATCAGACAAGCCAGGGTTAACCAACATAATCCAAAATTACTTGACAAAACTGTCAAGTTCAAGAAAAAAAGGTTGAAGAACTATTCCAGATTAAAAGAAGCTCAAAAGTGATTATACCTAAATGTAACTCATGATTGAGACTGGGTCAGAATTCCAAATATGTTCCCCCAAGATTTTTAAAATAATATTCAATCAAGCACTAAATTATGTTGCAAAGAAGGTTCCTCCATAATGATAGATTTCTACAGGGATGTACCTTAGAGGAGTGTAGAGTGTATACAGAGGCCATTGTGAGCCCAATGGCATAGAAAATGCTATTCAGTCAAGAGCAATATAGGAAAGCAAAAGAACAAAGATGATGAACACTAAGAAAAGAAAAAACGCTTGCTTTTGTATTCTAGTGTAGGAGAGGGTTCTTACACCTCTTCAATCTTTTCTAGAGAAGTAGAACCATTTTCAGTTTTGAGACTTAACTGAGGAAGTGCTAAGAGGAAAGCCCTGTACAGGGGACACCAACAAAATCCTTGTACACTACTGGCAAACATAAGAGCCCCCTAAGGACTCCCAGACCTACTTACAAAAAGTGTCAAATGTCAGTGTTTCTAGAGTTGGGAATGGGATTTATGGACTAGAGCTACCCCAAAATTTTCAGTGTCCAAATGCAATCAACACATTTAATGTTTTATTTGTTTTCTGTTACCTAAGAATTAAGCCTCTCAATATAGGTTTGAACTTTCAATTTAATTAGACCCGTTTAACACCAGATCACTCAAGTAGATAAGAACCAACCTGAACACTCTGATGAATGTGTCAAGGCTACATTACTTTCAATCTTAACGAAAAATTTTCCTTGTATTTTATAAGTTTTATTACTTAACAGCATCTGTCTCAACCAAAGAGACAAAATACTGAACAAAATAATTACTAAGTAATATAAAGAAGTGTTCTCAAACTTTTGTTCAAAAAACACTGAGATCCCCAAGATTCTTTCAGGAAGTTCATGAGGTTAAAAATATTTTTATTACAATACTAAGGTGTTTTGTTTGTTCTGCTGTGTCAACATCTGCACTGCTAGTGCAAAAGCAATGATAAGTAAAATTGGGAGTTCCTTGGCATGAGTCAAAGCAGTAAATAAATAAAGACAAAGAAGAAGGAAAGAGAAAGAATAAGAAGACACTATACTTAAAAGATATATTGGATAAAGTTATCCATTATGAATTTTATTAAATTTCAATCATTTTGTCTTGCATTTGTGTCATAAAATGGGAAATAGGCATAATTCTCTTCTGCTGCATATTGAAAGACAGTGGTCACTGTGGTAGGCAGAATTCCAGTGATGTTCCCTTAAGATTCTCCTTCTTCTAACATTCAATCAAAGATATTAAGATATGGCTGTGAAGAGAGCTTACAAACAATAAATCTACCTGATATTAAAATAGGGAGACTGTCCAGCGTTATGCAGCTGATTCCAATGTAATCACGTGAGTCCTTAAAAGGGGGACAGAAGAGCCAGAGATGAGGCAGAAGCGAGGTCAGAGAAATTGGAGGCATGAGGAGGGCTCAACCTGCTGTTACTGGATTTGAAGACAAAGGCGATCACAAGACAAAAAATGTAGAAAGCCTCTAAAACTAAGAATTAATTCCAGCCCCAGTTAGCAAAGAAGTAAAATCCCATTCCTACAGCTATCTGCATGTCATTGAATTCTGTCAACAATCTCGGCGAATCTGGAAGTGGATTCTCCTCTGGACCCTCCAGATAAGGGCCTAAGACATCATAATTCTAGTCTGATAGGATCCATGGCAGAGTACTCAGACAAGCCCTCTGGATTTCTGATCTACAAAATTGTAAGATAATAAATGGTTGTTATTTTAAGCTGCTAATTTGTGACAATTGTTACAGCAGCAATAGGAAACTAACACAGTTGTCTTGATAAAAATCATCTGTGGGATTGAGTCGTTAGCTGAAATAGCTGATTTTCATGAAGCATTCCTTTTACAAAGAATAAATGACTTAAAAACTATGAGTATTAGAATTTTGATATGGTAGTTGTTTTCTTTAAAATGAATGAAATTACACTATTGCTTCCAAGAAAACAAATGACAATATTTGTTGCCAATGAAAAATTACAGCTTTAAATCAAAAAATAAGAAATTTGGGAAAATTGCATCTACCATCATAGGTTTGATAACTTTCTAGTTCTGAAAGACTTTTGGATGAGAATGGTGTTAATATTAAAAAACAAATGTATTTTTATCTTGATAATTTAGCTTGACATTTAGAAGATATTTATACTCAGAAAACTAACATTTTCCAAATGACCAATACCTAATGTTTCAAAATCTTACATGGCTAAAAGATCCAATCAAAGTGCAAGATAAATCAGTATACTTTAATGTAACAGAATTCAATAATATGGTTTTTGCATTTACAATAAAAATAATCTTTAGGAAACTACTGTTTGCCAAAATTTAGTGTAGTAACTAAGAGGAATACCAACAATTATCTGAAAAGCGATTGAAATACAACGCCTATTTCCAACTACATATATGTGTACAAAGCGAAATTTTCTTCATATTCTTTAATAGAACAACATGTCATAAAATATTAAATGTAGAAGCAGCTATAAGACTTCAGCTGTCTTCTATTAATCCACTAAGACATTAGAAAGACGAGGGGCAAGGTGGCCAATTAGAAGCAGCTGGAGTTCTCGGCACTCACAGAAGGGAATGAAAAGAGGCAAGTGAATTCAACATCTTCCACTGAAATATCCAGGTTTTTGCATTGGAACTGAATAAGCAAGCAACTTGGATCATCAAGACAGAAAATTAACAAAGATATTCAGAACCTGAACTCAGCTCTGAATCAAGTGGACCTGATAAATATCTACAGAACTCTCCTGTCAAAACCAAAAGAATATATATTCTTCTCATTGCCACACAATACTGACTCTAAAGTTGATCACATAATAAGAAAATACTCCTCAGCAAATGCAAAAGAACTGAAATAATAACAGTCTCTCAGGCCACAGTGCAATAAAATTAAAACTCAACATTAAGCAATGAGAAAAAAGAGACAACCTACCCAAATCTCTGGGATGCAGTTAAAACAGTGTTAAGAGGGCACTAAATGCCCACATCAAAAAGCTTGAAAGAACTCAAGTTAACAACCTACTATCCCAACTAAAAGAACTAGAGAACCAAGATCAAACAAACCCCAAAGCTAACAAAAAATAAGAAATAACCAAGATCAGAGCCAAACTGAAGGAGATAGAGACATGAAAACCCTTCAAAAAAAAATCAATTAATCTGGGAGCTGATTTTTTTAAATTAATAAAACAGACCATGAAAGAGACTAATATAGAAAGGAGAGAATAAAATAAATACAAGCAGAAATGATAAGAGGGATATCACCACTGACCCCACAGAAATACAAACCATTGAAGAATACTATAAACACTTCTATGCACATAAACTAGAAAATCTAGAAGAAATTGACAATTTCCTAGACAAATACACCCTTCCAAGACTGAATCAGGAGGAAATTAAATTTCTGAATAGACCAATAATGTGTTCTGAACTGAGGCAGTAATAAATAGACTACCAACCAAAAAAAAAAAAAGCCCAAGACCAGATGGATTCACTGCTTAATTCTACCAGAGGCACAAAGAGGAGCTGGTACCATTTCTACTGAAACCATTTCCAAAAAATTGAAAAGGAGGGACTCCTCCCTAACTCATTTTATGAGTCCAACATCACCCTGATATCAAAACCTGGCAGAGATACAAAATAATAATAATAATAATAATAATAACAACACTTCAGGCCAATATCCTTGATGAACTTCAACGTAAAAGTCCTCAATAAATTACTGGCAAACTGAATTCAGCAGCATATCAAAAAGCTTACCCACCACAATCAAGTTGGCTTCATCCCCAGGATGTAAGGCTGATTCAACATATGCAAATCAATAAATGTGATTCATCACGTAAACAGAATTAAAGACCAAAACCACATAATTATCTCAATAGATGCAGAAAAAGGCTTTCCATAAAATTAAATGTCCGTTTGTGTTAAAAAAAAAAAAAAACCCTCAAAAACAAGATATTGAAGGAACATACCTCAAAATTGTAAGAACCATATATGACAAACCTACCACCAATATCATACTGAATGGGTAAAATCTGGAAGCATTCCCCCTTGACAACTGGCAGAAGACAAGCATGCCTCTCTCACCACTCTTATTCAACATGGTACTGGAAGTCCTGGGCAGGGGAAGAAATAAAGGGTATTCAAATAGTAAGAAAGGGAGTCAAATTTTCTTTGTTTGCAGATAACATGATCCTATATCTAGAAAACCCTATCATCTCATCCCAAAAGCTTCTTAAGCTGATAAGCAACTTCAGCAAAGTCTCAGGATATAAAATCGATGTGCAAAAATTACTATCATTCCTACACACCAATAACAGGCAAGCAGAGAGTCAAATCATGAATAAACTTCTATTCGCAATTGCTACAAAAATTAAAAAAAAAAAAACAACCTAGAAATACAACTAACAAGGTAAGTGGAAGACCTCTTCAAGGAAAGCTACAAACCACTGCTCAGAAACATCATAGAGGAAACAAACAAGTAGAGAAACATTCATTCTCATGGATAAGAATAATCAATGTCTTGAAAATGGCCATATTGCCCAAAGTAATTTATAGATTCCATGTTATTCCCATTAAAGTACCATTGATATTTTTCACAGAATTAGAAAATATTAGTCCACTAAGACATTAGAAAGACAAGGAGCATGATGGCTGATTAGAAGCATCTAATCACATAGAACCAAAAAAGAGCCCAAATAGCCAAGTCAATCCTAAAAAAGAACAAAGCTGGAGGCATCACTCTACCTAACTTTGAACTATACTGCAGGGCTGCAGTAACCAAAACAGCATGGTACTGGTACAAGGACAGACATATAGACAAATGCAACAGAATAGAGAACTGATAAATAAAACTGAACACCTACAACTATCTGATCTTTGACAAACCTCACAAAAGCAAGCAATGACAGAAGTATATACTATTTAATAAATGGTGCTGGGAGAACTGGCTAGCCATATGCAGAAAACTGAAACTAGATCCCTTCCTTACATCATATACAAAAATTAACTCAAGATGGATTAAAGACTTAAATATAAAACCCAAAACTATAAAAACCCTAGATGAAAATCTAGGCAATATCATTCAGGATATAGGTATAGGCAAAGATTTCATGATGAAAACATCAAAAGCTATTGCAGTAAAAGTAAAAATGGACAAATGGGATCTAATTAAAGAGCTTCTACACAGCAAAGAAAACAATCATCTGAGTGAACAGACCACCTACAGAATGGGAGAAAATTTTTGTAATCTGACAAAGGTCTAATAACCTTTGAATATACTAGGAACTTAAACAAATTTTCAAGAAAAAAAAACTCCATTAAAAAGTAGGCAAAGGACGTGAACAGACACTTCTCAAAAGAAGACATACATGCAGCCAACAAATATATGAAAGAAGTTCAACATCATTGACCATTAGAGAAATGCAAATCAAAACCATAATGAGACACCATCTCACTCCAGTCAAAATGGCTACTGTTAAAAAGTCAAAAAATAACAGATGCTGGTGAGGTTGTGGAGAAAAAGAAAGACTTTTACACTGTTGATGGGAGCATAAATTAGTTCAACCACTGTGGAAGACAGTGTGGCAATTGCTGCAAACCTGTCATATTATCTAGTCCTAGTTTTTCCTAGCAGCTTATTGATAGCACCTTATATCCATCAATGTTTAATATCTATAAGATCATTATACATTTTCTTGTATGCAGGAAGGTAGAGAATAAGAAATATATACCAAGAAATAAAATATTGTTCTAAGTGGGGAGACACATTTTCAATTTTGCCATTTATTATTATTCAGTAAAAACATTTTTACCAAAGTAATAAGAGATATTTGAAGTTATTTGGAAAGAATTATTCAACTAGCCTATTAAAACTATGACACCAGTGTTAGAAACTTCATGTAATAGTCACTTTTTAAAATATTGTAATAAATACAATCAAAGGTGTTCTCAGAACATGGTATTTTTATTAACTAAGGAGAGCTGTGTAAGACCCTGAGCTATTTCTAAGGTACAGTGTGCATATCTGGCTCAAGGGGAAATGGGAAAAATACAGAGAGGAGGTAGTGAGCCTTTCTAGACTCACCAGAATTTGAATTCCCAATGCTTGTTAGTGGAGAGCCAATTTTAGAGACTCCTTAACAGTAACCTACTCCTCAGATTCCTTATGGAATTTATCAACAGGAATAAGGAATATGTATAATTAGCATGTTTTACTATTTAGGGGGAAAGATGAGGATCACACAGTATACACATCATGGTGTTGTGAGACCTTTTGACCTGGGGACTAACAAGCCTCTTTATCAACTTATTCCAGACTGAAAACTGTGCAAAAATATTGTAAATTTTAAAATAAGAGCAACTGCCCTCAGCAGCCTGTTCATCTACTCTGGTTTTCTTTTGATCATATAAGTTAAGAAGTACCCTTGTTGGTTTCCCATCTATTTCTTCTATGGAGGCTGTGTTCCATTAACCGTTTCAGTATTTCTCAGAAGGTCTAGCTTCCTTGGGTGCCACACTGATCTTACTGGTCATGACAATGATTCATACACACCAAATTGGAGCAGTTGAGAGCCACTACCCCTACTGTCTTGGTTTGGGGTCTCATTGTACCCATGATCAGTAATAAGCCAAACTCTGTGAATTTTATCATATCATCAGTCTTGACCTGAAAAGCCACCACTGATGTTGCTGATGCCTCTCTTGCCAGTGCTTTCTTGATGGCTTTATGTGTAATGTAATGTAACACTGGAGTGTGTCTTTTGTTCTCACATAATATATCCACTTCAGCATATTACCTTATCTGACCCTTTTATTCTTTCCATCACTTTCTGCTATAGCAATTTAAGCAATTGCAACACCACTATAAAGGAGCCCTCACTTTATCCAGCCTTCCAGGAACCACCCTAGCAGAAAGGTGGAACCATCTACTGAGATATTTGCAAGATATTGAATATTGCATCCTGAGAAAATGCCTTCAAGCCCTTAAAGTCTGCCATTTTCAGTCTTATGTTTCAGGTCCCTTAATTAATCAACAAAAATATCCAATCTTATGGGTACTCCCTTAGCTTGTGCCAGTACATACTGGCTAACATTTGCAGTTCATTTGTATTTTCATTTCTCCCTTCCCTTATCAGGCCAGCTAAGTCCAGGCAGATCCTGAAGGGGACTCCTAATGCTTTGCAATGAAAAGGCCACAAAAGGGAAATGCTAGCTCTTAATAGGAAAGTTCAACCACATCAGTAGGTTCTCAAACCAAACCTCATAGAAAATTACTAATATAGAGAAAGAAGAAGGAAACATCACTATAGATTCCACAAATAGTAAAGGGATAATAAAGGAATATTATAAACAAATTTATGCTAATACATTTGGAAACTGGAAGAAAGTGAACAAGGTCTTTGATAGACACATTACATTTTTTAAAAAAGAAAAATCTAAATAGCTCTTTGTCTTTGGGAAATTGAATTCATAACCAAAATTTTCACACAAAGAGAACTCCAAACTAAGATGACTTTACTGGTAAATTTTATCAAAAATTTAAGGAATAAATAATCAATTCTATACGACTACTCCTTCTGAAAGTGGTGAAGTTACATTCATCAATCTGTTTAGTGAGGCCAGTATAACCTAGTAGAACAATAAACCTCAGGAATGCAGTAGTATTCAATCAATTATCAGCAAATTAAACCCAGTAATATAGAAAAACAATACGTCGTTATCACATGGGGTTTATCCCTGCAATGCAAGATTAGTTTAACATTTGAAATAAAATAAATACAACTCACCATGATAAGAAACTCTTTTTAATCATCTCAAGAAATACTGAAAAGGCATTTGAAACAATTCAACTTATTCATGAAAAATTCCTCAACAAACTAGGGATAGAAAAAGCTTCCTCATTCAGTTAAGAATCATCTACAACAACCTATTGCTGACATCATTATTATCCGTAATGGTGATTTAATGAATGCTTTCTCCCTAAGAGTACAAGACAAGAATATTCTTTCTGCCCACCTCAATGCAATATTTTACTGGCCAGTGAAGTATTATTTTTAAAAGAAGAACAAAAAAGAAAAAGAAGAAAAGATATAAGATTTGAAAAGGAAACAGTAAAAACAGTATATTTGTAGACAATATGGTCATGCAACAACAAAAATTGACTTAACAAAGCTGGAAAATACCAGATTAATATACAAAAAGTATCCTCCTGTATACTACTAGAAACAATTAAAAATGAAATTAAAATAAAAACATTTTTAGTAACAAGAACAAATAAAAAAATAAATGTAAAGAAAATATGAAAGATATCATTGAGAGATAGTACAGATATAATTAAATAGAGTGCTGTAGTATTTTCTTAGATTTAAAGACTTCATATTGTTAGATAACAGTTCTCCCCAAATTGATCTATACATGCATTGCCATCTTAAAGAAAATCCCAATTGATTTTTCAATAGACGTTGAAAAGTTGATCATAAAATTTATGTTAAAACTGAAATGACCTAGAATAGCCAAAATTATCTTTAAAAGAAGGAACAAAGTTGGAATACTTATGTTTCCAGACTTCCAAAATTACCATAAGGTTAAATCAGTAAGTATCATATCAGTATAAAGACCGACAGATCAATGGAACCAATAGACACACTCATATTTGATCAATATATTTTCAGGATTGTACAATATATTTTCAACAATATTACCATGAAATACAACAAGCAAAGAAAGCATTTTTAACAGATGGTGCTCGGATAACTTCATATTCTTATTTTTAAAATAATAAAAAGTAATTGAACCTCACATGATGCACAAAAATTAATTTGATGTGGATTACAAACCTAAACATAAGGAAAACTATAAATTGTACAGAAGAAAATGTAAGAGAATGTCTTTGTAATCTTGAAGTGGGCATATTTGTCAGGCCACTAAAAGCATAGCCATACATAAAAATAAATAAAGTAGACTTCTCCAAAATTAAGAACTTTAACAACACTGCTTATAAAGTGAATAAAAATATTAAACATACTTTTCACAAAAGAAGATAGTCAGATTGGCTATTAGCACATAAACAGTTGCTTAGTAGACTTAGTCTTCTAAATTCTAATGCAAATTAAAACCACAGTGAGATACCACTACATATTCACTAGAATTGATTATACTGAAAAGACTGAAAATACCAAATGTTGAGTCTTTAGAGCAAATGGACCTCATATATCACTTGTAAAAATACCAGTGGCAATTCACTTTTGAAAACTGAGTTTCCTGTAAAAGTAAACATACACTTATGTTCAAAATGAATTGTACAAGGATGTTCATTGCCACTGTACTCACCATAGCCAAAACTGGAAGCAATCTAAAATGTCCAACAACAGCAAAATAAATAAATTGTGATATATTTACCTATACCACATGTATTGTTAGACTACTTCTCAGCAATGCAAAGAAATGAATTATGAAAACAAACATATGAATGAATCTCTAAAACATTATGTTAATTTTTTTAAAAGACCCAAAATAATTCATACTAATGATTTCATTTATCTGACATTTTAGAATAGACAAAACTGATGCATGATGACTGAAATTAGAAAGATGATTCCTAAGGGTGAAAGCAGGAGATCAACTAGGAAAAGGCATGGGGGAACTTACTATTATGGTGGAAACGTTTTACATCTTCATCGTTGTTCTAGAAGAGTGTATGCACTTGTAAAAAAAAAAAAAAAAAAAAGTCCAACAATCAGTACACTTATATTTTGCACATTTCTTAACATATACATTAAATGTCAACAAAACTGAGAATAGGATGTTTTTTCTTTATGCTGATCTAACCCAGAATCTCATTATGTTCATCTAAAATATGTCTGAGATATGAAGGTGAGCATAAATTTATAATTGCACCATAATTCTTTTTTTTTTCTTTTATATTTTATTGCACTTTAGGTTCTGGGGTACAAGTGCAGAACATGCAGGATTGTTGCATAGATACATACATGACAATGTGGTTTGCTGCCTCCATCACTGTCACCTATATCTGGCATTTCTCACCATGTTATCCCTCCCTAAATCCCTACCCAACACTGGCCCTACCTTAGTCCCTCCCAACAGACTCCAGTGTGTGATGCTCCCCTCCTGGTATCCATGCCTTCTCATTGTTCAACACCCACCCATGAGTGAGAACATGCACTGTTTGATTTTCTTTTCTTGTGTCAGTTTGCTGAGAATGATAGTTTCTATGTTCATCCATGTCCCTACGAAGGACAAGAACTCATCATTTTTTATGGCTGCATAGTATTCCATGGTGTATATGTGTTACATTTTCCTTGTCCAGACTATCATCAATGGGCATTTGGGTTGGTTCCAGAACTTTGCTATTGTAAACAGTGCTGCAATGAACATATGTGTGCATGTGACTTCATAACAGAATGATTTATAATCCTTTGGATATATAGCCAGTAATGGGATTGCTGGGTCAAATGGAATTTCTATTTCTTGGTTCTTGAGGAATAGCCACACTGTTTTCCACATGGTTGTACTAACTTATCCTCCCACCAACAGTGTAAAAGTGTTCCTATTTCTCCACATCCTCTCCAGCTCTGTTGTCTCCAGATTTTTTAATGATCACCATTCTAACTGGTGTGAGATGGCATCTCAATGTGATTTTGATTTGCATTTCTCTAATAATCGGTGACGATGAGCGTTTTTTCATATGTTTTTTAGCCTCATAGATGTCTTCTTTTGAAAATTGTTAATGTCCTTGGCCCACTTTTGAATGGGTTTGTTTGTTTTTTTCTTGTAAATCTGTTTTAGTTCCTTGTAAATTCTGAATATTAGCCCTTTGTCAGATGGGTAGATTGCAAAAAATTTTTCCCATTCTGCTGGTTGCTGGTTCACTCTAATGATTGTTTCTTTTGCTGTACAGAAATGCTGGCATTTAATAGATCCCATTCGTCTATTTTATCTTTTGTTGGCAACGCTTTTGGTGTGTTAGTCATGAAGTCCTTACCTATGCCTATGTCCTGAATGGTTTTGCCTAGGTTTTCTTCTAGGACTTTTATGGTGTTAGGTCTTATGTTTAAGTCTTTAATCCATCTGGAGTTAATTTTAGTGTCAGGTGTCAGGAAGGGGTCCAGTTTCTGCTTTCTACACAGGGCTAGCCAGTTTTCCCAAGACCATTTATTAAACAGGGAATCCTTTCCCCATTGCTTGTTTTTGTCAGATTTGTCAAAGATGAGATGGTTGTAGATGTGTGGCGTTGCCCCCATGGCCTCTGTTCTGTTCATTGGTCTATATCTCTGTCTTGGTACCAGTGACATGCTGTTTTGATTACTGTAGCCCTGTAGTATAGTTTGAAGTCAGGTAGCATGATGCCTCCAGCTTTGTTCTTTTTGCTTAGAATTGACCTGGATATGCAGGCTCTCTTTTGGTTCCATATGAAGTTTAAGGTGTTTTTTTCCAGTTCTGTGAAGAGGGTCATAGGTAGCTTGATGAGCATAATGTTGAATCTATAAATTAGTTTGGGCAGTATGGCCATTTTCACAATATTGATTCCTTCTAACCATCAGCATGGAATGTTTTTCCATCTATTTGTATCCTCTCTTATTTCCTTGAGCAGTAGTTTGTAGTTCTCCTTGAAGAGGTTCTTTACACATTTATTACTTGTAATCCTAGGTATTTTATTCTCTTTGTAGCAATTGTGAATGGTAGTTCTTTCTTGATTTGGCTCTCTTTAAGTCTGTTATTGATGTATAGGAATGATTGTGATTTCTGCACATTGATTTTGTATCCTGTGACTTTGCTGAAGTTGCTTATCCATTTCACAAGATATTGGGGTGAGATGATGGGGTCTTGTAAATATACAATCATGTTGTCTGCAAATAGAGACATTTAACTTCCTCCTTTCCCAGTTGAAATCCCGTTTTCTTTTTCTTGCCTCACTGCTCTGGTTAGAACTTCCAACACTATATTGAATAGGAATGATGAGAGAGGGCATCCTTGTCTAGTGCCATATTTCAAAGGGAATGCTTCCAGTTTTTGTCCATTCAGTATGATATTGGCTATGAGTTTGCCATGAAAAGCTTTATTTTGAGGCAGGTTTCATTGATACCTAGTTTACTGAGAGTTTTTAGCATAAAAGGCTGTTGAATTTTGTTGAAGGCCTTCTCTGCATCTATTGAGATAATCATGTGGTTTTTGTCTTTGGTTCTGTTTATGTGGAGAATTACGTTTATAGGCTTGTGTATGTTGAGCCAAACTTGCATCCCTGGAATGAAACCTACTTGATCGCGATGGAAAAGCTTTTTGATGTGCTGTTGCAACTGGTTTGCCAGTATTTTATTGAAGATTTTTGCATCTATGTTCATCATGGATATTGGACTGAAGTTTTCTTTTCTTGTTGAGTCTCTGCCGGGTTTTGGTATCAGGATAATGTTGGTCTCATAAAATGATTTGGGAAGGATTCCCTCTTTTTGGATTGTTTGGAATAGTTTCAGAAGGAGTGGTACCAGCTCTTCTTTGTATGTCTGGTAGAATTTGGCTGTGAACCCTCCCGGACCTGGGCTTTTTTTGGTTGGTAGGCTATTAATTGCTGCCTCAACTTCAGCCCTTGTCATTGGTCTATTCAGGGTTTCGACTTCTTCCTGGTTTAGGCTTGGGAGGGTGCAAGTGTCCAGGAATTTATCCATTTCTTTCAGGTTTACTGGTTATGTGCATAGAGTTTTTTGTAGTAATGTCTGATGGTAGTTTGTATTTCTGTGGAATCTGTGGTGATATCCCCTTTATCATTTTTTATTGGATCTATTTGATTCTTCTCTCTTTTCTGTTTTATTAATCTGGCTAGTGATGTGTCTATTTTGTTGATCTTTTCACAAAACTAGCTCCTGGATTTATAGATTTTTTGAAGGGTTTTTGGTGTCTCTATCTCCTTCAATTCTGCTATGATAATAGTTATTTCCTGTCTTCTGCTAGGCTTTGAGTTTTTTTATCTTGCTTCTCTAGTTCTTTCCATTTTGATGATAGGGTGTTGATTTTAGATCTTTCCTTACTTCTCACGTGGGCATTTATTGCTATAAATTTTCCTCTATGCACTGCTTTAAATGTGTCCCAGAGATTCTGGCATGTTGTGTCTTCATTCTCATTGGCTTCGAAGAACATCTTTATTTCTGCCTTCATTTCATTGCTTATCCAGTCAACATCCAAGTTGTTCAGTTTCCATGAAGTTATGCAATTCTGAGTTAGTTTCTTAATCCTGAGTCCTAATTTGATTCCACTGTGTTCTGAGATACTGTTTGTTATGATTTCCATTCCTTTGCATTTGCTGTGGAGTGTGTCCTTGCATGTGAGATGGGTTTTCTGGATACAGCACACCAATGGGTCTTGACTTTTTAACCAATTTGCCAGTCTGTGTCTTTTGATTGGGGCATTTAGCCCATTTACATTTAAGGTTAATATTGTCATGTGTGAATTTGATCCTGCCATTTTGATGCTAGCTGGTTGTTTTGCCCATTGGTTGATGCAGTCTCTTCATTGTGTCAATACCCTTTATCATTTGGTATGTTTTTGGAGTGGCTGGTACTGGTTGTTCCTTTCTATGTTTAGTGCTTCTTTTGGGAGCTCTTGTAAGGGAGGCCTGGTGGTGATGAAATCTCTGAGCAATTGCTTGTTGGTAAAGGATTTTATTTCTCCTTCACTTGTGAAGCTTAGTTTGACTGGATATGAAATTCTAGGTTGAAAGTTCTTTTCTTTAAGGATGTTGAATATTGGCCCCCAATCTATTCTGGCTTGTAGGATTTCTGCTGAGAGATCTGCTGTGAGTCTGATAGGCTTCCCTTTGTAGTAACCTGACCTTTCTCTCTTGCTACGATTAGCATTTTTTCCTTCATTCCAACCCTGGTTAATCTGACGATTATGTGCCTTGGGGTTACTTTACCTGAGGAATATATTTGTGTCATTCTCTGTATTTCCTGTACTTGAATATTGGCCTGCCTTGCTAGGTTGGTAAGTTCTCCTGGATATTATCCTGAAGAGTGTTTTCCAGCTTTGATTCATTCTCTCTGTCATATTCAGGTACACCTATTAAACATAGATTAGGTCTTTTCACATAATACCAGTTTTCTTGGAGACTGTTCATTTCTTTAACTCTTTTTTCTCTAATCTTGCCTTCTCATTTTATTTCGTTGAGTTCATCTTCAGTCTCTGATATCCTTTCTTCTGCTTGGTCCATTTGGCCATTGAAACTTGTGTATGCTTCACAAAGTTCTCGTGTTGTGTTTTTCAGCTCCATCAATTCATTTACGTTCTTCTCTGAGCTGTTTATTCTTGTTAGCATTTCATGAAACCTTTTTTCAAGGTTCTTAGTTTCTTTGCATTGGGTTAGAACATATTCTTTTAGCTCAAAGAAGTTTCTTATTACCCACCTTCTGAAGCCTGTTTCTGTCAATTCATCAGACTCATTCTCCATCCAGCTTTGTTCCTTTGCTGGTGAGGAGTTGTGATCCCTTGGAGCAAGAGAGGCGTTCTGGTTTTGGGTGTTTTCATCCTTTTTGTGCTGGTTTCTTCCCATCTTTGTGGATGTATCTACCTGTGGCCTTCGTTTTTGGTGACTTTCGAATGGAATCTCTGAGTGGACATCCTTTTTGTTGATGATGAAATTCTTTCTTTCTGTTTTTTAGTTTTTCCTTCTAAGAGTGAGACCCCTCTGCTATAGGACTGCTGGAGGTCCACTCCAGACCCTGCTTGCCTGGGTATCACCTGCAGCAGCTGCAGAACAGTAAGGGTTGCTGCCAGTTTCTTCTTCTTTTATCTTTGTACCAGGAGGATACCCGCCAGATATCACCTGAGCTCTCCTTTATGAGGTGTCTCTTTGGTTCTACGGGGTTGGGTAGCTGCTTGAGGAGACAGTCTGTTCCTTATAGGGCTCAAGTGCTGATCTGTGAGCTCTGTTGTTCTGTTCACAGCTGCTGGGAAGGTACATTTAAGTCTGCTGCAGTGGAACTCATAACCACCTTTTTTCCCAGGTGCTCTGTCCTGGGAAGGTGGGGCTTTATTTTTAAGTTCCTGACATGCTCCTGCCTTTTTTCAGTGATGCCCTGCCCAGCAAGGAGGTAGCCTAGTCACAGTCTGCCACCAGAGGCATTGCTGAGCTGCCATGGGCTCTGCCCAGCTGCTGTGTGAACTTCCTTGTGGTTTTGTTTATAGAGATATAGTTAGAACTGTCTTGGTAATGGCAGTCTGCCTCAGTAATGACAGACTGCCTCAACAATGGCGGACTGCCTCAGTAGTGGTGGACTGCCTTGATAACGGCAGATGCCCTTCCCCCTGCAGAGCTGGACTGTCCCAGGTCCAGCCGTGCTTGTGTGAAACTCTCAATCCGGAGCATTTCAGATTGCTGGTCTTTGTGGGGGTGGGACCTGCCAAGCCAGATCACCTAGCTCCCTGTTTCAGCCCACTTTTTTTCAGTTCAATGGGCAGCTCCACCTCTCAGGCATTCCAGGGGCCAGTTGAAACAGCCACCCAGATTTGTGTGAGTTTTTGTGCAAAGACCCACTGCGCCAGCTGAAACAGCCATACTGGAAACTCCTGGTGCTTTTATGCTTGGGAATCTCCTAGTCTGTGGGCTGTAAAAACTCATTTTGAAATGTGATCACTCACCTTCTGCATTCTCACTGGGAACTGCACTCCAGTGCTGCTCCTATTCAGCCATCTTGGATTTTATCTCTCCATAATTCTTATGTTTATTATAGATTTAAAGAGCCATAGTGTCTGAAAAATACCATGGTATCTGTTTTAATAGTCCATTATAAAGAACTAATAAAATTCACCCTGGGTCACTCTGGTTTTGGCATCATTCTCAGCATCTCACTCTGCAGTAGATATGACTGCTTCTGATTTATGACTATCAAACTTGTTTCCTCTCTGGTATTTGAAATTTGTATTTTTAAAATTACATATTTAATGATAGTTGCTACATTAATGGAACCAAATTCCTGCTTACCAATTCTCTCACATACTTATACACAACAAACATGTCTTCTTCATTGCATCACTATTTGCCAAATTAGCAGACAAATCAACTTTTAAGTTAAAATGAAAATGCTGCTTTTAGCCAAAAATGTAGGTTTGTTCCCCAAATGGAAAATACAATGTAGTTTTCCCTGGTGACTAAAGAGTTGATTGTGTAGGAAAAATATAAACAGTAATGTGCTGAACCCATGTCCATTGTCATGCCCTCACTTGAGACAGTGTAAAGACTTATGTGGCATTGTGCCCTATACTGCCCTCTAAAGGGGTCTCTGGCATACAATCCTAAAATCATTCCTTCTGCCTTGGGTTCTTATCCTATTGTCTTATCCCTTCTGTGTTTGCAAAGTCTGTGCCTTTTCTATTTCTTTAGGAGGTACTCATAATCAATGAATACATCTAATTCCATTTGGATTTCTTTTCTAATACCTGCCTGCCCAGCAGTCCACAACTGGTTATTCAAAATGCATGATTTATAAAAATCTACTTAAAATGAGAAGTGATTGTGCATCTATTACCAAACCAATCTCAAGATTTGTTTAGTGCCTTCCACACTACATTTATCTTTTTATATGAAGGATTTTTAAAATATATTTTACACAACAAACGAAAAATAGGATTTCACATGATTTCCAATTCAAAGATTGAGTCCCAAAATCATTGGTAATAACCTCTAAGAAATATCAGGTACACCACTAAACTCTTGAATATAGTTTAGAGGAAGCCAAACATTACATTTTATTAGAGCCAATATCTACACTATTTGCAGAAGTGATCTAATAGCAAGCATCTACATTAAAGCCTGACAGCTTAAGAGAGATGCTTTGGGAAAATAAAAGTACTGTCTTCCATGGATCAGTGGAAATTCTTTGACACTCAAAATATTTTGGGAAACAGAGCTTTTCAGTTTTAAAAAAAAAATGACTCACCTCATTCACTATTGGTCTGTTGATACTGAATTTGTTGTTTTCATACTTGAAAGACTCAAATCAAGTGTCTCTGATACTTTCATGCAATTAGGAGAGCTTCATAGCATCTTCGGAAATGGTTTACTGGTTGTTGGCATCTATTTATTTAAATCCTAACAGCATAGCTAGCAAAACAAACAAAAATAACATGTATTAGCTTTAAATATCTGGGGAAAGTGACAAAAACAAAGAAATGCTTTATTAATAAAATATTCTTTTTAATTATAAATGTGCATTTTCTAATTTGCCTTTATTTTCTATGAGAAAAGAGTAATGACAGACTGCTCTAATTACTTTCAAAGTAAAATAATAATTAGTATTTTGGCATGAACTTCATCTTTGAAGATTATCTTTTCAAATATTATATTACATCTCTTTAAATGCATTTTTTCTTCTGAAAGATTTAGTTGCCCAGGTGGGGTGATATTGATATGGTATACTCAGAAGAAGCCTGTGAATAAGCTGATATCCTAGAGGAGTTTTTCTAATGAGCTTTTGAGCACATTTAGCACACACACATTTTAGTCATAACTTTTTTTAACTTTTCTTAATCATGAAATATATCCAGAAAGAGATAGATAAATAGATAGATGGATGAATTGGTGAATAGATGAACTGATGGGTGGGGGAAAGGAGGGGTGGGGAAATGAAAGAACATATGGATGGCTAGACTGATAGATTAATACAATAACAATCATTAACATAATTCCCTGCCACCCTCACCTAAGTTAAGAAACAGGACATCACTAATACTTAGAAATCACCCCCAACTTCCCATGCCTCCTAGATCACATTCCATTTCCTGTCTTACAGAGGTAACCACCATCCTAACTTCTATTATACTAATTCCTTTGCTTTTCTTGATATTTTACCATCACCAAATTCATCACTAAACAACATAGTTTAATTCTTCCTGATTTTAAAATTTCTTTATAAATTCCAACTACATGTTTTCCTTTGTAACTTGATACCTTTGACCAACATTTGTTCATGAGATTACTCTATGTTAATGTGCAGCTGTAGTTTTATTTCCATTGACATATTGTATTCTAGTGTATGAATATACCACAAATTATTTATCTGGTGTACAGTTGACAGATAAGTTGCTTGTTTTCCACTTGGGACTATTATAAACATTTCAATACATTTTTCTTGGTGCACTTGTACAAAACTTTCCCTAGGATTAAAATTGTTTATAGATTAAACTCATTTTCAACTTTTCTGGAGAAGGCAAAACTTTTTTATGCTGGGGTTGTACCAAGTTCACTCACACCAACACTATGTGAGAGGTACCTTTGCTATACATCTCCACCAACACATGGGATTATCAGAATTTATAATTTTTCTATAACTGTTACATGATTTTAATTTACATTTTCCTAATCATTAGTAAAGTGAGCAACCTTCCCTTACATTTATGAGCCATTTGGATTTTCTCTTTCATGAAAGATTCACTCAAATATTTGCCTGTTCTTATGATAGGTTGTCTGTCTTTTTCTTATTTAGTATTATGTTGATTCTGGATAATAGTTACCTTGCACATGTGTTCTCAGATTTTTTATTTAAACCCTTATGTTTAATTGACAAATAATAATTTCATACATTTATGGAGTACAATGTGATGTTTTGATATTTGTATACATCATAGAATGATTATATCAAGTAATTAACATATTTGTCACCTCTCATACTTGCCACTTTTAACTCTCTATGCTGGTACATAAAAATATGTCACATGCAACAAATTTTTATAAGTGGATTTTGTATTCAATTGTTTTGTAAAAATGTCTTATTGAATCTAATATTCAATTTTTACATTCTTTTTTATTTTGTTTTAGGTAGAAAATGATGTTAAATATTTTGTATTTTGTTTTATATGCAAAATCATGTTATTTGGAAATAATGATAGGCTTGTACCTTTCTAATTCTTATACTTTTTATTTCTTTTTTTTAAATCTTAATGTATGGCCAAGATTGCTCACATGAGATTGAATAGAAGAGGAAGTAGAGGAAGCAGACTTCCTTGTCTTGTCCTGATCTCAGAGAGAAAGCTTTCAATGTTTTATATTAACATACTTAATTTTTATTTTTTTGAGATTCTCTTCATTATATTAATGAATTTCCTTCTATTTCTAGTTAGCTAAGGGTTTCAGCATGAATGAATATTAGTTCTGTCAAACACCTTTTACATCTAGCAAAATGGTCATGTGGTTTACTCCACTTACTGGTTCCTATGGAAATTGCATTAATGGTTTTTACAATCTGAAGCCTATTTTTCATTCTTAGAAAAAAATTTGCCTCATGAAGGCATGTGATGTTTTTATTCAGTGCTGAATCCAGTTCTTTATTATTTGTCTAGGGTTTTTGAATCTCTATTATTGGATGATATTGAATTCTAGCTTTCCTTTCTCAATCTTATTTTCAAGTTTTGATATCAAGATTTTGCAGGCTAATAAATACATTAGGGAGTATTTCCTCTTCTTCTATTCTCTAGAAAATATTGTGTAAGATTAAAATGGGTCTTTCTGCAATGTTTGAAGCATTCTTGACTTCTATCTGGAGAGAAGTAAAACTATTCTAAGTGTGTGGGCTTTACCTAGTATCTAGCAGATTTCTGGCAAGCTCATGAATGCATTTAAAATGGCAGTTTAAAAACTATTTTTATTAAGCATGTTTTGATATTATGTAACAGGAATCTTTCATAACTTTGGTGTGACAAATTGCTATCAATAAAAATCCCTAAAATTAATTTAAAATATGTTTTAAATAATTTTGAGACCTCCATCTAGAATATCAATAAGTAGATGGAAGCTGTTAGACAACATGAATAGGCCCCCATTTATGTAGAAGTCATTCTTGTGGAGCAGCTGGACAAAGCCAAAAAGTAACCAGGTTTTTCTGGGTTAATAGTACATGTAGAGAACAGAAGATGGTGATTAACTATCTTCATAGGTAAGGAATTAGCTAAGGGTCTAATGGAGAGCCTTATTATTTAAATAATAAATTTTAAAAATGGGAAGCACTACATATACACCATGGAATATTATGCAGCCATCAAAAACGATGAGTTTGTGTCCTTTGTAGGGACATGGATGAACCTGGAAACCATCATTCTCAGCAAACTGACAGAAGAGCAGAAGATCAAACACAGCATGTTCTCACTCATAGGCGGTGTTGAACAATGAGAACACATGGACACAGGGAGGGGAGCACTACACACTGGGGTCAGTTGGGGGGAAACAGCAGAGGGATGGTGGGGCGTGGGCAGCTGGGGAGAGCTGCCAGAGGTAGGTGATGAGGAGGAATGCAGCAAATCACACTGCCACGTGTGTACCTATGCAAGAATCTTGCATGTTCTTCACATGTACCCCAAAACCTAAAATGCAATAAAATAAATAAACGGGGAAAAATAAAATGGGAAGCACTGATTCCCATCTGCAGCTACCAAAAGAAAAAAAAAAGAAAAGAAGAGATGACAGGTATTCAAAGACAGCCATAGACTGTAACATGACATTTCATTACAAAAGAAATAATAGTATTTACATATACTTTTATATTACTTACTATTATGTAGAAAGTTCCAAGTTCTTCAGATATGTAAATATCTTTAATGGTTGCAATGTTTTAAGATAGTGTTAATAAAGTAAATAAGATAAGCTAGTTATGTAGCAGCATGGATATTTGCAACTGGTAAGTCTGTCTCTGGAAGCCACTTCATTCATTAACCTTTTACATTGACTCTAAAGGTTATAGTAAACAAACCATTTTGATAATTATGTATTTGAAGACTATAACAGACTTCCTTTAAAAAAGGAACTTTTGATTTCATGAAATATACATTTCTTATTTTGATAAAGAATATCTATCAACAGGATATAAAATGAAGCCTACATATTTGGAGTAAATCCTTCCCATCCTTAATGAGGGTCAAACATGAGCCCACATTGAACTAAGATGGCTCCCCTAGGCATTCTCCCCTCATCATTGGAAAAGGAGAGGAGGCTCAAACACTCAGAATGTCAACTATATCAACAGAATTCAATTCACAACCAAGACACTTGGTATAAGGGCAACCCTTCCCAGGAAGCAAACACAACCATCTTTTTGTTCCACTTTCAAAGCATGTTTAAAATCTGACTATTTCTCACCACTTCTATGCCACCATATTGGTCTGAGCCACCATCACCTTGTCCCTGAATTATTGCAATTGCCTTCTAACAGCTCTCTTCTGCTCACACCTTCCCACTCAGTCTATTACAAATATGACCAACAGAGTGATCCTTTTCAAATAGAAGTTGAATCTTATTCACTCTCTGCTCAAAATTTTTCAATATTTCCATATTTCACTCAGAATAAAAGGCATGGTCTTTACAGTAGACTGCAAAGCTGTCACTCCCTGTTTTCTCTCTGGCCCTTTCTTATATAAGTCTCCACCTTGCTTTGCTCTGCTCCAGCCCCAATGTCCCTCTTGCTGTTTCTCCAACAAACTAGGCACTCCTGCTATAGGGCCATTGCAAGAACTGCTCTCCCCACTGAGCATGCTTCTCCCTGAGAAGCCCTCATGACCAATTCTCCGACCTCTGAAATATTTGCTCAAATGTCTCCACAGTAAAGCCCTCCTTGACCACCCCATTTAAATCTGCAATGGATTTCCCTACTCTGAACCACAGCACACCTGAACACATTCTTTGCTGTACACTTTTTTTTCTAATCACGTTAACATACTATGTAATATATTCATCAATTCTGTTAGTTATTTATTGTTTGTCTCCTTTTACTTGAAAATAATATTCTCAAGCACAGTAATCCTCCTTTTATCCTAGCTATGTAGATCACTGCTCACCCCCCGCCCAGCATGGTAGACACTCTAAATATTGGTTGACAGTGCACTGACTGATTTATTGAATAAGGTAGCTACTACTGATTATTTCTGTATTTTCATATCTTGACAGTCCTTGTGGTGGACTATGAGTTTTAATAATACAAGCACAATATTTTCTTTTTTGAGTTTTAATAATATAAGGACAAAATTTTAACTTCTGAGTTTTAATAATACAAAGACAATATTTTAACTTCTCTTTTGACCATTGCTATTAGGGAATTTGTAATCATGGCGATTTCACTCTGATACAGATAAATGAGGTACACATTTTCAGGTTGAAATTATCTAAGAAAGATTGCAAAGAAATGTTTGAAAAAAATTTAGACATTAGATATTAGCTGTGATAGAACTTGAGTAGAAAATATTCACAAAGAGTAAAATATTGTTCATGGACCTATCTCATATCCTTGATAGAATAGGTAGGTTAATTATTTTGAGACCCATTGAAATGATACAAAGCGCTTGAAACACTTTATTTTAAGGAACAATACTTTTCTATTAATGTGATTTTCATCATGATAAGTGACCAGTTAGTTTGTCTGTTAAAATGAGAAGCAATCTGAGAAACATCAACAAGGATAATATATTTGATTTTTACCCTATTCCATTTTAAAAGACAGCTCATAAAACCACTACATAGTATTGACCATATGATTACCAACAGTCAGAAGTTTAGAAAGCTCTTGAGAAGACTGATAGTAAAAGCTTAAAGACAGGGAGGAATTGATTGTCTGAAAAAAAAATGCTGAAAAAAAAGATGACCCATGTTATATAACGACAAAAAGTTTAGAAAAACTATAACCTACAGAGTGTGGACAATATAAAATATATCTGATGAACTTATGGATCTAGTTAAAAATTTTCCCAGGCAGAAAGTCAAACATGCCAAGTGGTATTTTTTAGTTGTATATGACAAGGTATGAATAGTAAGAGGTTACTTTTAAAAAAAAAAAAGAAGAAAAACTATTTAGTTTGTCTTTAATCAGAATTTAGAGGAAATGGATAGAAACCAGGATGTGTTGGGCTCTAAAATAATGAAACTGTTTTTCATCCAGTCTCTCCAGAAAGTAAAATGTTCAAAATAAAGAGTGGCATCAAGTCAAAAAGGCAACTCAAAACATAAGAGTGTGGCAAACTGTGTTATAACAACTGATAAACATCAGGTTCTATTTTATGACTTGAACTTATTTGATAAGCATTGAAGCTATCCCTTCAAAAATGAATAAATAATAAATTTTCTAACAACAATGTTTTCTCTTGAAACATTCTCAAGGCACCCCAGGGTAAAGAAATTTGATCCTGTGTTTTTGATTATCAAAGACAAAGAAAGAAAGAAAATAGTGATGTAAAATAATTGTTTGAGTTCACTGTCTCTTTGAGAGAAGATTGATTACACCAAGTTAATATTGAAATAAAATGGAATATAAGCATTCAAATTGCATATAATCAAAAGTAGCTAAAATGTGCTCTCTAGCTTAGATGAAGGAGAAAGGCTGATAAGTTAAAATAAGACAATAAACAGATAGCTACATTCTGTTCTGTCCTTTTCTGAAGACTGTTTTACTTAACCTAAGTCAAACAGGTCAAATGCCTTCAGGGATTAGAAAGGTAATAGAAATGTTGAAATCAATAGGTGAAATGTATAAGATTGTGATATTGTATAAGGGAGTGATATTGTCTGTGGCTAACTGAAGTATACATGTCCCACTTTAAAATTCTAAATGAAAATTTTTAACTATGCAAGTCTTTTTTAATCTAAATATGAGAGTTGCTAACTAGTCATCTCTGTGTTAAAGAATTCACCCTAATCTAGAAAGACACCTCAGCCACAGAGGCAAGCTTGTGAGGGAGAAAATGGATAAAAGAAAATACAAAAGAACCGCTGGTCTTATGGATTTAGATATCTTCTCCATACAGGTAATGTCTAGGCCATAGACATGCCTGAGACGTCCACAGAGGGTGTGGGATAAGCAATAGGGGTGGAGAGAATTTATAAACAAATAAAGGAAGTTCCTGGTGACCTAATAATGATAAATTGATTTTAAAAAGTAATATTTAAATGGACTTAGCTGAAAATAAACATTGAGGAGAAGCTATACAATCTGATAATCATTAAAAGTTTCAATAGCATAATAAGTGAAGAAATCAATTGCAAATGGTTAAGAAAGCTCAATGGTACCTTAATATGAGCCTTCTTGCTGTCTGCTCATTGTACTCATTCATAACTGCAAAAACAATTCAAATAATGTAAAGTGTGATTAGAGACTCCCCAGAACTGTTGTAATTTTCAGGATTTGGGGTCCAGAAGGATAATTTGGCAAACCCTACTGATTGGTCTAACACATGTACTGGCCCTTACCCAGTCCTCAAAATAAATTCCCATTCCAAATATAGGATGACAGCAGAGTTCTGCTCCTCAACCCAAACACAGAGGGACTCAAAGAGGTGATGTTTTTCCCCTTAAACAAATGGCACCTTTTCTATTTTCCAGAAACTTCTGTGATTGGAAATATTTGTTAAATAGTTGGATGACAGCAGCTCTTTATGAAGCTTGAGATATGACAATCAGGGTTATTTTGGGAAAACCTATGGACAATTTACTAACATGTTCAGAATAAGACCTGAACTCTTGGATACTTGGGTTCTTAATAAATAGTTGATTTTTTGAACAAAGTGCTAATATTGCAAAGGCAAAGAAAACATGTCAAAAGGAAGACTATATTTTTTAGATCAACTTCTGGTTTCTAAAATTTCATTCAAGTAGTTTATTTAATAAGATGCAGGCTGTAGGAAGTTGGAGAATATTTACTCTGAACATGCAATTATTTTCTGTCTATAACATTAGTACCCCTAGGGAGATGCTGTCAGGCTTGCTGACTAAAAGAACTCTACCTCAGCCAAGAAAACTAGAATTTTGATGAGAATTTTTTGAATGCTGCTAAATTGTTTACAGTGCTTGAGATGCATATCTCTTACCTCTCAGAGACATGGCATTACCCTCTGACACAAACTAGGTAGTGTGGTTCATTTTCTACTTCATTTCAGTTTTTAGTTTTGTTTCCATTTGGTCATGGAATAAATAAATCAAGTCTTTATATTTTTTCAATTCATTATAAAAACTTCATACATATATGAAAGTAGAGAAGAAAACATGATGAATACCCTCAACAATATACATCCACTGGGCACTTTTGTTTCAGATATACCCCTACTCAGTATGCCATTGTGTGGAGGCACCTTAGTTTATGCAATCAATCCACTGTTAATGGACTATTAGATGGTTTCCTCTTTTGCTAGAAGGCAATAAATAGTGCTCCAATGAATAATTTTATACATATAATTTTTTTCACATACCTTCTGTGGGTTAGTTGCCTACACTTAGGATTTCTTTGTTGAAGTAAAAGTACTCGCCCTTTTGATATGTGTAGTATGTTATTTGCCAATATGACTGACCTCAACTATTCTTCTCACTATATTTATATGTCCTTGCCTTGTAACTTTGCAACTCCTCCCATCAACAAATAGAGTTCATTTCCCCACTTGCTGAATTAGCCCTGGCCTTGTGATTTGTTTTGGTTAATAGAGCATAGTGAAAGTGATCACTTACAATTCTGATACCAGGCCGCAAAAGGCTTTGCAATTTTCTGCTCACGGTCCCAGGATCATTGCCTTCAACAAGTGAGCGAGCTCACTCTAGCCACTGAATGATGAAAGACAAGCCAAGACAGGGCCAAATCAGCTTGCAGAGTATGCTTCAAACTTGAATTTTTCCAATCTAAACAGTAAAAAACAAAATATTACTGTTGTTTTATTTTGTTTTGTATTATGAGTGAGATTGCATGACTTTTTAGATGATAAAGCTTCCCCCATTTGTGACTTCATCAAACACTTTCCACCACTAGCATGTTTATTAGAGCACTTGAACACATCCAACAAAGAAATACAATGATTTTAATTCTTGATTTAAGGTGAGCTTCCCCAAATTTTGGCCTATTTATTAAATTCCTTATAGCCACCTTCCCAAGGAATTGATTATGAAAGAACTAATGGACACTATTAGTTTTGTGACAAATTCTGCAGTAACTAAATTAAGAACAGAATAGCCTATTTATTGAAAAATTAGAAATGAGATAAATTGAAATGGTTGATTCTCCACAAGCAGTACTCTGAAAAGCAGCTTTGCAAGACCAAATCAGAAATCTCCAGCTCAAATGTAATAAGGTATGCATTTAATAGCATGTTCATCCTAAGGTCATACTAGAAATCTGGGATACTTTTTAATGTCCAGAGTAAATCAAACTTTTAAAAATAATAAATTCAAAAGAACTTTATTCTTCTTCCTTAAAAGTTAAAATACCAATTGAGATGGTTTGGCTGTGACCCCACCCAAATTCATCTTGAATAGTAACTCCCACAATTCCCAAATATTGTGGGAGGAACCCAATGGGAGGTCATTGAATCATGTGGGCCAGTATTTCTTATGCTGCTCTCATGATGGTGAATAAGTCTCATGAGATCTGATAGTTTTAGAAATGGGAGTTTTCCTGCACAAACTCTCTTCTCTTGTCTGCCGCCATGTGAGATGCTTTTACTTTCTGCCATGATCGTGAGGCCTCCCCACCCACGTGGAACTGTAAGTCCATTAAAACCTCTTTTTTTCACAGTCTTGGGTATGTCTTTATCAGCAGTGTGAGAACAAACTAATATACCAAGTTATTCAGGAAAGACATAAATATGTAAATCATCATGTGTGTAAGGAAGTACAGTCTATCATATGTATGTCCTCCTTTGCTAAAAGCTAATGGGCACAGAAAGGCTGAGCCATGAGCAAATCCATGAATTGGAAATCTGTGTCATCTGCTCAAGAGAAGTCTGGTACATATACATTACTAACACCCTGTGCCCTCCTCCATCTTACCTCTTATCTTAGCAAGAGGGAGCCATCTGTTTATCCACCCATCACCTGAAGAGCAGGTGAACAGGCACTGCTCTGCTCATCTAAACATCTCCAGCCTTTAGTCCATTACCCCAGTACCTGAAATATAATAGATGTTCAATAAATATTTGTTGAACTGAAATAAACTGAAAAGAAATTGTTAGCATCATTAAAACTAGCCATCTTAATGAGAGTTGTTAATATAGAAATATATTCACATAACTTCCAGACCTTGCTAAAAAATGAGTCACAATTGAAATATACTTGACAGTCTTGTTAATGTGTCATTTACACAGTAAAGCTAAAGAAGGTGAGATAGCTTAATACAGTGTAAGGAAGATCCTAGTTATTTTATAATTGTTATTTCACACTGAAAATATCCAGATATTGACATCATATAAGAAAGGGCAAAGGAGAATGCAGGAGAGAAAAATAGATTATTCAGCAGGATTAATACTTAACTAATGTGGATTTACGAACACAAGAATGTAGAGAATTTTCTACACCACTTTTTTAAAACCCATCCTCTCAGTCTATTTGTAAGTGGGGAAAGAAGGACCCAGTGAGTTTCTCAGTCTACGAATTTATATATGTCTGTCCTACGTTCTTGTCATTAACTGCTCTTCGGTGATTTGCTGTTTTGCAAAATGATATGCAAGGTTACTAATAACTTAGTCCCAATAGTCATGGCACGTCATAGTCTTATACACTTTAACCCAAAGTTATTAAGCTTTAGCATGGTGTAGAGAAGTGGGGTCACAGGTACCTGGCTCGAATGTCTTGCTCCTCCACTCAGCCAGGTGACTTCAGGGTTACTATCTAACGTCTCAAACTCTAGTGTCTTCATCTAGAAAAATGGGAATTGTGAGATGCTGTATATGAAACCAGATGTGCTATCCAGCACAGCACCTGGTAAAAACTAGGTATTCAATAACTGGATAACTTGTCCTGTCCTCTCTGAAAATGATTACCCTATTAACCTGGGAATTCACTGTGAAACACATTTTACTGTGGTAAAGGTGTTGAAAAATTTAGCTCAGCAGGTTGTAGGGGAAAAGTCACAGGCTTAGAAGATTGATTGAGGTTTGAAACTGGGCAGGTTGCTTCACTTTTTTGAGCCTCTGTTTCCACATTGGTAAAATAAAGATATTGAGAGAAAATAGAAGCACTTCGCACAGTGTCTGGTACAGAGTAAGTGCCCAATAAATGTTATTTTAATTTCTTCATTTATAACTATTACACTTGAAATTTATAGCTG
Source organism: Sapajus apella (assembly GCF_009761245.1). Taxonomy (NCBI): domain Eukaryota; kingdom Metazoa; phylum Chordata; class Mammalia; order Primates; family Cebidae; genus Sapajus; species Sapajus apella. The sequence goes on from NW_022436950.1 coordinate 30,566,764, forward strand.
ACTATATTTGTTTGATAGGACACTTAAAAACTAAAAACTAACCTACTTAGTTGGTTTTTCCTGTGCTGTCATCACTGTCTGATAAAATTTTAAAAAGTAGCTTAGAGCAGAAATTCTTCATTCCCTGAACTCTGATAATACTTCATGACATATTGATAGGATTTCATGCAATGCATTTCTATTTTATATTCATTAGTAAACTATTTCACAGTTCAGGAAATGCTCTCATAATACAATAACCTCAAGGTTTAGTATCCACTTATAAAATCTCACTTATACTAGCTCTGTTATTTTTTGCCAGAAACAAGATGAGTTAATCAGGAAAGGAAAAAGAAGGAAATAAGCCTAAAATCATGATCAATTGAGAGAAAATGATTTAGTCATCATAAAATCTAATAAGAATGGCAATAATACAATAATTTTAAAGACAGAACATACACAGCTTAACACGTGTATAGTTTATTTAATTTATTTAAATCCTAGTTACATTTTTCTTTCTTTTCTTTCACAAATTATCAGTGTGTCCAGTTAGTCTTTGAATCATGTGTCAAATGTGTCAAAATCCTATAACTGTGTCTTTGCATGCCCAAAGAAAACAAAAATCTAGATAAACCAGTGTATTCATTTTTAATTTGTTTTCAAATTGAAATCTATGTGGTCTTTTTTTAGGATCAGGAAGTCCCAAGTTATCAGAATTTACTAAGGTAAATGTGTAAGCATATCATCAACCAAAACTACAGGGAAAATTCTAAATTGTTGTAGGGCTATTTGTTGTCATCTTTCCCATCAGCTGTTCTACTTTCCTCTGTAAATTAATTGGCTGACTGTGATGTTAAAATAGTGTAATGAGTGCTACCATTGATAACCTTGCATTTATTTCTTCCTTTCTACTTATAGGACTCACATGCTCTTCAAGAATTCAATCTTCCTCCATGTGGCCTGTATTAGGATTCTCCAGGGGAACAGAACAAATAGGAGATATCTTCGGAGAGAGACAGAGATTAATTTTAAGGAATTTGCTCACGTGATTGTGGGGGCTGGCAAGTCTGAAATATGTAGGGCAAACTGGCAAGTTGGAAATTCAGGTAAGAGTTGATGCAGTATTGAGTCTGAAATCCGCCAGGCAAGCCAGCAATCTAGCAGCCCAGGCAATATTTTATGTTGTAGTTTTGAAGTGGAATTGCCTCTCTTTCATTACATTAGTTAGGGTTCTACAGAGAAAGAGAACCAGTGGGATGAACAGATGATTGGTGATACATAGATAGATAGATAGATAGATAGATAGATAGATAGATAATTTATTAGGGGAATTGGCTCACATGATTATGGAGCTGAGAAGTCCCATGACAGGTCATCAGCAAGCTGTAGACCCTGGCATGATTGTAGCATGGCTCAGTCCAAGTACAAGCCTCAGTAAGCGTCAGAATCAGGAAAGCCAATGGTGCAATTGTCAGTCTAAAGGCAAAAGCCTGAGAACCAAGCACAGGAGGGATGGGTGCTGGTGTAAGCCCTAGAGTCCCAGGGCCAGAGACTATGTTCTGATGTCTAGGGACAGAAGACAAGTATGTACCAGATCCAGGAGGAGAGAAAATTCTTTTCTCTGCTTTTATGTTTCATTTGAGCCCTCGGCCAATTGGATGGTGCCTTCATTCATTGACGGTAGATCTTCCCCACTCAGTCTAAGCAACTTCACATGCCAATCTCTGGAAACACTCCCGCATCCAGATCCCAAAATAATGCTTAACCAGTTCTCCAGGTATTTCTTAATCCAATTAAGTTGACATCTATAATTAACCATCACATTGAGGAAACCCTAGTATTTGTTCTAAGGCCTGCAACTGATTGGCTAAGATCTGTCGCACTGTGGAGGGTCATCTGCTTTACACAAAGTCTATTGGCTGTAAATGTGAATCACATCTAAAAACTGTCTTTGCAGCAACATGTTGACTAGTGTTTGACCAAACAACTGGGTACCATAGCCTAGTCAAGTTTACACATAAAAGTAATTCTCACATGGCCCATGAAGCTGATCTCATCATCAGCTCAAGTTTGTAAACTGGTTATTCCAACCCAGTCATAGTTATCCCATCTCTTTTCTCAGTGGTTGCTTCACAGGCCAGGCATAAGCCAAACAGAACATGATATTCCTCTGCTGGCTCTTGTTTGTTCAGTAATAGTTACATAAGGGAGCATATGTCCCCACTGAGGGGGTGCTAATGTGTGAATGTTTATTCCCTCCGTAACTCAGGTTGAAATTTAATTGCTTATTTAACAGTATTGGGATGTGAGAGTGAGATGGAAGAATTCCTTTGACTCCTTTGTAGGACCCCCCATGAAGGGGGTGGCTTGTTACTCAGCCACTGCATTCTTAAACCCCTCCTGGAAAGGGAGGATGCAAGCGAGCCCAGGCAAGCGCTTTTGGGCTCCAACCCCACAGCAGTGTCTAGAGGTGTTACAATGCTCTTTTAGCTTTGCTGTCTGCAGAGAGCTAAGTGTTACACAGCTCAGAAAAGAGTCAGGGCATCAGCCTTTTACATCCTGCCTTCTTGGTACCCAGCTCCTTGACTGGCATCCAGGAAGAATCAGGTCACACAGATTTGAAGAACGGTGAATGCAGGGATTTTATTGAGTGATGGAGGTGGTTCTCAGGGATAGATGGGGAGCTGGAGTGGGAAGATGATCTTCCCCTGGAATTTGACCATCCCACGGATGATCTCCTCTCCAACCGTCCCCAGCTGAACTCTTCTCCATGTTCAGAGGCTACTTCTGTGCTAGGCTGCTCTGCCACTCTGCCAGTGTAGCTTGGGGTTTATATGGGCAGAGGATAGGGGTGTAGAGTCTTGGAAAAGGCAACATTTTGGTGCAAAACAGGAATGCCTGTTCCCATTTAGCGTCGCAGTTTTCCAGGCTTGAGGGTGGGGCCTTTGTCAAGGAATCACCCTCTTCTACCCAGTATTTACCTGCATCTTGTCTATATCAGGACCTTTAAGAGGTGTTTAGGTCATGAGGGCTGTATCTCATTAATGGACTAATGCCATTATCATGAAAGTGGATTTGTATTATGAAAGTGATTTTGCTATCATGAGAGTGGGTTTGCCCCCTCTTGCTCTCCCTCTCTCTTTATGCCCTGCCACTATGTGATGCCGGCCATCATATTATAATGCAGCAAGAAGGCCCTCACCTAATGCCAGCCCCTTCATCTTGGACTGCCCAGACTCCAAAACTGTAAGCTAATAAATTTCTGTTCATTTTAAATGACCCAGTCTGTGGTATTATATTATAGCAGCACAAACCAGACAGGTTGAAAGAATGTCTTTCATTCCATAGTTAATGGAGGAGTTTTCTCTTTCTAATGCTTGCTTTGAACAAAGGGAGCATTTTTGCCTCAGTTGCTGCTGTTAGTCATCTTGAAACTTCATGGGAAGTCAACCTAATAATAAAAAGGTAACATCTGCAGAATGGCAGAGATATGGATGCGATATTTTACTTGAATGATGTCTGAAACCCACCCATACCTTACTTTCTATTATGTAAGGTAAACGTCTTTATTGTTAAAACTAATTTGAGTTGAAGTCTCTCTCACATGCAGTCAAAAGCAGCTTAACAGATAAAAGGAAAGACTTTCAGTTCTAGGGGAGGTCCTCTTGACCTTAAGCCAGTAATTTATTGAAACTCCAGCTGTAGCCAGTACACCAATATTAGGCATATTAACAGCTATTTAATATGGTTAATGAGATTCAAATCTGAATCTTGAACATTTGAGGAAGTAGACTTTCTTTTTATTTCCCAGTAAATACTAGTGACAATGTACACAGTTCCAGTCTCTATTGTTGGTCATCTTGGTGTGCCACAAAAGAATCTGCCTAGGTTAGCTCTGAGAATACTCTTGCATTCTCAGGAACATGCCTGAGAGAGAGCCTCAGGTGCTCACTTTGAGATTCATTTCCGGGCTTGCTCCATCATCTTGCCTCCCAAGGACAGCTTGCTGGCAATGACTGAGTTTCTAAGAGACACAAAACTCTTTTGTTAGTTGGCTTTAGTTTAAGGACTTCCAAAAAACTTATTTGAACCTTCTTTCACCTGCGCAGCTGTTAGGATACCTTTAATCACTCCTCACCCCATTGCAGTACTGGGGCCTAATCGTTCTTCAGACACTCCCAGCAACTCACTATTTTCTTTCACACAGGCACTTTTCACTTTTCACCTCTCCTTGGCATGTCTAATCTCATCTTGGTGTCAGCTTCTAAGAATATCTGGACCCTGCCTGAACAGAGTCAGGAAATAGAGAGGGGAGAAAAGAAACTGGAACTGATTACATTGTTTAAATACTGAATAAATACTTGGCAAAAGTCATATCTACCCCAGGACTGTTGAATTACATAAGCCAGTAAACTCAATCTAAAGCTAATTTAGATTGAGGTTTCAGTACCTTGCAACAGGAAGTGCTCTAAATGATAGTTATGTCTTTAAACAACACTAGATCTAGTATATTTTAGAGTGAGTTTTCACTGTGTGTGAAATCAACATCCTGATGACAACTAGATTTTGAGTTTTACAGGTCATGAAAGCCCAGAAACATATCACATTTTTTTTTTCTTTTGACATGGAGTTTCACTCTGTCACCCAGGCTGGAGTGCAGTGGCATGATCTCGGCTCACTGCAGCCTCCGCCCTCTGGGTTCAATTGATTCTCCTGCCTCAGGCTCTTGAGCAGCTGGGATTAAAGGCACCCGCCACCCTGCCTGGCTAATTTTCGTATTTTCAGTAGAGAAAGGGTTTCATCAAGTTGGCCAGGCTGGTCTTAAACTCTTAACCGTAGGCGATCTGCCCACCTAGGCTTCCCAAAGTGCTGGGATTACAGACATGAGCCACTGCACTCAGCCAAAACAACCACATTTTTCAATGAAATCTTCACACAGGAAAATAGGGGATTCACTTAAAATAAGACAAGACAATGGCCAAAATTATCTCTCCATTTTAAAGTTTTACATCAAAGTTAAGAAGGGTCTGTAGTCTCTTCTTTGCATAACTCACAACAGTAAAGGAGGGGATTGGTCAGAGACAGTATGGAGCTGCCCAATGAATTTTCATGGGTCATGGATATAAGCTTCAGAAAGTAAAAAATCTGGAGTGTGTCATTTATTAGGTGGCAAGACATAAATAGCCCATGCATTAACTACATTAGAAAAATGACAAAAGTTCATATTATTAAATCCCTTCCTCTATATACTAATGTTTCAATGTTTTAACAAAATTAGTATGAAATGTAAATACTTATTCTTTCAAAGAAGTCCTGCTAGGAGATTAAATAATGTTTCCAGTGAGGCTACCATTTTCCCAGAAAGCTTTTGAAGTTGTTTTCTTTTGGAAATGCCATCATAGCATTTGACACATTATTTTTGACTACTGTACATTTCAATAAATTTTCTACTGAGCTTGGAATCAGTTTATGAAAACAACCCAAATTTATTTAGCACAAACCAAGTCTTTTGAATAAGATGATGATGAAGTTGGATAACAGTATTTTTACTCAACAAATGAAAGAACATTATTGTGAAAATGGCCATACTGCCCAAATTAATCTATAGATTTAATGCTATCCCCATCAAGCTACCAATGGCCTTCTTCACAAAACTGGAAAAAACCACTTTAAACTTCATGTGGAACCAAAAGAGAGCCGCATAGCCAAGTCAGTTCCAAGCAAAAAGAACAAAGCTGGAGGCATCATACTACCTGATTTCAAACTATACTACAAGGATTCAGTAATCAAAATAGCATGTTACTGGTACCAAAGCAGATATAGACCAAAGGAACAGAACAGAGGCCTCAGGGGCAACACAACATCTTTGCCAAACCTGACAAAAACAAGCAATGGGAAAGTATTCTCTGTTTAATAAATGGTGTTGGGAAAACTGGCTAGCCACATGCAGAAAGCAGAAATGACCCCTTCCTGACACCTGACACTAAAATTAACTCTAGATGGGTTAAAGGCTTAGACATAAGTCCTAACACCATAAAATCCCTAGAAGAAAACATAGGCAAAACCATTCAGGACATAGGCATAGGGAAGGACTTCATGACTAAAACACCAAAAGCATTGGCAACAAAAGTCAAAATAGACAAATGGGACCTAATTAAACTCCAAGCTTCTGCACAGCAAAAGAAACAACCATTAGAGTGAACTGGCAACCAACAGAATGGGAAAAAAATTTTGCAATCTACCCATCTGACAAAGGACTTATATCCAAAATCTACAAAGAACTAAAACAGATTTACAAGAAAAAAGCAAACAAACCCATTCAAAAGTGGGCAAAAGATATGAACAGACACTTTACAAAGACATACATGAGGCCAACAAACATATGAAAAAATGCTCATTATCACCGTTCATTAGAGAAATGCAAATCAAAACTACATTGAGATACCATCTCACCAGTTAGAATGGCTATCATTAAAAAATCTGGAGACAACAGATGCCGAAGAGGATGTGGAAAAATAGGGCCACTTTTACACTGTTGGTGGGAGTGTAAATTAGTTCAACCATTGTGGAAGACAGTGTGGCGATTCCTGAAGGACTTAGAAATAGAAATTTCATTTAACCCAGCAATCCCATTACTGGATATATATCCAAAGGATTATAAATCTTTCTATTATAAGGACACCTGCACACGAATGTTGATTGCAGCACTGTTTACAATAGCAAAGACCTGGAACCAACCCAAATACCCATCGATGATAGACTGGACAAGGAAAATGTGGCACATATACACCATGGAATACTATGCATCCATAAAAATCGATGAGTTTATCTCCTTTGTGGGGACATGGATGAACCTGGAAACCATCATTCTCAGCAAACTGACACAAGAACAGAAAATCCAACACCACATGTTCTCACTCATAGGCAGGTGTTGAACAATGAGAAAATATGGACACAGGGAGGGGAGCACTACACACTGGGGTCTGTTGGGGGGAACTAGGGGAGGGACAGTGGGGGGTGGGGAGATGGGGAGGGATAACATGGGGAGAAGTGTCAGATATAGGTGGTGGAAGGCAGCAAACCACATTGCCATGTATGTACCTATGCAACAAACTTGCATGTTCTTCACATGTACCCCAAAACCTAAAACACAATAAAATATATATTCAAAAAAAAAAAGCAGTCTCTAAGCAGGCAGCTTGAAACTTCCTTACAGCAATGGTTTAGGCTCTGGAGGGGTAATCAGTTGTTTTTCATTGTTCTTATTTTTCAGTTAATTCATTTGCTACCTGATTGTGTTATTTTTTGAGCCCAATACTCTGCTAAATTAACCTTGATATTCTTTCTTTTCTTCTTTCTTTTATTTTTTTGGGGCAGAGGACAGAGCCTTGCTCTGTTGCCCAGGCTGGAGTGCAGTGGTGCCATCTCGGCTCACTGTAAACTCTGCCTCCAGAGTTTAAGCAATTCTCCTGCCTTAGCCTCCTGAGTGTCTGGGATTACAGGCGCCCACCACCACACCCAGCTAATTTTTGTATTTTCAGTACAGACAGAGTTTCGCTATGTTGGGCAAGCTGGTCTTGAACTTCTGACCTCAGCCTCGGTCTCCCAAAGTGCTGGAATTACAAGCATGAGCCATGCCTGGCCTTACCTTGATTTTTTTTTTTTTTTTTTTTT
>NW_022436950.1:30574516-30642498 GCF_009761245.1 Sapajus apella
TTTTTTATATTTTTAGTAGAGTCAGGGTTTCACCATGTTGGACAGTCTGGTCTTGAATTCCTGAACTTAGGCGATCCAAAATGCTGGGATTACAGGCGTGAGCTACCATGCCCAGCCCCTACTTGATTTTTAAGTCAAGAAGAAACAAGTCCAAATTTCTATTCAGTTAAACTATATACCTTTGGACATTGAATCACTTTTAGATTCACATAAAAATTATGTATGAATGACCCACATTTTCACTCCAACAGGAAAGTGTGTGTATGTGCACAAAATATTAGATTGTTCACACCAGTGCTATTCATTATAGTCAAAAACTGGAAGCAACTCAAACATCCAGTCAACTGTAGAATGGATAAATAAATCATGATATATTCATACCATGGAACATAATAGTGAGAATAAATGAACCACTGCTACACACAACAGATATGAATTTCACAAACAGAATGCTGAGCAACAGAAGCCAAATGCAGAAGGATACACATTTAAGAATCCATTTGTATGAAGTTGATAAACAGACAAAATTAGTCAGTGGAGATCATTCTCATAGAAGTCTGAACAATGGTTGTCTTTAGAGAGGGCTATATAGTGACTGAAGGGGGTATAAAGGGTTTCTCGGGTCTGGTGATGGTATACAAGCATATTCACTCTGAAAATTCACTGAGCTGTGCAATAATGATTTTTCAAACTTTTACATATATATGACATGCTCCAATAAAGTTTTACTTAAAAACATGGGGGAAAAAAAGGAGATTATGAAGATGCTATGTGGGAGTATTTTTTTTGTGATTTAAGACATGAAGATTATATGGTTCGCATTCTTGAGGAAAAAAAATTCTTTTAATTGAAACCACAAATCAGTAATTAAATTTCCTCCATAGTCTATTAGAATGCCAGCTTGCCAAGAAAGATATATTTTTTTAATTTTTTAAAGCTTTTTGGCTTTTAAGAATTTTCCAGGAAAACATACCTGTTTATAAGTGGGTGGTAAAGACAAGTCATCTACTGAATTCTGACACTTTATCAAAAATAACATAGTGAGGAAGTGGGAGGTGCAGGGAATTCTCATGAAAGAGGAAGTTGTTTGAAAGAAGAGAAGAAAGTCTATTTAAGAAAATAAAATAAACCTTATTTGAAGTTTCACAAAACTCCTCCCATGTTATAGGAAAAGAGTAGATTTTGAGTGCTCTGAGCAATGGGGAGGAAGTTCTTCCAAGTAACTGTAAATAACAGAATTATTAAAATTTACTTTTATTAACTTAGGAGCTCTCTCTTACTCTCTGCATTCAGAAATAAAGCTTCCTATTACAAATCTTTACACTGGTGGAGATAATTGTACCTTTTAAATACCATACAACACAAGTAGCTTCAGACTTCATTCTCAGAGAACATTACATATTTTCTGGGGCCTAGGGGAAACAAAGAATGATTTTTTGTTTGGTTGGTTTTTCCTGATAGAGAGCTATAAGCATTTTCCCCAGACCTTTCAAAATATTTTTTTAAGAATTTGTGTCAAGTTTCTTTCTTAAAGTAAAAGAAAGTCCTTAAAGGTTGTATTATAGTGAGATTAAAAAATGTGTATCTATGGCTAAATTGAACTTGAGTCCATTTGACATAAAATAAAAACGTGTAGATTTAAAGCATTTGGGCAGTGATTTTGGCTTTGTTGTATAACTTTAACTTTCTGACAAGCATAAGCAGACTTATTCATTTGGACAGAGAATTTTTCCCCCCTAGAGTGAATCCCCAGCAGGAATTTAGCACAGGGGCCTTTGCTTCCAAACTGAAGGCAATTGAGCTTTGTATGATCAGCCAGGAGTATGTGCAATAAGAAAAATGACTGAATGCTTTCCTTAGTCAAATAAAGGAAACTCTCTGCAGTGACAGAATTCCAAAAAAAGCACCTTGATCGAAACCAAACAATGCTTCTCGGTATTTTAATGACATTTTTAAAGTCAAAAAGAGTTCAAGTTTTTCACACTTTCTAATCTAACGCAAATTTGTTCCAGATGATCACTTTTTAAATGTCTTGCTCTTCAAATTGAATCTTAAATTTGTTTCTTTAACCTTGATAATGACAAGAAAGTCTACTTTCTGAATAAATAGAAAGGACAGCATATATATAAGTGCCATACGCAAGGTTCTACTCAATTTGTAGCAGATGTGAGAACAAGTAAAATTTTCTGACTTTTTTCCTAGGACTTCATTCTAGCAACACCCTCCTTTTGGTTGTTATTGCTAAAAGCCAAGTCCTGTATAAAAATTGAATTCCTTCTCAAATACATTCTCTGTGAAATTTGGATTTCTCAATTAGTGAATTCACTAGATGTTCCTTTCAGATGAGAAAGATATTCAGAGAATACAGATTGGTTGTGAACTTCTTTAGGTAGAAACAAGATCTATCAGTGACTTCTCTTCACCCTCACTGAAGCAGGAAGAATTCTAAAATGACCCCAAAATTATCCTTGTCCCTTCTTGTATAATTTATTCCTCTTTTGATTTAGAAAATGTGATTATGTTATTGCTATGGGGACTTATGTGTATGTTATGTTCTTAAGTATGGGTATGTTATTATATTCTGTGGCATAGTTGACCTTACGATAGAGAGATTATCCAGGTGAGTTCAACCTAATCACCTGAGCCCCTTAAAAACAGAGTACTTTCTCTGACTGGTTGCATAAAAGAAAGTTCAGAAAGATTAAAAGCATGAGAATTAAATGCATCCTTACTGGCATTTACAATGAAAGGAACCATATAGAAATGACCTAAGAATGGTCTCTAGATGAGAGCAACCCCTGACCAATAGTTAGAAAAAAGAAGAAAAAAAAAAATCAGGAACCTCAGTTCTAAAGCCACAAGAAACAAAATTCTGACAACATCTGAATGAGCTTGGAAGTGAATTATTCCTCAGATTCTCCAAATGAAAATGTATCTTAAAGTTTTTATGTCAGACTTGTAAGACTCTAAGCAGATAACCCAACCATTCACCTGGACAGTAACCTAGAGAACTGTAGAATAATAAATGTCAATTTAACATGTTGCTAAATGTTAACGAAAATGTGTTGTTTTAAGCCACTAAGTTTGTGACAATTTGTCATGTTGTAATAGAAACTTAATAATCACACTCTATCAGAGACATTGAATTTTAGAACTCTCTCTCTCCAGATGTACATATATATATATACATATACATACACACATCACACACACGCACACATATATACATATATATATACACATATACATATATATATATACATATACATATACATATACACACACACACATTATTCCATGATTCAACTCAAATAATTAGTGGAGAACTTTCAATTCAGAGAAAAAAAAAACCTAGCAAGTTATATAAGAATCCAGATCCCATAGATCGAGAACATTTGCATCATACCAAATACCTTATTTTAATATTTGACAAAATTTGAATAAATATACAGAATATCTATCTCCTAAAAAGTGCTTAAAACATATTGTTAATCATTTTCTAACATCCTCCATACAAGCCTTCAATATCGTATTTCAGAACCTTTGAAATCTTTTCCATGTTTCTGATATCTAACCATTCAGCAGGAGTCTCCATTCATATGAAGAAATGCCCAGAGACCTTTATTAGATAATCTTAATGTAAATTAACTGGTAAGAAGCAAGCTCTCAAATATTGTCATTATCTCTGTTGGAAAGCCACTAAAGAAAATTATTTTAACAATCTATGAACCAAACTTCTTTTTTCCAAAGCCCAGCTGCAATTTTCACTGGCTCATGGGAAATTCATTCAAGAAGACAGAGCTATATTTCCATTTAGTTGTTCATTTTCCAGTTAATTCATGCACTTGGTCATCAATCTGCAAGCACAGTACTAGCTGTTATTTCCACTGTGTGCCTTCCACAGAGCGAAATGAGGTGGCCCATATCTTCCTTTCTATAATCCTATAGGAGCTCTCATTAACTTCTCTTTTATTTTTAATTCTGGTAGAATATACATAACATAAAATGTACCATCTTAACCATTTTAAAGTGTACAGTTCAGTCATATTAAGTACTTTCATTCACATTGCTGTGCAGCCAATCTCCAGAATTCACTTCATCTTGCAAAACTCAAATTCTATACCTATTAAACAACTCTCTATTTCTTCCTCCCTGCATTCCCTGGCTACCACCACTCTACTTTTTATCTCAATGATTTTGACTACTCTAGATACTTTGTATAAGTAGAATCATACTTTATTACTCTCTTTGTGAGTGGCTTATTTTACTTAGCAATGTCCTCAAGATTCATACGTGTTACTTGTGTCAGAATTTCCTTCCTTTTAAAGGTTAAGATTTCATTGTATGTCCATATGCTTTATTTTGTTTATTTATTCATTTTTGAGTTGCTTTCATTTTTGTCTACTGTGGATAATGCTGCTCTGAACATGGTGCATAAATATCTTGTTAACTTATTAGCTGAGATTATAAATAGCTGTTTATGTCCTGTCTCACCTGTTGTGATTTCCTTCAACATCTATTTTCATGTGTATTTCCAGGTTTTAACCCAGCACCTGCTCAATAAATATTCGTTGAAAAATCAATATCAATTGTTATTGTAGGCATTAGGAACTAGGATATTAAAGAGAAGTTCATTTGTCTTCAAATAGTTCAATCATCAAAACACACAGTTCAAGAAGTATATTATTACACATGTGAGAGTTCCTGTGTAACTACAAATAGGATATAAATGGCCACCTAACAATCAAGGAAATAATCAGAAATGGTGAACAGAGGCTGATCAGGTAAAGGAAAGGAACATAAGCATTCTAAGAAGAGGAGATAACAGGAACAAGTGAGGGGGGTCAAGACATAACTGAAACATTCATAGAAGGATGTATAGTTCACTATGTCAGGAAGGTGAAGTGAGGAGTCCCCAGTGAGGGATGAAGGTAGAGAGATATGTAGGAGGCAAAAAGTTTTAGCAGGCAATGTTGAGGAGCTCAGATCTTGTTCTTAGGATAATGAGGAGCCAGTGGGAAACTTTTAGTTGGATATCTAAATGAGAATGGTGTTTGCTACCCACAGTGCCAGGCTCCTCAAGTGATGGACGGTTGTGAATTCTGGTAAGAAAGAAAAGAGGCTAATATGGCAGAAAGGCAATAACTACTGTAAGTCAAGGCCCAAGAAATATACACAGAAACAGGCTCTCTGTATAGAAAGCAGGGATGGTCCAAGTTCTAGTAGTTGGTCAAGACTCTTTCTTAGAAACACTTGGGAAAACAAAGAAAGATCCCAATTTGTTCAGAATGAGCCAGGGACTCAGGCTTAAAAGAAGATAAACTCCTATCAACTAACCAACATCATTTTCAACAGAATTAGAAAGAACTCTTCTAAAATTTATATAAAACCAAAAAAAATCCCAAATAGTCAATGTAATACTCAGCAAAAAGAACAAAGCCAGAGGTATAACACTGCATGAGTTCAAATTATACTGTGAGGCTACAGTAATTAAAACACCATGGAACTGGTACAAAAACAGACACATAGATAAATGCAACAGAATTTAAAAAACAGAAATAAAACCTTACACACTTAGAATCATCTAATCTTAAACGTAGCCAACAAAAGTAAACAATGGAAAAATGACTCTCCATTTGATAAATGGCGCTGGGATAACTGGCCAACCATATGTAGAACAAAACTGGGCCCTTACATTTCACCATACACAAAAATTAACTCAAGGTGGATTAAAGATTTAAATGTAAGAATTCAAACTATAAAAACACTAGAATAATATCTAGGAAATACTCTTCTCAGCATCAGTCTTGGCAAAAAATTTATGGGTAAGTCCTCAAATGCCAGCAACAAAAATAAATATTGAAAAGTGGGAACTACTTTTACAGAGCAAAAGAAGCTATCAATAAAGAGGCAGCCTAAAGAATTGCGAAAATATTCACAAACTATGTATTCAACAAAAGTCTAATATCCAGAATCTATAAGAAACAAATTAGCAAGCAAAAACCAAGCAACCTCACTTTTTTATGGATTTATATATATATATATAAAATTGCATTTTAGGTTCTGGGGTACATGTAAAGAACATGCAGTGTTGTTGCATAGGTACATACATGGCAATGTGGTTTGCTGCCTCCATCCCCATCACCAGTATCTGGCATTTCTCCATTGTTATCCCTCCCCAACTCCATACCTCCCACTGTCCCTCCCCTAGTTCCCCACCAGAGACCTCAGTGTGTGATGCTCCCCTCCCTGTCTCCATGTGTTCTCATTGTTCAACAATGAGAAGTTGGATTGCTAAGTAAAATTCAAGTCTGCTAAAGTTCACCAAAACAGCTGCTGCCTCTCTTCCAAATTCCAGGTCTTATTTAACTGTAACCAATTGACAAACCCTCCTGACAGACTTAGGAAAATGGAATTCTTGGACTTCTAGACCCCACACAATAGACACTAGAAGGTTATGAGAATAAATGTGGAGTACCTGTATGCCTTTTCCTGAAGAAGTGCTGTAATTATCTTCTCTACAATGTTCTTGTAATAATTTAATGGACCATACACACATACATATATAAACTGTTTATAATTTATAATTATGTAAATATAATAGAATGTAGAAACAAAATAGCACCATTTAAATGGAACCTATCTTAAAACTGATACCCTCATCTTGCTAACTATTGCTTTTAGTTTGAAAAGGTCAGTCTTGGAGCAGTTTGTTTGAGAGTGAAAGCCCTGGACAAATATGGACATAAGAAATTGAATATAAAGAGAGTTAAATTGCTTGATTTGAGTAAAATGAAGCAGATTTGTAATTTGATTCATTGGAACTCAAAAATAAGAAAGTTTTGTTTGTTTCTGTTTCTTCAGAGTTAGGAGAAAAGAAATACATAAGAAATGTTCAGTGAGTGGTGGGTGGAGAGAGCGAGAACAAGAGAGAGAGAGTCTGAGTCCCCAGTAACCAGGCCTTTAAAAAAGGAAACGTATGTCTTCTTTTGAGAAGTGTCTGTTCATATCCTTAGACATACGTGAGGCCAACAAACATATGAAAAAATGCTCATCATCACTGGTCATCAGAGAAATGCAAATCAAAACTACACTGAGATACCATCTCACGCCGGTTAGAATGGCGATCATTAAAAAATCTGGAGACAACAGATGCTGGAGAGGATGTGGAGAAATAGGAACACTTTTGCACTGTTGGTGGGAGTGTAAATTAGTTCAACCATTGTGGAAGACAGTGTGGCGATTCCTCAAGGACCTAGAAATAGAAATTCCATTTGACCCAGCAATCCCATTACTGGGTATATATCCAAAGGATTACAAATCGTTCTACTATAAGGACACGTGTACACGAATGTTCATTGCAGCACTGTTTACAATAGCAAAGACCTGGAACCAACCCAAATGCCCATCGACGATAGACTGGATAGGGAAAATGTGGCACATATACACCATGGAATATTATGCAGCCATCAGAAACGATGAGTTTGGGTCCTTTGTAGGGACATGGATGAACCTGGAAACCATCATTCTCAGCAAACTGACAGAAGAGCAGAAGATCAAACACCGCATGTTCTCACTCACAGGCGGGTGTTGAACAATGAGAACACATGGACACAGGGAGGGGAGCACTACACACTGGGGTCAGTTGGGGGGAAATAGGGGAGGGAGGGTGGGGGGTGGGAAGCTGGGGAGAGATAGCAAGGGGAGAAATGCCAGATGTAGGTGATGGGGAGGAAGGCAGCAAATCACACTGCCACGTGTGTTCCTATGCAACAATTTTGCATGTTCTTCACATGTACCCCAAAATGTAAAATGCAATAAAATAAATAAATGGGAAAAAAAAAAAAAAAAGGAAACGACTAATTTTCTGGGAAGAAACTGCATGTTGAAATTCAGAATGTCTGATATTGTTTTTGTTTCTTTCTGTGCTTAAGTCCTTCCATTAGCTAAAAACCTTCAGCAAAAGCTTTTCACACAATAGTCATGAACATGTGATACTTTAAGGCATGAAGGTGAAGAGGCACTTGAAGAGCAAAACGAAGTGAGACAGCAGCTCTGAGAGGCAGGTGAGAGGCAGGAATCATCAACTGAGTTAGGAAGATGTATTTAAGACAAATAATAGAAAACTACAAAGAAAAAAGATGTGCTATCCTTAGAATTCTAAATAAAGAGAGAGACAGAGACAAGGAATTTAAGCTTTCCATTTTTGCATGACATGAAATCTGAGTTATTTCATTTGGATGTAAAAGAAAAGGAAAGCTCCAGGATACTAGAAGACTTAGGACTATTAGACTGTATAAGCTACTAGTCCATTTATGAATAATTAAAGAGAATAGATTTCAACAGTTCAGAAGTGCTTGAGGATGAGCAGGCTATGTTTTAGCCTTTATTTCCTATTGTCAAAATTACATAGAAAACAGGCAATAATATTCAAGTAATATTTATCATATTAACATTTTAAGCATAAAAATATCCCAAATATCAGAAAATATTTTAATTTTGTCCCATGTAGTATCCAGGAGTAACATTATAGATCTTCTATCTTATAGATATTACCTTAAAAAAATAAAGATTAAAAGCCCTAATTGCCTGAGACACAGCTTCAACTGGGAATTGTGGATCTTATAAGATTTTATATCTTCAACAACCAAAAAATGTATTTTTGTATCAGGAACAAGGGGAAGAAAGAAGGGCATTTTTAGCCTTCATTAAAAATCTAGGAAATATAGCCAGAGGGATGTGCTATTAAGAATAATGACAGATTGTGTTATGACCCTAGATCTTTAGATAAGAGACTATAAGAGTCACAACTCATTCAACCCAAAGTGAAAAAGAATAATTCTTCACCCCAGTTTTGAATTTAAAGATGTCTTGCTTGCTCTTTCCTGAACAAAGAGTAATTTCTTGGAAGCAGATAAAGCAGTTGGCTGATAGCCAGTTTTTTTCTGGCTTCCACTCATTGATATTAAAATTATATTTGGGTTTCGAGTGCACTTCAGGGTTCAAGAAATACTGGTTAGAAATAAAAGGACAAGAAGCCAGATTGTTCTCAAAATGGATAATAGGCGTTCAAGGTAGAAAACATCTTTCTGGAGAGATCTTTGTCCCAGTTATAGTCTTACTTCAATTTATCTTTGTACTTTTAATAGCTCGATTCCAAATAAGTTTCTTAACATCACTTCTTTTTTGCAGAGAAAATGAAACTTTCTCTGGTTAAAAAACAAAGAAAAGGAAAATGCCCTGTTCATCTAAGAGTTTCCACACACTGATTTCTCATCTTAGATGTCCTCATTGTCTTCTACATTATTTGTGTTATTATTGCCTCTTAAAGGCATAAAGCTCTATTTTATCTTTCTTCTCTCCCAGTGTCCTCTATACAGTAGACACTCAAACAAATTCTGTTGTTCAAGATAATTGTCTTTTTTCTAATGTATCATGACTTCTGTCTTTTCTTATTTTCATCCTTCTGCCTACTAAAATGTCAAAATTTTCTAAGTCCAACATCTTGATCTTCTTTATTTCCCTTAATATATCTTAGTACCTCTGTATTAAAGAAGGTGCATTTATATTTTAGGACCATAGTTTTATTAAAATATGCTAAAGAGAAGTATATGGAGCAGTTTTTCCATAGTTGACCTCACCTGTTTTGAGCAACTATGAGAGAAGGCAGAAAAAAACAGGTTATCAAAAAAGCAGCTAGACACTCAGATTTTAGGAGGAAAAAAATATTGAATGTCATATTTTTTTCAAATAGTTTTTATTTAGCTGTCTATTTTACACCTATCTCAGCCAACTTTACAGTTTGTAATATCAAGTACCGTGGGGTAATATCAGTGGTTTCTGGTGATTAGAAGAAAGAGGAATTTATGCATCTCCCTTCCCAGGAATCTCTTTGACATATTATAATAAAAGCAAGCGTTAGAACCAAGTCTGACACACTTACAGACATTTACTAGCAGACACAAAACAACTTATAACCTGTTCTTTTCTCCTCAGGCACTAAAAAATCTCTACCCATATGCAATCCAACAAGCCTACTGAATAAGATCCTCATTCTAAAGCTCATACAATAATATCCTAACAGGTAATCTAACTTCTTTTGTGTCAGGCAACAGGCAAAATGCAGGGTACATAATATCAAACGAGTCTCTAGATCTGTAACACTATACCATAGGTGCTATGTAGCTAGGTTTAATGAACTCTTAAACCTAAACCACAGAAGGTGGTGGTGCCTAAACAATTGTTTTAGTCAATAACGTATCTTGAACTTCACTCATTTAGCCAATGGAAAATTATTTCTAGCATTTCTATGCTAACCAGTGACTCCTGTGGAAAAGATTACTATAATATTTAAAGAACATATGAAACAGTAACTGGAATAAGAATTGCTGATTAAAGTCTTTCAAATCCTACCAATATACTATAGTGTATGCTATAATATATGTGATGTTATATATTAAAGTTAATATACTAAACAATTTATATCACACAATTCAAATGAAATATTATGAAGTAAATTACCACATATGCAATATAATAGTCTTGAACCTTAATCTGCCTTTGATCTCCTTAAGATAATAGCCATATATTTTATTTGTTTAGTATTCTATCTGTTGAATCACTGTTATTCATATATGGATTATAAACTATTTCTGTCTCAAAACACTTTTTTGGTTGTGGACACACAATAAAGTAACAGGATATGACGAATAAGGATTTAATAATTGGGCTGAGAAAGAACCAGAGTTTTTCAAGGGCCTAAAACAAAGGTTCTCATAACAGCAATTTTTGTTCAATTAACAAGCTTTTCTTGGCTGTGAATATGGTCAAGTGCACCTTCTTTTGATCCCCTTAATACTTTATTTTTATGTTTTCATATTGCGTTATTATATCTGTTTTTTTGTGTGTGTGTTTAGTGTTTTAAGTAACTTTTGGGAAAAGGGAATAAATTATTTTAAAAATTAATTTTGTGTGAAGTTTCCACAGGCAGAAACCATGTATCTTGTTTCCCCAATCGAAGCTTTGAGCTATTTCACCTGTTATTGAAATTAATACTTCGAATGTCCTTCTCTATGCTAACAAGCTATGTACTCCTCACTCATCTTTCAGTATACATCCTCTGTGATTCTTTTCCAAATTAATACTTCTCAAATGTTTTCTTTTCCTACTCTTGAATCCCAAAGCCAAACTTCTATCTTCTATGTTCAGTTAGCTGTCTTCCTCAATAAATAATAAATACCTCCAAGGAAGATGCATATTTATTATTTTTTGTTTCAATTTTACTATAGCAACCATGCATACAAAAATGATACTGAATGACATTTTATCTAAAAGTAATCTGCATTATTTTCTGGCTTTTTAAACAAAGGATTTGAAATTCATCTTTATATTCATGAAAGGTTCACACTATGCATACTTATTGAGTGATGTAAAATAACTCATATTATTTTACATTTAATCTTAAAAACAAAGCAATTAGTTTGATATTCTTATCTTTGGAGAAGATAGAGCTTAGAGAGGATAAATAGCTTCTCTATGTCACAAAGATAGTAAATGATGGGTCCTTCATTCTAACTCAGGCCTATTTTACTCCAAAGCTCATATTCTTATACTGGACACTACATCTCCAAAGAAACAGAGAGTTTAATATTTCAAAAAGTATAATTTGTTTCTTAAATGAGAGAAATTCAAAAGCACCAAATATAGTTTGAAGAAAACTTACAAAGAATGAAATTAAATATACTGGAAACAAAGAGTTAAGACATAATCAAGAGTAACAAAAATGGCGGTCAATAGCCCATGACCAGATATCTCTAAACAGTTACGTAACCATGGATAAGATACTTAATCTTTGTGTTTTAATAATTTCACCTGTTCAATTAAGTAGCTGAACTAGATGAACTCTAAAACTTTTTATAACCCTGAAAGTCTACAGACATTTTAAGAACCCAGCTCAAGTATAGAAACTGAAAACATTTCCTCAATGATTATTGTCAGAAACCATATAGATTCAGCAAACTTATAATCAAGCTATCTTGGGATTTCTGTGTATATTTGTGTGATGTCAAACGTTGATGTTATTATCCAACCCATATTTCTGATTTTTATGCTTTAGTTCCTTACACTTCACTCCTGCTGAGGGACAAACAAAATAAAGCAGAAGTTAAAAACACGTAAATACTCGTCTTTGGTAATGCTGACCTTCGAAAATAAGATAATGTTCCTTGGAATCGCTGTGACTTGATAAGTTATCAAAAATATCCTCTTGCAATGCTTTATCGCTCTCACTTAGGTTTTGCAAGTTTAAAATAAATTTAAATATACATAAATATTATATCAGAAAAGATTTTTTAAAACTCTATTTCTCTTTCAGTGGAGTGATTCATTCTGAAAAAAAGACATTTTATTCAGATTTAAAGAAAAAATACATGATATTTTAAAGTTTTCAACTACTACCACAACTAAAATAATATCCTATGCTATAAATAATTATAGCTACAATCACAACAAATTGGTTTTATTAAAAAAAAAACAAAACTTGTTTTAGTCAATAAGATCTCTAAAAATAATGCATCTATTTTAGGTGGGTTACAATTTTAAACCTTTAACTCTACCAGACGTATCTGGTTAAATAATTATTTCCCAATGAACAAGGATGTGTCAATAATATTTTTAAATTAATACCTACTTTTGGCCGGGCACAGTGGCTCACATCTGTAATCCCAGCACTTTGGGAGGCTGAAGTGGGCAGATCACCTGAGGTCAGAAGTTTAAGTCCAGCCTGACCAATATGGTGAACGCTGTCTCTACTAGAAACACAAAAATTAGCCAGGCATGATGGCTGGTGCCTGTAGTCCCAGCTACTTGGGAGGCTGAAACAGAAGAATTTGCCTGAACCAGGGGGCCAGAGGTTGTGGTTGGCCAAGATTGTGCCACTGCATTCCAGCCTAGGCAACAGAGGATGCCATCTCAAATAATAATAATAATAATGCCTACTGTCTTTCTTGAATTTAAGAAAAGTTGTGTAGAGTTTTTAGTTTATTTCAAAAAACATATATTTAATGACCTGAGATGTATATTGTCAAAATGATAATACCATTTAAAATACAATTGAATAATACCTGAATTCAGCATACAAGTGACATTTTATGCTTCATTAATATCACTGAGGATTGTATGTGTGTGTATGTGTGTATATATATAATATATAAATATATATAATATATAAATATTTATATATATATTGTATATATATATTATTACATTTTAGGTTCTGGGGTACATGTAAAGAACACACAGGATTGTTGCATAGGTACATATATGGCAATGTGGTTTGCTGTCTCCATCCCCATCACCTATATCTGGCATTTCTCCCCATGTTATACCTCCCCAATTCCTTACCCTCTACTGTCCCTCCCCTATTTAACCTGAAGAGACACCAGTGTGTGATGCTCCCCTCCCTGTGTCCACGTGTTCTCATTGTTCAACACCCACCTATGAGTGAGAACATGTGGTTTGGATTTTCTGTTCTTGTGTCAGTTCGCTGAGAATGATGGTTTCCAGGTTCATCCATGTCCCTACAAAGGACACAAACTCATCGTTTTTTATGACTGCGTAGTATTCCATGGTGTATATATGTCACATTTTCCCTCTCCAGTCTATTATCGATGGGCATTTGGGTTGGTTCCAAGTCTTTGCTATTGTAAACAGTGCTGCAATGAACATTTGTGTGCACGTGTCCTTATAGTAGAACGATTCATAATTCTTTGGATATATACCCAGTAATGGGATTGCTGGGTCAAATGGAGTTCCTATTTCTAGGTCCTTGAGGAATCGCCACACTGTCTTCCACAATGGTTGAACTAATTTACACGCCCACCAACAGTGTAAAAGTGGTCCTATTTCTCCACATCCTTTCCAGCATGTTGTCTCCTGATTTTTTATTGATCGCCATTCTAACTGGAGTAAGATGGTATCACCACGTAATTTTGATTTGCATTTCTCTAGTGACCAGTGATGATGAGCATTTTTTCATGTTTGTTGGCTTCATATGTCTTCTTTTGAAAAGTGTCTGTTTATATCCTTTGCCCACTTTTGAATGGGGTGGTTCGTTTTTTCTCTTGTAAATTTGTTTAAGTTCTTTATGGATTCTGGGCATCAGCTGTTTGTCAGATGAGTAGATTGTAAAAATTATTTCCCATTCTGGTGGCTGCCACTTCACTCTAATGATTGTTTCTTTTGCTGTGTAGAAGTTCTGGAGTTTAATTAGATCCCATTTGTCTATTTTGGCTTCTGTTGCCAATGCTTTTGGTGTTTTAGTCATGAAATCCTTGCCTATGCCTATGTCCTAAATGATTTTGCCTAGGTTTTCTTCTAGGGTTTTTATGGTGTTAGGTTTTATGTTTAAGTCTTTAATCCATCTGGAGTTAATTTTAGTGTAAGGTGTCAGGAAGGGGTCCAGTTTCTGCTTTTGGCTAGCCAGTTTTCCCAACACCATTTATTAAACAGGGAATCCTTTCCCCATTGCTTGTTTTTGTCAGGTTTGTCAAAGATTGGATGGTTGCAGATATGTGGCATTGCCTCTGTGGCCTCTGTTCTGTTCCATTGGCCTATATCTCTGTTTTGATACCAGTAAGATGCTGTTTTGGTTACTGCAGCCTTGTAGTATAGTTTGAAGTCAAGCAGTGTGATGCCTCCAGCTTTGTTCTTTTTGCTTAGCGTTGACTTGGCTATGCAGGCTCTCTTTGAGGACTGATTTATAACAAAGATCTAGGCGATGGCATTCTGAGTTCACTTACTACATTTTCACAACCATAAGAAACTAGAAATAAGAGAAAGCAAGCAGTACATTTTGAAGTTATGACTAAGAAATAAAAATTATATTCTTCAACTAAAGGAGCATAGAGATAAATCTTTTAAGGAGTAAAGGTAATAGCAAGAACTGGGTATGTTAGAGAAGTGTCTTCAAGATTATTGAAACACTTTATATAGATATATATTGCCACTTACTCTCTCTTTCTCTTTTCTCCCTCTGATTAAAAATAATCTGTCTCAACTAAAGCATTAAAACTTTTAAGAAAAATATCAAGATTAGAAAATGGATATCATCAAAATAAGTGTTCAAATCCCCTTTTTGATGGGTTTTCAAAGTAGTATGAATGTTGAAGAGCACTTTGACATGTTATCAATTAGAATTTGGGTGTATTTTTTATGAAGCTAGTTTAATGCATACTATAAAACACCATCTCTGGTGAATGTTTTAAATCGAGTTTTCTTCTGTTAAGCCATTCAAACCAAGTGATCTATCATGAACATATTTTTTTAAGCCATTTCTGTTTCAGTTTGGTGTAAATTCTACGGTAGATATATAGAATCTTATTTACAATTACAGTTGAAGAGAGTGGAGGAACTCTGAAAGAGAAAGGGGTAGAAAAGGTGTCTCCAAATTTTATCTACCCACATCTCTGACCGACCCCCTGAACCACATACATGGAAGGTAGGGTCAGTGCAATTTCACTAAAAGAAATGTTTTAAAAATAATATTGTAGTTGCTTGTAAAAAACAAAAAATCTGTTCAATCCAATCAAGGTAATTGCTTAAAGAATCTATATTCATCAGATAAAAATAAGAGAAATCAGGAATTCTACAATTTAGCATTCATAATGTTCACAACGCAGTCTAAAGTGGAAGTGGTTAATGGGTAAAAAAAAAAATAGAAAGAAGAAATAAGACCCAGTATTCGACAGCACAACACAGTGACTATAGTCAACAATAATTTAATTGTACATTTTACAATAATTAAAAGACACAATTGGATTGTTTGTTACACGAAAGATAAATACTTGAAGGGATAAATAACCCATTTACCATGATGTGATTATTACACACTGCATGCCCATTTCAAAGTATCTCATGTAACACATACACATATACAACTACCACGTACCTACATAAATCAAAAATTTTAAAAAGATTATAATTAAATAAAAATATAAAAGGCCTATACATTAATAACTACAAAATATTACAAAGGGTAATTAAGACTTAAATAAATGGAGAGATACACCATGTTCATTGACTAAAGACTCACTATTAAGATTGCCTTTCTCTCCCAAAATATTTTCACAGATGCAATGCAATCATAATCATAGCAGGATTTTTTTATTTTTACTTTTAAAAATTTTTACTTTTTAATTTAAATGAATTGATAAAATATTGCTAAAATATCTATAAAAAAGCAAAAATGCTAGAGTAGTCAAAACAATTTTGAAAAAAAAAGAATGAGTTTCAAATATCTTATCCTCAATGATATAGAGGTAGAAATGCCATTTGACCCAGCAATCCCATTACTGGGTATATACTCAAAGGAATATAAATCATTCCATTATAAAGATACATGCACACGTATGTTCATTGCAGCACTATTCACAATAGCAAAGACATAGAATCAACCCAAATGCTCATCAATAATAGACTGGATAAAGAAAATGTGGTATATATACACCATGGAATTACCACTTATTCTCTATCTTTCTCCTTTCTCCCTCTGATTAAAAATAAATCAGTCTCAACTAAAGCATTAAAAATGGTAAGAAAAAATATCAGTTGGAAAACTGTTATCACCAAAATAAGTTCAAATCCCCTTTTTGATGGGTGTTAAAAGTAGTATGAATGTTGAAGAGCACATATGCAGCCATAGAAAGAAATGATGTCATGTCCTTTGCAGGAACATGGATGAAGTTGGAAGCCATTAACCTCAGCTAACAAAAGCAGGAACAGAAAACTGAAACCCACGTGTTCTCACTTATATGTGGGAGCTGTATGATGAGAACACATGGATACATGGCAGTAAAAAACACACATTGGGACCTGTAAGGTGGGCCAGGAAAGGGAGAGCATCAGAAAGAACAGCAAATGGGTACTGCGCTTATTAACTAGGTGATGGGTTGACTGTACAGCAAATCACTATGGCACACATCTACCTATGTAACAAACCTGCACATCCTGCACATGTACCCCAGAACTTAAAAGTTGCTGGAAAAAAAATCACGATATATCCATACTGTGGAATATCTCACCACATGACAAATAAATAAAATATTAATATAAGTAAAACTATGAATGAACCTCAAAAAAGGCTAAGTCAAAAAAAAAAAACACATAAAATACTACATAATGCAATGCAATATGTCCTATTAGTAGCAGCTCAGGATTGCAGCTCCCAGCAAAAGTGCGGAGGGTGAGTTGACGTCGCATTTCCAGACAGATTTTTATTGCCCAAAGACCAAGAGATTCCCAGGCAGAGGAGCCCTACGGGTCACCAACGTGGCTGGTTTGGCCCCCGCAGCTGTTTTGGCCAGCGTGTCTGTTTTCCCCAGCACGGGTGTTTTGCCAGCGCGGCTGTTTTGCCGGTGCCCCAGTGCAGCAGTTCTCCATACAAAATACACAGGGCTGGGCACCATTTTAGCTGGTGATTGGAGCTCCAGGAAGGCAGTCACCCATTCATCTGATTAAAAAGGGGACTGAAACAGGGTGCCAGGCCAGGAGATTCCCAGGCAAAAAAGCACCATGAAAGTTGGTCGCCACATGGGAAATCACACAGGTCCCAGCGCCTTTTCAACAGGTGACTGGAACACCTGGGAGACAGTCAACCGTTCAACTAAAAAATTTTTTAAAAAGGGGGCTCGGAGGCAGGGAGCCAGGTGATCAGGCTCAGCTGGGCCCACAATCACAAAAAAAAACAGCAATCGGAAACACTCTGGATTGAGAGTTTCACAGCAAGCGCGGCTGAACCCGGGACAGTCCAGCTCTGTGGGGGAGGGGCG
The DNA here is from genome assembly GCF_009761245.1 of Sapajus apella. Classification (NCBI taxonomy): domain Eukaryota; kingdom Metazoa; phylum Chordata; class Mammalia; order Primates; family Cebidae; genus Sapajus; species Sapajus apella. The sequence goes on from NW_022436950.1 coordinate 30,592,342, forward strand.
TCCAGTATTACTGAGGCAGTCCACCACTATGGAGGTAGTTTGCCATTGCCGAGGCAGTGCATCATTACAGAGAGAGTCCGCCATTATACAGGTGGGCTGTATAATGCTGAGGCAGTTCTAACTACACCCATATAAACAGGACTGCAGGGAAGTTCACACGGCAGCTGGGCAGAGCCCACAGCAGCTCAACAAAGCCTCTGCAGGCAAACAGTGACTAGGCTGCCTCCTTGCTGGGCAGGGCAGCCCTGAAAAAAGCCAGCAGCACAACAGAAACTCATAAATAAAGCCCTAACTCCCCAGGACAAAGCAGCTGGGGAAAAAAAAAGGTGGGAGGGGAGTTTATGAGTTCTGCTGCAGTAGACTTAAACGTACCTGCCCAGCAGCTCTGAATGAACAATGGAGCTCACAGCTCAGCACCTGAGCTCCTATAAAGGACAGACTGTTTCCTCAAGCAGCTCCCCAACTCTGTAGAACCAAAGAGACACCTCATAAAGGAGAGCTCAGGCTGACATCTGGTGGGTATCCTTCTGGGACAAAGACAGCAGAAGAAGAAACTGGCAGCAACCCTTACTGTTCTGCAGCCACTGCATGTGATCCCCAGGCAAGCAGGGCCTGGAGTGGACCTCAGCAGTTTTACAGCAGAGGGGCCAGACTGTTAGAAGCAAAATTAAGAAACATAAAGAAATAACTTCACCATCAACAAATGGGACATCCACTGAGAGACCCAATCTGAAAGTCAACAACTACAAAGATGACAGGTGGATAAATCCACAAAGATGGGAAGAAACCAGAGCAAAAAGGATGAAAACACCAGAAACCAGAATGCCTCTCCTCCTACAAGGGATCACAGCTCCTCACCAGCCAGGGGACAAGGCTGGATGGAGAATGAGTGTGATGAATTGATGGAATCAGGCTTTAGAAGATGTGTAATAAGAAACTTTTGTGAGCTAAAAGAACATGTTCTAACCCAATGCAAAGAAACTAAGAACCTTGAAAAAAGATTTGACGAAATGCTAACGAGAATAAACAACTTAGAGAGGAAAATAAGTGAATTGATGGAGCTGAAAAACACAACAAGAGAACTTCTCAAAGCATACACAAGTTTCAATGGCTGAATTGGCCAAGCAGAAGAAAGGATATCAGATGTCGAAGATCAACTCAATGAAATAAAACAAGAAGGCAAGATTAGAGAAAAAGGGTAAAAAGGAATGAACAAAGTCTCCAAGAAATATGGGACTATGTGAAAAGACCTAATCTATGTTTGATATGTGTACCTGAATGTGATGGAGAGAATGAATCCAAACTGGAAAGTACTCTTCAGGATACTATCCAGGAATACTTCCCCAACCTAGCAAGGCAGGCCAATATTCAAGTCCAGGAAATACAGAGAACACCACAAAGATATTTCTCAATAAGAGGAACCCCAAGGCACATAATTATCAGAGTCACCAGGGTTGAAATGAAGGAGAAAATGCTAAGGGCAGCCAGAGAGAAAGGTCAGGTTACCCACAAAGAGAAGCACATCAGACTCACAGCAGATCTCTCAGCAGAAACCCTACACACCAGAAGAGAGTGGAGGCCAATATTCAACATCCTTAAAGAAAATAACTTTCAACCCATAATTTCATCTGTAGCCTAACTAAACTTCATAAATGAAGGAAAAATAAAAACCTTTGTGAACCAGCAAGTACTCAGAGATATCATCACCACCAGGCCTGCTTTACAAAAGCTCCTGAAAGAGGCACTAAACATAGAAAGGAACAACTAGTACCTGCCACTCCAAAAACATACCAAAGGGCAAAGAGCATCAACACAATGAAGAAACTGCATCAACTAATGGGCAAAACAGCCAGCTGGCATCAAAATGGCAGGATCAAATTCACACATAACATTATTAACCCTAAATGTAAATGGGCTAAATGCCCCAATTAAAAGACACAGACTGGCAAATTGGATAAAATGACAAAACCCATCGGTGTGCTGTATCCAGGAAACCCATCTCACATGCAAGGATACACAAAGGCTCAAAATAAAGCAATGGAGGAAGATTTACCAAGCAAATGGGGAGCAAATAAAAGCAGGTGTTGCGATTCTCATCTCTGATAAAATAGACTTTAAACCAACAAAAATCAAGAGAGTAAGCCTAAACCAGGAAGAAGTAGAAACCCTGAAAAAGACCAATAACAAGGTCTGAAGTTGAGGCAGCAATTAAGAGCTTACCACCCAAAAAAAGCTGAGGTCCAGATGGGTTCACAGCCAAATTCTACCAGACATACAAAGAAGAGCTGGTACCACTCCTTCTGAAACTATTCCAAACTATCCAAAAAGAAGAAATCCTTCCCAAATCATTTTATGAGACCAACATCATCCTGATTCCAAAACCTGGCAGAGACTCAGCAAGAAAAGAAAACTTCAGGCCAATATCCATGATGAACATAGATGCAAAAATTTTCAATAAAATACTGGCAAACTGATTGCAACAGTACATCAAAAAGCTTATCCACCATGATCAAGTAGGATTCATCCCGGGGATGCAAGGCTGGTTCAACATACACAAGTCTATAAATGTAATTCACCACATAAACAGAACCAAAGACAAAAACCACATGATTATCTCAATTGATGCAGAGAAGGCCTTTGACAAAATTCAACAGCGCTTTATGCTAAAAACCCTCAATAAGCTAGGTATTGATGGAGCATATCTCAAAATAATAAAAGCTATTTATGACAAACCCACAACCAATATCATACTGAATGGGCAAAAACTGGAAGCATTCCCTTTGAAATCTGGCACTAGACAAGGATGCCCTGTCTCACCACTCCTATTCAATATTGTATTGGAAGTTCTAGCCAGAGCAATCAGGCAAGAAAAGGAAATAAAGCATATTCAAATAGGAAAGGAGGAAGTCAAATTGTCTCTATTTGCAGACGACATGATTGTATATCTAGAAGACCCCATCGTCTCAGTCCAAAATCTCCTGAAACTGATAAACAACTTCAACAAAGTTTCAGGATACAACATCAATGTGCAAAAATCACATGCATTCATATACACCAATAACAGACTTAAAGAAAGCCAAATCAAGAATGAACAGCCATTCACAATTGCTACCAAGAGAATAAAATACCTAGGAATACAACTAACAAAGAATGTAAAGGACCTCTTCAAAGAGAACTACAAACCACTGCTCAAGGAAGTAAGAGAGGACACAAACAGATGGAGAAGCATTCCATGTTCATGGTTAGGAAGAATCAATATCTTGAAAATGGCCATACTGACCAAAGTAATTTACAGATTCAACACTATCCCCATCGAGCTACCAATGACGTTCTTCAAAGAACTGGAAAATACCACCTTAAACTTCATATGGAACCAAAAGAGAGCCCACATAGCCACGTCAATTCTAAGCAAAAAGAACAAAGCTGGAGGCATCACACTACCTGACTTCAAACTATACTACAAGGATTCAGTAATCAAAACAGCATGGAACTGGTACCAAAACAGAGATATAGATCAATGGAGCAGAACAGAGGCCTCAGAGGCAACACAGCACTTCTACAACCATCTGATCTTTGACAAACCTGACAAAAACAAGCAATGGGGAAAGGATTCCCTGTTTAATAAATGGTGTTGGGAAAACTGGCTAGCCATGTGCAGAAAGCAGAAACTGGACCCCTTCCTGACACCTTCCACTAAAATTAACTCCAGATGGATTAAACACTTAAACATAAAACCTAACACCATAAAAACCCTAGAAGAAAACCTAGGCAAAACCATTCAGGACATAGGCGTAGGCAAGGACTTCATGACCAAAACACCAAAAGCATTGGCAACAGAAGCCAAAATAGACAAATGGGACCTAATGATACTCCACAGCTTCTGCACAGCAAAAGAAACAGTCATTAGAGAGAATCAGCAACCAACAGAATGGGAAAAAAATTTGCAGTCTACCCATCTGAAAAATGGCTGATATCCAGAATCTACAAAGAATTAAAACAGATTTACAAGAAAAAAACAAACAAGCGCATTCAAAAGTGGGCAAAGGATATGAACAGATATTTTACACAAGAAGACATACATGAGGCCAACAAACATATGAAAAAATGCTCATCATCACTGGTCATCAGAGAAACGCAAATCAAAACCACATTGAGATACCATCTCACACCAGTTAGAATGGCAATCATTAAAACATCTGGGGACAACAGATGCTGGAGAGGATGTGGTGGAACAGGAACACTTTTACATTGTTGGAGGGAGTGTAAATTAGTTCAACCATTGTGGAAGACAGTGTGTTGATTCCTCAAGGACTTAGAAATAGGAATTCCATTTGACCCAGCAATCCCATTACTGGGTATATATGCAAAGGATTATAAATCGTTCTACTATAAGGACATATGCACACGAATGTTCATTGCAGCACTGTTTACAATAGCAAAGACCTGGAACCAACCCAAATTCCCATCGATGATAGACTGGACAGGGAAAATGTGGCACATATACACCATGGAATATTATGCAGCCATCAAAAACGATGAGTTTGGGTCCTTTGTAGGGACATGGATGAACCTGGAAACCATCATTCTCAGCAAACTGACACAAGAACAGAAAATCCAACACCACATGTTCTCACTCATAGGTGGATGTTGAACAATGAGAACACATGGACACAGGGAGGGGAGCATCACACACTGGGATCTGTCGGGGGGAAATAGGGGAGGCACAGTGGGCGGTGGGGAGTTGGGGAGAGATAGCATGGGGAGAAATGCCAGATATAGGTTATGGGGAGGAAGGCAGCAAATCACACTGCTATGTGTGTACCTATGCAACATTCTTGCATGTTCTTCACATGTACCCCAAAACCTAAAATGCAATTAAAAAAAGAAAATTAAAAATTAAAAAGAAATACTACATAATACATGAATCTAAATTTATATGAAATTATAGCAGAAACAAACAGTACGTGGTAGAAAGCAGATCAACAGTTGCTCAAGGCCCAGTTCTGGTAGATGGGATCAACTACAAAGGAGCACAAGAAGAGTTTCTAAAGAGACGGAAATGTCCTGTATCTTGTATATAATACTAAAGCATAGACATGTAATTTCAGTAGAGAAATAAAACTATAAAAATAAGCAAATGAAAATGTTAGAAATGAAAAGTACAATTTTCAAATTGAAAAGTGAACTCATTTGAAGGCTTATCAAAAGACTGAATACAGCAAAAAAAAGGAACTTAAAGAAGGGTCAACAGAAATTAACCACGAAATTTCTTTTAAATGAATGAAAAAAGTGAAAGTGTCAGGATTTGGAGGACTGTAGCAAATGTTGTAATAGATGAACAATTGGAAGCACAGAAGGAGAAAAGACAAAGAATGGGAAAAAATTAATATTTTTTAAAAACAATAGCCAAGGATTTTCCATGATACAAAAGATATTAACCAACAGACTAGAAAATAGACAAAATCAAAGCAGAATATATATCTTGAATATATATATACTGAATATAAATGTATATAAACTATGAATATATACAAATATTTATATTCAGTATATTTGGAATAAACATATATATTTAAAAGGCTATTGTCTAATTTAAATATAATAACACTATATTGTGAGGTTTATTACATGTAAGTAAATTATTTATTACATTTTATTATGTGTAAGTAAATATGTGACAAGAACACAAAGAGCAGGAAGGGAGGAAATGAAATCATAAGGTGTAAAGTTCTGACATTGTGAAGCACCTTAAATATTACTTGAAAATACATCATCATAAGTTAAAGAAGTACACTTTATTGTCATAACTGCAAAAAAATAATTGAAGGTTTAAAATCTATATTTCAAAATGAATACTTTGAAAATACAACAAAACCCTGGGCAAAATAAACCCAAATCCAAATATCAATTAAGATTCTAAATCAACCTTTGTTCACTGAATTTTATTAAAGCATATGAAGGAAATTAATTATTTTTTGAAAATTGACCATATGCCTGGCACTAACTGAAAGCCCAAATGGATTCTCTCATTTAATGTCCACGATTACATAAAGAAAAACACTGAAGTACTGAAGTCACATAGCTAATTACTTGGGATCCAGAATTTAGACCTAGGTAGTTTAATTTCAGCCCATGTGCTTTTAGTCACTGGTATGCAGCTTCCTAAATCCATGTAACATTTTATTCCAAGAGAGGAAACTGGGTTAGCACAAACATACTGCCTAGGCAAAACCACATTGTATTGGATATTTTCCATTATCTGTCTAATCAGGCACTGAGCAAAGATTGTTTACTATTTTAAAACTTGTGCTTGAGTATGTAACCCACATATCAGTAAGACCCTTCAGCCTGGGGGAAAATGTAATTATATTAGCCATAATAAACAGCATTTCTGCTTCTTGTTCCTGCTCATTATTTCAAGCCCTCTAGCTCTTTCTGAAGCATTTTTTTTGGTATCTTCAGGGCATATTTCACATGTGTTCACAGATGTGACATTTTCCCCTTTATTCCTCCCCTAATGGGGATCCCCTTGATTATGTCTACAGCAGAGGATCCTGCTGTCATGTCCTGTGTGAGCCATCTCTCTGTGGCCACTGCTGCTGGCACTTGCTGATGGCTATAGCCCAGATAGCCATATCAAGGGCACAGTTCTCCAACTTTCCTAAAGCCACATGGGGGCCTGCTGTTCCTGGAACTGCCTATCTCTGCTGTATACTAGAAAGATGGATGCCTGTTTCCTTCAATGTCCAGAGGGTTCCCCTCTTTAAGCTCCGCTGAGCAATGGAGTCAGGTCCTGTTATCCCAGCTCATAGTGCATTTTGCCTACAGCCTAACCATAGTGATTCTACATATTATGGTATTAGTCTACCATAAGCATAATAGACATAGTTCCCACAGGCCCCCTGGTAGTGCTGAAGTATGTCACTGGCAGCACATGTGCACACATTTACACACACACAAACACACATGCACCATATTATAGAACCTTGATGTGGGCAGATCTCCTGGACCAAGAGATGTTTGTAAGTAAAAAATACAAATGCAATCAATGCAAGTAAAAAAAAAAAAAAAGAAGAAGGAATGGAGTCTTTGGGGGAAAGCAGTGGTTTCACAGAAATGCATTTCCTCACAGAAGAATCAAAAAGCATTTGACATGTTTGATCTGTAGATAAGAATACGTGCCTAGCTCTTTAACGCCTTGCTTGTCTACCTCTGCTGGAATCAAGTTTTATAAAATTCATTTTAACTTTAATACAAATAGAATGATGTCTTTATAGTGCTCCTGTTTTAACAACAAAATTAATTCAGTGACCATTTAGTGAAAAGAATAGCTTAGACTATGTCCTCCACTCCATTTCAACTACTGAAATATTGAACCAAGGAGAGCAATCTCTTGTATCAGAATTCTCATCAATTGTCTTTCCAGCTGCAGTGGGTATCATTAACTAAAATGCTTACATAGGATATAAGTAAAAAAAATCATTTGAGTTCAGCTGAACACTTTCATTTTCATTTATTTCTACAATATAGGCCCTCTGTTCAATATTGGGTAGTCTTTAGTAAAAATTGAACTGTAAGGAAAGTGACTTTGTTTTTTCATGACAGCATCAGATAAAGTCAGAATTCTAGGTGGGGGAGAAAAGAAGCCTAAGTAAACTATGTCTTTCATTAGGGTAATCCTAAATTAGGGCTAGCATTAGACCATATATCAAACATACTTAGAACCCTGCAAAGGGAAAAAACCTAGGTGCTATGATGGTCATCAGATAATAAAGTCAGAAGTTCTTTTTTGTACTAATTAACATTGCATGAAGGATCACAGAAATGGAAGAATACAATAAGAGTGCCTGATTTCTTTACTCCATAAGAGATGCCAATTAAGAGATTTCCTTAAATGAAGTCAGTTAGGCTAAGAGGGTTACAAGGTCATACCACCTCAGCATTTAATGCCTTGCTAATTTGGAACATTAATTGTGCCAGTGGAATCAAAGAATGTGCTGTGACTTTTGACACATTATGGTTTGTTTCATTAATCAGAGTTTCGTTCTGAAAAAAACTAGAAATCCTCTTTCTAGAATTTAAATGATAACTAGTATTGAAGCAGAGAATGTCTTAAAACCCCAGCAAGCCTGCTTGGAGATAAACTAGATGCTGTTAGAGGGACACAACAGGAGCAAGACTAGCCTCACCAACTGCATGGAAGCTGGGTGAGGCCTATTGCTAGCAGGTTTCTTCCACTTCCCTGGTGACAGAGAGAGCCATAATCCCCTCTGGAACATAACCCCATTGGCCCAAAAACCGCCCCCCACCCATCCTCCACAGTGGCCACAGCAAGCGCTGCCCAAGGAGAGTCTGAGCTCAGACCTGCCTTACCTGCCCCTACCTGATACCTGGTATTTCTCTACCTGCTCTGGTAGCCTATCACAAAAGACATAAACTTTGGGGAGCTTTATGGCCCCACCCATCAACTGAGAACCCTGAATACTTATCCTGGCCAACTTAGGACAAGCTTATATCCCCTTCTACTGTCACAGCTAGTGCTCTCTTAAAATGCCATCTTCTGGCTGGAGGTCAACAAACTCAGGACATTATAGCAACTCATAGCAGAATAACCCTGCTCCAAGGAAGGAGAAAATGACTGATAATTCTGACTGCAACATCCTGGCTAACCAGAGGTCCTGAGTCTGTCCACATGATAACTTCACTGCTAGCATAACCAGCATTTAAGAAAATAAGCACACTAAAAACATCTACAAAGACAGGAGTCTCATAGTCTACCTCACTTCCCTGCCACCTCCATCAGAGTAGGCCTCCATACCTGGGAGACCTGAAGATGGATCACATCGCAGGACTCTTTGCAGACACTCCCCAGCACCAGCCTAGAGCCTGGTACCCCTGCTGGGTGTGTAGACCCAAAAGAGCAGTAACAATCACTGCAGTCCCACTCTCATGAAGCCCTATCCCTAGGGGAAGTGAGAACATACCACATCAAAGGATCACCCTATGGGACAATAAAATCTGAACAGCAGATTTTCTACTGAAATAGTCTACCCAAATGAGAAGGAATCAGGAAAGCAATTCTGGTAACATGGTGAAACAAGTTTCTATGACTCCCCAGAAGATCACACTACCTCCCCAGCAATGGATCCAAACCAAGAAGAAATCTCTAAATTTCCAGATAAAGAATTCAGAAGGTAGATTATTAAGCTGCTCAAGGAGAAACCATAGAAACATGAAAACTGACTTAAAAAAAATTTTAATACAGGGTATGGGTGGAAAAATGCTCCAGAGAAATAGATATTATACAGAAAAAAAAATACCACAACTTCTAGAAATAAAAGACACACTTAGAAAAATTAAAAATGCACTGCAAAATGTCAACAATAGACTAGAACAAGTAGAAGAAAGGACTTCAGAGACTGAAGACAAGGCTTTTGAATTAACCCAATAAAACCAAGACAAAGAAAAAAACAATCAAAAAAATGAACAAAGTAGGACTGAGTGTGGTGGCTCATGCCTGTAATCCCAAGACTTTGGAAGACCAAGATGGGCAGATCACCTGAGGTCAGGAGTTCAAGACCAGCCTGGCCAACATGGTGAAACCCTGTCTCTACTTAAAAATACAAAGAAGTTAGCTGGGCTTGGTGCACATGCCTATAGCCCCAGCTACTCAGGAGACTGAGGGAGGAGAATCACTTGAACCTGGGAGATAGGGGTTGCAGTGAGTTGAGATCATGCCACCCAGCCTGGACAACAGAGTGAAACTCCATCTCAAAAAAAAATTTTTTTAACTCTCCAAGAAATTTGGGGTTAAGCAGCCAAACCTAAGAATAAATGCAGTATTTTTTTTTTTTTGAGATGGAGTTTTGCTCTTGTTACCCAGGCTGGAGTGCAATGGCGCAATCTTGGCTCACCGCAACCTCCGCCTCCTGGGTTCAGGCAATTCTCCTGCCTCAGCCTCCCGAGTAGCTGGGACTATAGGCGCGCACCACCATGCCCAGCTAATTTTTTGTATTTTTAGTAGAGACGGGGTTTCACCATGTTGACCAGGATGGTCTCGATCTCTTGACCTCATGATCCACCCGCCTTGGCCTCCCAAAGTGCTGGGATTACAGGCGTGAGCCACCGCGCCCAGCTGAAACAGTAATTTTTTTAAATGACAGCCAAAAAAAGTCCAGGATCACATGGATTCACAGGTAAATTCTGTCAAGCATTCAAAGAAGAATTAATACAATGTTACTGAAACTATTACAAATGATAGAGAAAGAGAGAATCCTCCCTAGATCATTCTATGAAGCCAATATCACCCTAATATCAAAAACAGGACAGGACATAGCAACAACAAAAAAAGAAAACTATACATCAATATCCCTGATAAACATAGATGCAAAAATCCCCAACAAAATGCTAGTTAACTGCATCTGACAGTATATTAAAAGGATAATCAGCCATGATCAAGTAGGTTTTATACCAAGGATGCAAGGATGGTTTAACATACGCAAGTCGGTGAATGTGATATATCACATAAACAGAATTAAAAACAAAAATTACATGATCATCTCCATAGATGCAGAAAAAGCATTTGACAAAATCCAGCATGACTTTACGATTAAAACCCTCAGCAAAAATTGGTATAGAAGGGACATACCTCAAGATACTAAAAGCCATCTATGACAAACCCACAGCCAACATTATACTAAACGGGGAAAAGTTGAAAGCATTCTCCCTGAGAACTGGAACAAGACAAATATACCCACTTTCACCACTGCTATTCAACATTGTACTGGAAGTTCTAATCAGAGCAGTCAGACAAGAGAAAGAAATAAATGGTATCTAAATTGGTAAAGTGGAAGTCGAACTGTCACTGTTTATCGATGATGTAATTGTACACCTAGAAAACCCTAAAGACTCATCCAAAAAGCTCCTAGATCTGACAAATGAATTCAGTAAAGTGTCAGGATACAAAATCAATGTATACAAATCAGTAGCACCACTTTAAACCAACAATGACCAAGCTAAAATAAAATCAAGTACTCAACCCCTTTTACAACAGCTGCAAAAAATAATAATAAAATACTTCGGAATATATCTAATCAAGGATGTGAAATATCTCTACAAGGAAAACTATAAAACACTGCTGAAAGAAATTATAGATGATACAAACAAATGGAAACATGTCCCATGCTCATGGAAGGATAGAATCAATATTGTGAAAATGCTCATACTGACAAAAGCAATCTACAAATTCAATGCAATTCTCATCAAAATACCATCATCATTCTTCATAGAACTTCAATCCCCAATTCACATGGAACCAAAAGACCTTCCATAGTCAAAGCAAGACTAAGCAAAAGGAACAAATCTGGAGGCATCACATTACCTGACTTCAAACTATACTACAAGGCTACAGTAACCAAAATAGTTACTAGTATAAAAATAGGCATATAGACCAAGGGAACATAATAGATAACCCAGAAATAAAGCCAAATACTTACAGCCAACTGATCTTTGACAAAGCAAACAAAAACATAAAGTGGGGAAAGAACACCCTATTCAACAAATGGTGCTGTGATAATTTGCAAGGCACATGTAGAAAAATGAAGCTGGATCCTCATATCTCACTTTATACAAAAATCCACTCAAGATAGATCAAAGATTTAAATCTAAGGCCTGAAACCATAAAAATTCTAGAGATAATGTTGGAAAAACTCTTCCAGACATTAGATTAGACCAAGAGTTTATGACCAAAATCCCAAAAGAAAGTGCAACAACAAAAGATCAATAGATGGCATGTAACTAGACTAAAAGGCTTCTGCATAGCAAAAGAAATAATCAGCGAAGTAGACAGACATCCCAAAGAGCAGGAGAAAATATTCACAAACTATGCATCCGACAAAAGGCTAATATCCAGAACCTACAAGGAACTTGAACAAATCAGCAAGAGAAAAAAAACAAATAATCCCATCAAAAAGTGGGCTAAGAACATCAATAGCCAATTCTCAAAAGAAGATACCCAAATGGCCAACAAGCATATGAAAAAATGCTCAACATCACTAATGATAAGGAAAATGCAAACTAAAGCCACAATGAGATACCACCTTACTCCTGAAAGAATGGCCATAACTAAAACATAAAAAAAAATAACAGATGTTGGTGTGGATGTGAGGAAAAGGGAACACTTTTACATCGTTGGTAAGATTGTAAACTAATTCAACCACTATGGAAAACAGTGTGGAGATTCCTTAACGAACTAAAAGTAGAACTACCATCTGATCCAGCAATCCCGCTACTGAATACCCAGAAGAAAAGAAGATATTATATGAAAAAGACACTTACTTACACATGCATGTTTATAGCAGCACAATTCACAATTGCAAAAATATGGAACTAGCCTAAATGCCCATCAACCAATAATAAAGAAAATGTGGTGTATATATACCATGGAATACTATTCAGCCATAGAAAGTAATAAAATAATGGCATACACAGCAACCTGGATGAAGTTAAATAACATTATGCTAAATGAAGTATCTCAGGAATAGAAAATCAAACATCTTATATTCTCACTTATAAGTGGGCACTAAGCTATGAGGACACAAAGACATAAGAATTATATAATGGACTTTGGGTACTTGAAGGAAAGATGGGAGGGGGCAAGGAATAAAAGACTACACATTGGGTATAGTGTGCACTGCTCAGGTGATGGGTGCACCGATATCTCAGAAATCACCACTAAAAATTTTTCTCATGCAATCAAACACCATCTATTCCCCAAAAAACTATTGAAAAATAAATATTTTTAAAGACAGAGTTTCTATTAAAATAATAAAATAAAATTTATCCAATTTGATGTAAGAACAGGGACTGTCTTCATGAAACAGCAAAAAAAAAAAAAAATCTCTAATTAAGAATGACAGTGTAATAGATGAAATCCTGCCCAATAGATGGCCAGGATCCATCACCCCATATTCTTTGCCTCCCTCTCCCTATGATCAAGTCCTTTAACTGCAGAAAATTTGGATAGGAAAAATTAAATGTATCTTGTATGAACCCAATTTAGCTATTTCAAATATCTTTAAGAGTGACTTTGAGACTTCATCCATCTGTAGTGAAATCTGAATACTCCAAAATTTGGGGAAAATTGTCTAAGATTGAACCTCTAATTAGATGCTACATTATTTCATTTGATGTTTTAGGATTTTGCATTAAAAAAAGAAAGCAATGGTTTGCAGTTTTACTTTCACAAGTAAGACAATTATATCATACACCTCTCCTCTCTTATCATTTCCCTTCAAAGAAACCTAGGTCTCCTTTGTATTTCTGAAAGCCTCAGAAATAGACAAATCATTTAACATTTGTCACATAGTTTCTTTTTATTTCAATGTGAAATACCCTGTTGTCCTAATGGTTGGTAGAACTTCTAGAACTTCATACTTACAGAGTCTTCGACATAAGAAGAAAACTTTAAGTAACTAAATACTAAAGTATCTCATTGGCAATTCCAATTTTAAAATTATATTTTTAATTATACTTTATGTCTGTATATACATAGGTGTGCACTACAGACATTTTGGGAAATTTGTCTTATGTCAAAGAAATTAGCAATTACTTGCAATCTCACTATGCAGCTCACCATCTAGAAATAACCACTATTGACATTTTGATATATATCCTACCCTATTTTTCTTTATTTTAGTTCTTTTCTCTGTATAGAACAAGTTTTATCCTCTGTGTTGAAGTTAATATAATAGCATTTAAAGTAATAAGAATAGCTATATTATGTTGTAGAAACAAAACCCCCAAATCCTAGTGATTGAAGACATTGAATCTTTATTTCTCTAGCATGCTAGATGAACCATAGAGGACACAAGGGGTTGCCTCTTCCAAAAGGCTCTCCAGGAACACAGGCTGGAGAAAGCTTTATCATCCTTAGCTGTGTGGTCTGAACATGTGACCAGAGAAGTTGGCATTACAAAAGAAGGAAGAATTACTGTTATATATAAGTTTTTCACTGCCTCAGTCTGGAAGTGAAATATTGTTTCTGGTCTTATGTGGCCCCTGGGAGGCTGTTGGGAAAGTTCATGTGGAAAAGCACATGGAATACTTGGGGATAGCACAATATTTTGCCAAAGACATTTTTTCACATCAGTGAACATTCCCCAAATATATGATGTTTAGTGTTAGGGAATGTGCCATTATTTGTGCAATGTAAATTTAAATTTACAATGTAACAGCTACTATTGCTATCTGTAAGCAAAACCAAAAATAAGCAACCAGCAATGACTCTGTGCCTCTTGTGAATGACAAATAAGTGCCTATTTATTTAATTCAGTCAAGTATTTTTTTTTAAGATTCAGTTATGTTTTAATATACTGACACATCTAGCCCACTGTATCAGGATGGATGTAAAACATCACTTCTAAAATAATGCCAACAATGCTGCTCATTCTGCCTTTTTTTTTTCCTTTTTTAAAGTTATTATTTTTTTAATTTATTTTACTTTTGGCACATTACTATATCTGGCATTTCTCCCCATGTTATCCCTTCCCACCTTCCCCACCCTCCCCTCCCTCCCCACCCCCCATTGTCTCTCGCCTACCCCCCCAACTCTCCCCTGTGTGTGATGGCTCTCTCCCTGAATCCGCGTGTTCTCATTGTTCAACACCCACCATCAGTCAAGTATTTTATGATAATACAAGAATTTTGGGGGAAAGGGGCTTGGTTTTCGCTTAATATATAACCAATTATCAAAAACTTAATAGCTTAAAACAACACACATTTATTACATCATGGTTTCCTCGGGTTGGGAGTCTTGGTACACTTAACAGGATTCTGTGCTTCCCAGTCTCACAGTAATCAAGGTGTTAGCTGAGGCTATGTTCTCATCTGGAATCTACTGAGAAAAATCCACTTCCAGAATTCTTCAGTTTGCTGACAGAATTCATCTCTTTGCAGATACAGAACTGAGGTCCCTATGTTATTGCTGGCTGGTGTCCAGGGACCATCTCCACTCCTGGTGGCCACCAGCAGTTACTTGCCATGTAGGTCTCTCTGAAGGCCCTCAAAACATGGCAGCTCACTTCTCCAGAGCCAGCAAGTGGTGTCTGCTCATTCTGCTAAGAGGAAGTCTTATGTAATGCAACCTAGTCCAGGGAGTGACGCCCCATCATCTTTGCTGTATTCTATTTGCTAAAAGCAAGTCAGAGGTCCTGCCCACACTCCAACAGAAAGGATTATACAAAGATATGACTCACTAGGGGTCACCTTAATGTGTGTCCACTACAAGAAGCTATAAACACATTCATATAACTAAAAAAAAAAAAAATGTGCATCATACTCCCTTGGAAAGTCAAGGAAATTCCAAACTGAATAGGTACATAGACATGGTAACTCTTTGCTCTTTTGGAGAAACATCACAAGTCATGTTTCCTCTAATACTGTACCCATCTGAATGTGTGTACAGCCTCTCTCCTGCTCTAAATTGCAGGCAGCAACTTGGAAGCTTAACTGTAAATTAATTGTACCAGATAGTAGGTGCTGTCTGCCAGCTGCTGTTGTAGCAAAACTAATACCCAGTTGCAGTCTGAGAAATTATTTAATTGTTTCTGTGTTAACTATGGTTCATTTATAGTTCCAGACATTGTCCAAACCCCAGCCCCACCAAAAAAAAACCAAAAACTAAGAATTGAGAATTTCTAGCACATGTAGAAGCCTAAAAGTTGTAACTTTTAAGAGGATAAAAATTCTTACTTTATCATATGTATCCAAATGTGTTATTAATCTCTGAAAAGAGATATAAGCTCTCTTCATCAGGAAAACAGCTGAAAAGGACATTCTATTTTGGTAAATTATTTGGTTTCATCAGAAAACCATCTGTTCTGTCTGTGACCATTATAGTCTCATTATCTGAAAAGTCAATAAGTATTTTTATGACCCTATTAACACAGTGTAGTAAGTCCTTTTTCACATTCTGAAATGTAGCTTTAATTTTACCATATTTAAATGCAATTTTAGATAATCAGAAGTATTCATTCATATCTTTGAGGAGCATAAAATAATTTGAAAATTAAAGAGAGGGACTTGGAGAAATAATTTTCAAATGATAGAAAAAGGGAATTAATATTTGAATCTTCTGTCAAATTACTGGGCTATGATGGCTTGAATACAGTATTGCCTAAGGCCATGGGAGTAGCTACATAAATGTTCAGAATTGCTTCTAATCCACACCTTCACAGAATTGAAAAGACTTCACTGTCAGTTTGATAAGGAATATTACAAACCAAAAAGCAAGTTTTCCGCTGACTTGCATCTATAGTGTGACTTTGTTTTTGTGTTAATGTTCTTAACTTTTCACTTTGAAAGAATTTCAGATTCACATATTAGTTGTAAATATAGTATAAAGAATTCCTGTACACCCTTCATAACGATTCCTCAAATATTAGCATCCTATATAACCATAGTGTAATTATCAAATGAGAAAATTAATATTAATGCAATAATAATAGCTAATCTAATACAAAGACTTCATTCAAAGCTTTCCATTTGTCCCGTTAATGCCCTCTTCTGTTCCAGGATCTAATCTAGATCCACCTTACACTATGCATCATGTCTCCTGTCCCTTTTTTAATATGAAACAAGTCCTCAGTTTTTCTTTGTCTTTCATGACTTCCATACTTATGAATGATACTGGCCAGTGATTTTATAGAATGTCCCTCAATATGAATTTGCCTGCCGTTTCATTATTATTAAACTCAGATTATTCATTTTGAGTAAAATCTCACAAGTGTGATATTGTATCTTTCTCGATGCATTGTCAGCAGATAATGTTCCATTATTGGTGATGTTGACTTTGATTACTCATTTAAGGTTTTGTATTAGTTTTCAAGGAGTGATGTAACAAAGTACCACAGAGTGAATGGCTTAAACAATAGAAATTTATTATCTCACAGCTCTGGAAGCTAACAGTCCAAGATCAACGTGTCGACAGGGTTGACTCCTTCTGAGGGCTATCAAAAAGAACCTGTCCCATGCCTCCTCTAGGTTCCAATGATTTACTGGCTATCTTTGGTGTTCCTTGGCCTCTAGAAGCATCACTCCAACCTTGCCTTCATTTTTGCATGCATTCTCTCCATGTGCATGCATGCATCTGTGTCTAAATTTCCCTGTTTTATAAGGACACCAGTCAGATTAGATTAGGGGCCCATCCTACTCCACTATGATTCCTTCTTAACTAATTATATCTGCAATTAACCTATTTTCAAATAAGGTGACATCGTGAGATTCTGGGAGTTAAAATTTTAATGTATGAATTTAAGAAGGGGGAACACAATTCAACCTATTCTAGCTGGTATCTCTGGTTCCTCCAACATAAAATTATTATGTTTACCTTTGTAATTCATACATAACTTATAGGGAGAAAAATTGGGGCTACATGGTCTCAATATTCTGTTTTCTATCACACTTTCGGCCACTAAGTTTAGCATCCATTGATGACTCCTGCCTGAAGCAATTATTAATGTAGTGTTTGCCAAATTAAAATGTCGTATTCTCACTATTATTTTATACTTATCATTTGGGATGCTACTATAAAGAAAAGCTTTCTCTTCTCTCCTTTGATTTTTAAAAATTATTTCTATCACTCTTGCTCATAGATTTATATTTTATTCAGTGGATTATAATTCATCATTATCACAATTTATTTTGTTATTGACTTGCCCATTGAGATTGACTTCAAGTTGGCTCCTATATCCTTTAACACAGGGGTCCCAACCTCCATGCCATCGACTGGTACCCATCCATGATCTCTTAGGAACTGGGCTAAACAGCAGGAGGCTAGGGGCTGGCAAGCAGGTGAAGCTTCACTTGTATTTACAGCTGCTCCCCATTGCTTACATCACTGCCTAAGTTCCACCTCCTGTCAGATCAGTGACAGCATTAGATTCTCATAGGAGCGCAAATCCTGTTGTAAACTACATACACAAGGGATCTAGGTTGTGTGCTCCTTAAGAGAATCTAATGCCTGATGATCTATCACTGTCTCCCAACACCCCCAGATGGGACCATCTAGTTGCAGGAAGAAAAGCTCAGGGCTCCCACTGAGTCTACCTTATGATAAGTTGTATAATTATTTCATTATATATTACAATGTAATAATAGAAATAAAGTGCACAATGAATCTAATGCACTTGAATCATCCCAAAACTATCCCCCATGCCCTCACCTTGTCCATGGAAAAACTGTCTTCCACAAAACTGGTCCCTGGTGCCAAAAAGGTTGGGGACAGCTGCTTTAACGTGTCACCACCATTTTTGAGCACTTCCTTATATTTTGGCTCCGTAATATGTTCCAGATCAATCTTGTTCTTTCCTTATTCAAGCCCTAAAATCAACCATTTGTCCAAGGAGTTGTGGTTCCTTTCATTAGAGAGTGATATTTAGAACCAAGAGCTGGGTGCTAATTGCTTTAAGTCCTGCTCAGCACCCAGGCTAGGATATACATATATAAATGCATATACACACATACCCAAATATATTCCTGTATCTGTGTGCTTTAACATTTATCTTTATATCCATCTGTTTGAAAAGCCATCAGAGGCATACTGATATCTCAACTTCTAATCCAACACCACAGGGTTTATCTTGGACCTTCCTTGCTTCCTTAATTTGTAACCCTTTTTCTGACAGTGAGAAGCCTGAGTGAAAGGCAGCTCTACTGAAATCTGGGAGAAATTTTTCCCTTAAGTCAATCCTGTGCTCTTAATGCAATCTGTTGTGGGTACTTTGCAAAGGTTTTAATTTCAAGATATATATAGCAAATGACAAAATTCACTATTATGCTGACATAAACTGGTGGTGATTTAGGGGAATATTTAGATAGTTTGATGTAAATTTATTCTATTTCTTTACATTATACAATTATAAGATAAAAGTATATTAGGGAAGATGTTTAATATTAAATATGTATAAAACATTCAAGCAGATACTTCAGAAACTTTAATAGCTTTGAGCTTGATTCTCTGGACACATGTTTGGGTTTGAAATGGCTATACACGGTCCATTATTTATCTTCACATTCTGGATAGTGTCTATAGATGAGAAACATTATTTTATAAGACAGAGACAAAAATAAAACTCTTTTAACCTACAATTCAACATTAAGAAGCTACAATTGAATTTTTTAATCTAATAGTTCTTCTTTCCATCCACTGACAAATATGGTGAAAATTATTGTGATAATGTGAATGTACACATAAAATTCAATCAAACTTTTAAAATCAAGTATTTTAAAACACGATGAAGCTTTAATTTACAAAATGTATACTCATTGTCAGACTAGCCACTCCTCAACTCAGTTGGTTTAACATGTCTAGAATGAGGCAGGAGAAGACTAAAGAGTCTTGGAGGGCAAAGAAAAGTATCAAATACAACATTCTTAATGAATAAGAGGTAATTTTTCCTCCCAGGGACTCTCTAACTTGTTCTACTTCTCCATATTGAAAGAAATAATCTAACGGTGGTTATAGATGGATTTATCCTTTCCCTTCTACTGAAGGCTATCCTCAATGAGGCCATTGTGGATTATGGCTATCTCCCTGGTGTTTCTTGCCTTGACAAGTATGGGATACAATACCACTTGCTGGTTTTGCTAAACCCTGGCCATATCTTTCTTGATAGTCTCTTTATTTTTAAAAATAATTTTTTAATTTTTAATTTTTGTGGGTACACAGTAGATATATATATTGATGGGGTACACTAGATATTTTATATAGGCATGTGATGTATAATAATCACAAATTGGAAAATGAAATATTCATCCCCTCAAGCATTTATTCTTTGTGTTACAAACAATCCAATACTCTTACTTATTTTAAAATGTACAATTAAATTATTATTGACTGTAGTCAGACTGTTGTGCTATCACATAGTAGGGCTTATTCATTTATTCTATTTTTTGTTCCTATTAACCATCCCCACCTCCTTCACACCAACACCAACCTTCCTCCCACTACCCTTCCCAACCTCTGGTAACCATCCTTCTACTCTCTATGTCCATGAATTCTATTGTTCTGATTTTTAGATCCCACAAATAAGCAAGAATATGTGATGTTTGTCTTTCTGTTTCTGGCTTATTTCACTTAACACAATGACTTCCACTTCCATCTGTGTTGTTGAAAATGACGGAATCTCATTCTTATAATTTTATGGCTGAATAGTAACTCCATTGTATATAAGTACCACATTTTCTTTATTCATTCATCTGTTTGTGGACTCAGGTTTCTTCCAAATCTTGACTGTTGTGAACAGTGCTACAACAAACATGAAAATGCAGATATTTCATTGATACGTGGATTTCTTTTTTTTGGATATATACCCAGGAGTGGAATTGTTGGATGTATAGTAAGCTCTATTTTTAGTTTTTTGAGGAGCCTCCAAATTGTTGTCCATAGTGGTTGCACTAGTTTAGATTCCCACCAACAGTGCATGAGGATTCCTTTTTCTTCTTATTTGCCAGCATTGATTATTGCCTGTCTTTGGAGGTAAAAAGGCATTTTAACTGGAATGAGATGATATCTCATTGCAGTTTTGATCTGCGTTTCTCTGACGATCAATGATGTTGAGTACCTTCCAATATGTTTGTTTGCCATTTGCATGTCTTCTTCTGAGGAGTGTCTACTCAGATCTTTTGCCCATTTTTGGTCAGATTATTAGATTTTTTTCCATTGAGTTGTTTAAGCTTCTTGTGTATTCTGATCATTAATTCCATGCAGATGGGTAGTTTGCAAATATTTTCTCCCATTCTTTCAGTTGTCTCTTCACTTTAATTGTTTCCTTTGCTATGTGGAAGCTTTTTAACTTGATGTGATCCCATTTGTCCATTTTTGCTTTGGTTGCCTGTACTTGTGGAGTGTCACTCAAAAAATCTTTGCCCAGGCCAATGTCCTGAAGACTTTTCCCAAAGTTTTCTTGTAGTAGCTTCATAGTTCAGGGTCTTAGATTTAATTCTTCAATTTTTATTTGATTTTTGTATATGCCTGTGATAACCTACCCTATGTTAGGCTAACCCGACTCTCGCTTAGCTGAGAGCTGTACAGACTCCATGTTAGCTTTTTGAGCTGTGCAAACTCCATGTTAGCTTCTTCACTTGTTCCCCGCCCCCACTTTTCCCTTCCCCTGAGCATGTAGCTGGGATAAGCTGACTACAAGCAGACAATGGAATGTCCTTACTGATAAGATACCGAGTTAAGATGTACCAGCCAGATGCATCTGCTGATAGTACCAGCTGCCGCTAGGAATGTGCCTGCTGATAACCAAAAGCTCCCACACTGTTTATCTTTCTGCAATAGTTTACCTTTTAGTTTTTGCTTGTTCTGCTTCTGTAAAACTTGCTTTAGCTAGGTTCCCCCTCCCCTTCGTTAAGCAAGGTATAAAAAGAAACAAAGCCTCTTGTTCGGGCCAAGAGAATTTTGAGCATTAGCTATCTCACAGTTGCTGGCAAATAAAGGACTCCTGATTCAATCTCAGAGTGTGGCACTTTCTCTAATTCGCTCAGGTACAACATAGTGAGAAATAGGGGTCTTCTTCTATTCTTTTGCATATAGATATTGTTTATCTAGAACGATTTATTGAAGAGACTTTATTAAACCTCGATTACTCTGAGTGTGCCATCTACCATAATGTATTGAAGGTTCAGGAGAAATATTGGCCTGGTTAGCCTCTAGGGAGAGTTTCCACATGTGTGATATCACTAAAGCTGCTGTCTGTGTGGATGAAGTATAGGACCACATGGGTATGATTAGACTCCCTAGCATGATTAGAGACATATACAAAAATCTGGAGCCATAAAAATTTATCTCCATGATGAAATGAACTATCTATTAGATGATATAGGGCCAATCATCTATATTAATAAAAGACATAAAGTACACTCTATTCTATAAATTGAGTAAGGAAGTATCATCTGCTAAGACTTTTCCCAGTAAAGCAACATGCAGGTAAGTAGTTTATAGTTTGTTTGCAGGAATCAGAATCCAAGTAAGGTACACATTTCAAATCAGTTTGTTTCTTAATTTTCTTTTAATCTATAACTTACCCTCCTTTTTTCATTGAAATTAGTTTGTTGCAGAAACTGAGTTACTTTTTCTACAGTTTACCAGAGTCTGAATTTTGATGATTATACCCACGTTGCATAAGACAGTCCCGTATCGTGTGTTTCCCATAAATTAGTACTTATATGTAGAGAAGTAATCACATTCAGGGTTGAACTTTGGTAAGAATATTTCACAGGTTATGTTGGGCAAAACCATAAGGCAAATAATATCTGGTTCTTTCTCATTTTGCATGTTAACCTCTACTGATAATCCTTGATTACATTCATTACTTCATTAAGTTTTCCAAAAAGATGATACTCTGAATCTATTGCTTCTTCTTCAATTGTTAGCTGGAAACTTCTATGTAGAGAAATATTCTCTCATCAACTATTTGGTTGTCCTGGTGTATCAATTCATAAATGAAAGGCCAGAGAAATGTTCAATTATTTCCCTTTATTTACCATTTTTGAAAATAATATATTATCTCTCTAGTATCCTCCAAATATGACCAATGATTTTTAGTATAATAATATACTCATGGTATTAGTCTTAGTGATGTTCAAACTATTTCATCTTTTGCCAGTGGAAGTCTCTTAATAATGGCTTTTGAGTCTTTGGTTATTTTCTCAGTTTTGTTTAGCAAGACATTCAAGGCTCATTTTATATTCTAGCCATTTCTCAAAAAAACTCCTGATTACTTTCATGGGTGATGAAAGAATTTATGGAATAGGAATGTGATATGATTTGGCTCTGTGTTCCCACCCAAATCTCATCTCGAATTGTAATTCCCATGTGTTGAGGGAGAGAACTGATAGAAGGTGTTTGCATCATGGGGTGGTTTTCCCCATGCTGTTCTCATAATAGTGAGTGAGTTCTCATGAGATCTGATGGTTTAAAAGTGTTTGGCAGTCCCCCCATCCAACTGCCTCCTGCCACCATGTGAAGAAAGTCCTTGTTTTCCCTTCATCTTCTACCATGACTGTAAGTTTCTTGAGGCTTCCCCAGCCATGCAGAACTGTGAATCAATTAAATCTTTTTTCTTTATAAATTACTTAGTCTTGGATAGTTCTTTATAGCAGTGTGAAAATAGACAAAATACAGAAAATTGCCACCAGGAGTAAGATACTGATATAAAGATAACCTGAAAAATGTGAAGTGACATTAGAACTAGGTAATAGGCAGAGGTTAGAACAGTTTGAAGGGTTCAGGAGAATACATAAAGATGTGAGAAAGTTTGGAACTTCTTAGAGACTTGATAAATGATTGTGACCAAAATGTTGACAGTGATTTGGACAATAAAGCCCAGGCAAAGGTGGTATCAGATGGAGATTAAAATAAGTATTGAAAACTGACACAAAGGCCACACTTGCTATGCTTTAGCAAAGATACTGGTGGCATTTTGCCCCTGCCTTGCAGATCTGTGGAACTTTGAACTTGAGAGAGATGATTTAGGGTATCTGGCAGAAGATATTTCTAAAAAACAAAGCATTCAAGATGTGACCTGACTTTTTCTGAAAGCATACAGTTAAATGCATGCTCAAAGAGATGATTCAAAATTGGAACTTATGTTTAAAAGGGAAGCAGAGCATAGAAGTTTGGAAAATTTACAGTCTGACTATGTGGTATAAAGAAAAACCCATTTTCTGGAAGTAAATTCAAGCCTGCTGCAGAAATTTGCATAAGTAATGAGAAGTGTAATGTTAATAGCCAAGACAATGAAAAAAATGTTTCCAGGACGTTTCAGAGATCTTCCCAGAAGCCCCTCCCCAATGGGCCCAACTGCCTAGGAGGGAAAAATGGTTTCATGGGCCAGACTCAGGGCCCTGCTGCTCTGTGCAGCCTCAGGACATGGCATCCTGCATTCCAGCCACTCCAGCTCCAGCTGTGGCTAAAAGGGGCAAACGTGCAGCTCAGATCATTGTTTCAAAGGGTGAAAACCCCAAGAATTGGCAGATTCCACCTTGTGTTGGGCCTGTGGGTGTACATAAGACAAGATTTGAGGTTTAAGAGCCTCTACCTAAATTTCAGAGGATGCACAGAAATCCCTCCCTGTCCAGGCAGAAGTCCGCTGCAGAGGCAGAAACCTCATGGAGAAAGCCTGCTAAAGCAACGCAGAGGGAAAATGTGGGGTTGGACCCTCCACACAGGGTCCCTGCTGGGGCACTGTCTAGTGGAGCTATGAGAGTAAGGCCACTATCATCCAGACCCTGGAATGGTAAGATCCATCAGCAGCTTGTACCATGCATCTGGAAAAGCCACAGGGACTCAATGACAGCCTGTGAAAGCAGCCTTGGGTGCCGTACCCTGCAGAGCTACAGACTGCCCAACACCTTGGGAGCCTACCTCTCACATCAGTGTGCCCTGGATGTCAGACACAGAGTCAAAGGAGATTATTTTGGAACTTTAAGATTTAGTGAGTGCTTTGTCAGGTTTTAGATTGGCATGGGACCTCTGACCACTTTGTTTAATTTCTCCAGTTTGGATGGCAGCATATACCCAATACCTGTATCCTCATTATATCTTGAAATTAACTAACTTGTTTTCTTATTTCACAGGCTTATAGGTGGAAGGGACTTGCCTTGTCTCAGGTGAGACTTTGGACTTGGACTTTTGAGTTAACTGGAATGAGTTAAGACTTTGAGGGCCTGCTGGGAAGGCATGATAGGTTTTGAAATGTAAAAAGGATATGAGATTTGGGAGAACTTAGGGGTGAAATGATATGGTTTGGCTCTGTGTCCCCACCCAAATATCACATTGAATTGTAATCCCCATGTGTCAAGAGAGGGACATGATGAAAGGTGATTGGATCATGGGGGCAGCTTCCGCCATGCTGTTCTCATGATAATGGGTGGGTTCTCATGAGATCTGATGGCTTAAAAATATTTGGCAGTTCCCCCTAACCCTCTCCTGCCACCATGTGAAAAAGGTTCATGCTTCCCTTTTGCCTTCCACCCTTAAGTTTCTGGACACCTCCCCAGTCAATCAGAACTGTGGGTCAAGTAAATATTTTATCTTCATAAATTATCCAGTCTCACATAGTTCTCTATAGCAGTGTGAAAGTGGACTGATACAGAATGATCTTTGCTACTGTGTTGGCCATTGTTTTTAGGCCTTTTCATTAGATGAATAACCTCTAATTCATCTACTTAGAGGTAAGTAGATTTTTTAATTTCGCTTTGTTTAGTTCACTTTTTAAGATGAAATGCATTCTGAGTTCATACTAACACTTACAATTCAAATTCAGGACTATAGGGCTTACTTGGATAGCTGATATTACACTTGGATAGCTGATATCACACTTGGATAGCTGATATCATTTGCCTGTATCCCCACTCAAATCTCATTTTGAATTATAGCTCCCATAGTTTTCACATGTTGTTAGAGAGGCCTGGTGAGAGAATAACTGAATCATGGGGTTGGTTTCCCCCATGTTGTTCTCATGGTAGTGAATACATCTCAGGAGATCTGATTATTTTATGAGAGATTTACTCATTCACTTGGGTCTCATTCTCTCTTGTCTGCCACCATGTAAAACATGGCTTTCACCTTCCATCATGACTATGAGGCCTCTTCAGCCACATGGAACTGTGAGTCCATTAAACCTCTTTTTCTTTATAAATTACTCAGTCTCAGGTATGCTTTTATCAGCAGCATGAAAACAGACTAATACAATAGCCTTGCTCACAAACTTAAAATTATAGTTCTCCACAATTTGGTTGTACAATTCAGTATGCTATATTCAGGAGACCCATCTCACATGCAAAGACACACATAGGCTCAAAATAAACAGATGGAGAAAGATTTACCAAGCAAATGGAGAGCAAGAAAAAACAGGGTTTGTAATCCTAGTCTCTGATAAAACAGACTTTAATCCAACAAAGATCAAAAGAGACAAAGAAGGAAATTACATAATGGTAAAGGGATCAATGCAACAAGAAAATCTAACTATCCTAAATATATATGCCCCCAATACAGGACCACCGAGATACATAAAGCAAGTTCTTAGTGACCTACAAAGGAACTTACTCTCCCACACAATAATAGTGGGAGACTTTAACAACCAACTGTCAATACTAGACAGAACAACAAGACAGAAAATTAACAAGGATATCCAGAACTTAAACTGAGACCTGGACCAAACAGAACTAATAAACATCTATAGAACTCTCCACCCCAAATCCACAGAATATACATTCTTCTTAGCACCACATTGCACTT
This sequence comes from Sapajus apella, assembly GCF_009761245.1. Taxonomy (NCBI): domain Eukaryota; kingdom Metazoa; phylum Chordata; class Mammalia; order Primates; family Cebidae; genus Sapajus; species Sapajus apella. The sequence goes on from NW_022436950.1 coordinate 30,618,647, forward strand.
ACTCTATAATTGACCACGTAATTGGAAGTAAATCACTCCTCAGCAAATGCAAAAGAATGAAAATCATAACAGTCTCTCAGACCACAGTGCATTCAATTACAAGCCAACATTAAGAAACTCACTCGAAACTGCACAAATACATGGAAACTGAACAACCTGCTCCTGAATGATGACTGGACAAATAATGAAATGAAGGCAGAAATAAAGATGTTCTTCAAAACCAATGAGAATGAAGACACAATGTACCAGAATCTCTGGAACACATTTAAAGCAGTGTCTAGAGGGACATTTATAGCACTAAATGCCCACAAAAGAAGCAAGGAAAGATCTAAAATTGACACCCTAACATCATGATTAAAAGTAGAGGAGCAAGATCAAACAAATTCAAAAGCTAGCAGAAGACAATAAATAACTAAGATAAGAGCAGAATTGAAGGAGATAGAGACAAAAAAAAGAAAACCTTCAAAAATCAATAAATCCAGGAGCTGGTTTTTTTGAAAACATCAACAATGATCAATTGCTAGCCAGACTAATAAAAAAAAGAGAAGAATCAAACAAATAAGTGCAATAAAAAATTATAAAGAGGATATCACCACTGATCCCACAGAAATACAAACTACCATCAGAGATTACCACAAACACCCCTATGCAAATAAACCAGTAAATCTAGAAGAAATGGATAAATTTCTGGACACTTACACCCTCCCAAGACTAAACCAGGAAGAAATTGAATCCCTGAATAGACCAACAACAAGATCTGAAATTGAGGCAGCAATCAATAGCCTACCAACCAAATAAAGGCCAGGAAGAGATGGGTTCACAGCCGAATTCTACCAGACGTACAAAGAGGGCCTGGTACCATTTCTTCTGAAACTATTCCAAACAATACAAAAAGAAGGAATCCTCCCTAACTCATTTTATGAGACCAACATCATCCTGATACCAAAACCTGACAGAGACACAACAAATAAAGAAAATTTTAGGCTGATATCCATGATGAAAATTAATGCAAAAATCCTCAATAAAATACTGGCAAACCGAATCTAACAGCACATCAAAAAGCTTATCCATCATGATCATGTCGGCTTCATCCCAGGGATGCAAGTCTGGTTCAACATATGCAAATCTATAAATGTAATCCATCACATAAAGGGAACCAAAGACAAAAACTACATGATTATCTCAATAGATGCAGACAAGGCCTTCAACAAAATTTAACAGCATTTTATGATAAAAACTCTGAATAAACCAGGTATCAATTGAATGTAGCTCAAAATAATAAGAGCTATTTATGACAAACCTATACCCAATATCATACTGAATGGGCCAAAAACTGGAAGCATTCCCTTTGAAAACTGGCACAAGACAAGGGTGCCCTCTCTCATTACTCCTATTCAACAGTATTGGAAGTTTTGGCCAGGGCAATCAGGCAAGAAAAAGACATAAAGGGAATTCAATTAGGAAAAGATGAAGTTAAGTTGCCTCTATTTGCAGATGACATGATTGGATATTTAGAAGACCCCATCATCTCAGCCTTAAGATTAAGCTGATAAGCAACTTCAGCAAAGTCTCAGGATACTAAATCTCCTTAAGGTGATAAGCAACTTCAGCAAAGTCTTGGGTTGCAAAAATCAATGTGCAAAAATCACAAGCATTCCTATACACCAATAATAGACTTACAGAGAGCCAAATCATGAATGAATTCCATTCACAATACCCACAAAGCAAATAAAATACCTAGGAATACAACTAATAAGGGATGAGAAGGACTTCTTTAAGGAGAACTACAAACCACTGCTCAAGGAAATAACAGAGGACAGAAATATCTGGAAAAACTTTCCATGCTCATGGTTAGGAAGAATCAATGTGAAAATGGCCATACTGTCCAAAGTAATTTATAGATTCAGTGCTATCCTCATCAAGCTACAATTGACTTTCTATATAGGATTGGAAAAAATCACCCTAAACTTTACGTGGAACCAAAAAAAACACATAGCCAAGACAAACCTAAGCAAAAAAAAAAAAGCTGGAGGCATCACATTACCTGACTTCAAACTATACTAAGAAGCTATAGTAATCAAAACAGGATGGTACTGGTAGCAAAACAGAGATATAGACACAAAACAGAGTCCTCATAAATAATGTCACACATATACAACTATCTGATATTTGACAAACCTTACAAAAACAAGAAATGGGGAAAGGATTCCCTATTTAATAAATAGTGTTGGGAAAACCGGCTAGCAATATGCAGAAAGCTGAAACTGGATCCCTTCCTTACACTTTATACAAAAATTAACTCCAGATGGATTAATGATTTAAACTTAAGACATAACACCATAAAAACCCTATAATAAAACCTAGGACATAGGCAGGGGAAGGACTTCATGACTAAAACACCAAAAACACTGACATCAAATGCCAAAATAGACAAATGGGATCTAATTAAACTTAAGAGCTTCTGCACAGCAAAAGAAACTCATTAGCGTGAACTGAAAACCAACAGAAGGGGAAAAAAAAATTTTGCAATCTACCATCTAACAAGGGCTAATATCCAGAATCTACAAAGAACTAAAACAGATTCACAAGAAAAAAAAAAAAGCCCATCCAAAGGAAGATGAAGGATATGAACAGACACTTTTAAAAAGAAAACATTTATGTAGCCAACAGACATAGGAAAAAAAGCTCGTCATCACTGGTCATTAGAGAAATGCAAATCAAAAGCACATTGAGATCAAACCTCATGCCAGTTAGAATGGCAATCATTACAACAGATGCTGGAGATGATGTGGAAAAACAGGAAAGCTTTTACACTGTTGGTGGGAGTGTAAATTAGTTCAACCATTGTGGAAGACAATGTGGCAATTCCTCAAGGATCTAGAAATAGATACCATTTGACCCAGCAATCCCATTACTGGGTATATACCCAAAGGATTATAAATCATTCTATTATAAAGAAACATACATATATGTTTATTGCAGCACAGTTTACAATAGCAAAGACTTGGAACCAATCCAAATGGCCATCAATGATAGACTAGATAAAGAAAATGTGGCACATATACACCATAGAATACTATGCAGCCATTAAAAAAGGATGAGTTGGACAATTGGGTTGAAGATGGCCTAACAGGAACAGCTCTGGACTGCAGTTCCCAGCGAAAATGCAGAGGCCTCTGAAGGTGATTCCCAGGCAAGCAGGGTCTGGAGTGGACCTCCAGCAGCCTTACAGCAGAGGGGCATGACGGTTAGAAGGAAAACTAAGAAATAAAAATAAATAACTTCATCATCAACAAAAAGGATGTCCACTCAGAGACCCCATCTGAAACACCAAACACAAACACCACAGGTAGATAAATCCACAAAAAGGGGAAGAAACCAGGGCAAAAAGGATGAAAACACCCAAAACCAGAATGCATCTCATCCTCCAAGGGATGAGGACTCCTCACCAGCAAGGGAACAAGGCTCGATGGAGAATGAGTCTGATGAATTGACAGAAACAGGCTTCAGAAGGTGGGTAATAACAAAATTCTCTGAGCTAAAAGATCATGTTCTAACCCAATGCAAAGAAACTAAGAACATTGAAAAAAGGTTTGATGAAATGCTAACAAGAATAAGCAGCTTAGAGAGGAATATAAATGAATTCATGAAGCTGAAAAACACAACACGAGAACTTCAAGAAGCATACACAAGTTTCAATAGCTGAATTAACCAAGCAGAAGAAAGGATATCAGAGATTGAAGATCAACTCAATGAAATAAAATGAGAAGGCAAGCTTGGAGAAAAAAGAGTAAAAAGAAATGAACAAAGTCTCTACGAAATATGGGATTATGTGAAAAGACTTCAATTACATTTGACAGGTGTACCTGAATGTGATGGAGAGGATGAATCCAAGCTGGAATACAATCTTCAGGCTATTAACCAGGAGAACTTCCCCAACCTAGCAAGGCAGGTCAACATTCAAGTCCAGGAAATACAGAGAACACCACAAAGATATTCCTCCAGACGAGCAACCCCAAGGCACATAATCATCAGATTCACCAAGGTTGAAATGAAGAAAAAAATACTAAGGGCAGCCAGAAAGAAAGGTCGGGTTACCTACAAAGGGAAGCCCATCAGACTCACAGCAGATCTCTCAGCAGAAACCCTACAAGCCAGAAGAGAGTGGGGGCCAATATTCAACATCCTTAAATAAAAGAACTTTCAACCCAGAATTTCATATCCAGCCAAACTAAGCTTCAAAAGCGAAGGAGAAATAAAATTCTTTACAAAAAAGCAATTGCTCAGAGATTTCATCACCACCAGGCCTGCTTTACAAGAGCTCCTGAAAGAAGCACTTAATATCGAAATAAACAACCACTACCAGCCACTCCAAAAACATACCACATGGTAAAAAGTATCAACACAATAAAAAAACTGCGTCAACTACTGGACAAAACAACCAGCTAGCACCAAAATAGCAGGATCAAATTCACACATAACAATATTAACCTTAAATGTAAATGGACTAAATGCCCCAATCAAAAGACACAGACTGGCAAATTGGATAAAAAGTCAAAACCCATTGTTGTGCTGTATCCAGGAAACCCATCTCACATGCAAGCATACACAAAGGTTCAAAATAAAGAGATGGAGGAAGATTTACGAAGCAAATGGAGAGCAAAAAAAAAGCAGGAATTGCAATCGTAGTCTCCATAAAATAGAGTTCAAACCAACAAAGATCAAAAGAGACAAAGAAGGGCATTACATAATGGTAAATGGATCAATGCAACAAGAAGAGCTAACGATCCTAAATATATACACAGCCAATATAGGAGCACCCAGATACATAAAGCAAGTTCTTAATGACCTACAAAGAGACTTAGACTCCCATACAATAATATTGGGAGACTTTAACACTCCACTGTCAATATTAAACAGATCAACAAGACAGAAAATTAACAAGGATATACAGGACTTGAACGCAGACCTGGACCAAGGAAACCTAACAGACATTTACAGAACTCTCCACCCCACATCCACAGAATATACATTCTTCTCAGCAGCACATGGCACCCACCCTGAAATTGACCACATAATTGGAAGTAAATCACTCCTCAGCAAATGCAAAAGAATGGAAATCATAACAAACAGTCTTTCACACCACAGTGCAATCAAATTAGAACTTAGGATTCAGAAACAAACTCAGAACTGCACAACTTTATGGAAACAGAACAACTGGATCTTGAATGTTGACTGGATAAACAATAAAATGAAGGCAGAAATAAAGATGTTCTTCAAAACCAATGAGAACGAAGACACAACATACCACAATCTCTGGGACACATTTAAAAAAGTGTCTAGAGGAAATTTTATAGCAATAAATGCCACAAAATAAGCAAGGAAAGATCTAAAATCGACACCCTATCATCAAAATTGAAAGAGCTAGAGGAGCAAGATAAAAAATAAAATAAAATAAAATAAAAACTTCAAAGCTAGCAGAAGACAAGAAATAACTAAGATCAGAGCAGAACTGAAGGAGACAGAGACACAAAAAAATCCTTCAAAAAAATCAATAAATTCAGAAGCCTCTTCTTGAAAACATCAACAAAATATGCTGACCACTAGCCAGATCAACAAAAAAGAAAAGAGAGAAGAATCAAATAGATGCAATAAAAAACGATAAAGGGGATATCACCACAGATTCCACAGAAATACAAACCACCATCGGAGATTACTAAAAACAAATCTATGCACATAAACTAGTAAACCTGGATGAAATGGACAAATTCCTAGACACTTGCACCGTCCCAAGACTAAACCAGGAAGAATTTGAATCCCTGAATAGACCAGGTACAAGGGCTGAAGTTAAGGCAGCAATTAATAGCCTACAAACCAAAAAAAGCCCAGGTCCAGGCCAGTTCACAGCCGAATTCTACCAGACATACAAAGAGGAGCTGGTACCACTCCTTCTGAAACTATTCCAAACAATACAAAAAGAAGGAATCCTTCCCAAATCATCCTGATACCAAAACGCAATGGAGACTCAACAAGAAAAGAAAACCTTGGGCCAATATCCATGATGAACATAGATGCAAAAATCTTCAATAAAATATTGGCAAACTGACTGAAACAGCAGATCAAAAACCTTATCCATCACAAACAAGTAGGCTTCATCCCGGGGATGCAAGGCTTGTTCAATATACGCAAGTCTGTAAACGTAATTCACCACATAAACAGAATCAAAGACAAAAACCACATGATTATCTCAATAGATGCAGAGAAGGCCTATGACAAAATTCAACAGCCCTTTATGCTAAAAACTCTCAATAAACTAGGTATCGACAGAACGTACCTCAAAATAATAAAAGCTATTTATGACAAACCCACAGCCAATATCATACTGAATGGGCAAAAACTGGAAGCATTCCCTTTGAAATGTGGCACTAGACAAGGATGCCCTCTCTCACCACTCCTATTCAATATAGTATTGGAAGTTCTAGCCAGAGAAATCAGACAAGAAAAAGAAATAAAGGGTATTCAATTAGGAAAGGAGGAAGTCAAATTGTCTCTATTTGCAGATGACATTGCTGTATATTTAGAATACTCCATCATCTCAGCCCAAAATCTGCTGAAATGAATAGGCAACTTCAGTAAAGTCTCAGGATAGAAAATCAATGTGCAAAAATCACAAGCATTCCTATACACCAATAACAGACTTAAAGACAGCCAAATCAAGAATGAACTTCCATTAACAATTTTAACAAACAAAATAAAATACCTAGAAATACAACTAACAAAGGATGTAAAGGACCTCTTCAAGAACTACAAACCACTGATGAATGAAATAAGAGAGGACACAAACATATGGAGAAATATTCCATGCTCATGGTTAGGAATAATCAATATTGTAAAAATGGCCATACTGCCCAAAGTAATTTATAGATTCAATGCTATCTCCATCAAGCTACCAATGACCTTCTTCACAGAACTGGAAAAACCACCTTAAACTTCATATGGAAGCAAAAGAAAGCCCACATACCCAAGTCAATTCTAAGCAAAAAAAAAAAACAAAGCTGAGGCATCACGCTACCCGACTTCAAACTATACTACAAGACTACAGTAAACAAAACAGCATGGTACTAGTACCAAAACAGATACATAGTCAAATGGAAGAGAATAGAGGCCTTGGAGGCAATGCCACATATCTACAACCATCTGATCTTTGACAAACCTCACAAAAACAAGCAATGGGGAAAGGATTCCCTGTTTAATAAATGGTGTTGGGAAACTGGCTAGCCATGTGCAGAAAGCAGAAACTGGGCCCCTTCCTGACACATGACACTAAAATTAACTCTACATGGATTAAAGACTTAAACATAAGACCTAACTCCATAAAACCACTAAAAGAAAACCTAGGCAAAACCATTCAGGACATAGGCATAGGCAAGGACTTCATGACTAAAACACCAAAAGCATTGTCAACAAAAGCCAAAATAGACAAATGAGATCTAATTAAACTCCAGAGCTTCTGCACAGCAAAGGAAACAATCATTATAGTGAACTGGCAACCAACAGAATGGAAAAAAAATTTTGCAATCTACCCATCTGACAAAGGGTTAATAGCCAGAATCTACAAAGAGCTAAAACAGATTTACAAGAAAAAAAACAAACAAAGCCATTCAAAAGTGGGTGAAGGATATGAACAGACACTTTTCAAAGGAAGACATATATGAGGCCAACAAACATTAAAAAATGCTCATCATCACTGATTATTAGAGAAATGCAAATCAAAACTACATTGAGATACCATCTCACACCCGTTAGAATGGCGATCGTTAAAAAATCTGGAGACAACAGATCCTGGAAAGGATATGGAGAAATAGGAACACTTTTGCACTGTTGGTGGGAGTGTAAATTGGTTCAACCATTGTGGAAGACCGTGTGTCTGTCTTCTAATTCCTCAAGGACCTGGAATTAGAAATTCCATTTGATCCAGCAATCCCATTACTGGGTATATATCCAAAGGATTATAAATCGTTCTATTAAAAAGAGACATGCACAGGTATGTTCATTGCAGCACTGTTTACAATAGGAAAGACTTGGAACCAACCCAAATGCCCATTGATAATAGACTGGATTAAGAAAATGTGGCACATATACACCATGGAATACTATGCAGCCATAAAAAAATATGAGTTCATGTCCTTTGTAGGGACATGGATGAACCTGGAAACCATCATTCTCAGCAAACTGACACAAGAACAGAATATCAAACACCACATGTTCTCACACATAGGCAGGTGTTGAACAATGAGAACACATGGATACAGGGAGGGGGGCATCACACACTGAGGCCTGTGGCAGGGGACTAGGGGAGGGACAGTTGGGGGTAGGGAGTTGAGGAGGAATAACATGGGGAGAAATGCCAGATATAGGTGATGGGGATGGAGGCAGCAAACCACATTGCCATGTATGTACCTATGCAACAATCCAGCATGTTCTTCACATGCACCTCAGAACCTAAAATGCAATAAAATATATATGAAGGATGAGTTCATAAGTGAGTGTTGAATAATGAAAACACATACACACAGGGAGGGGAACATCACACACTAGGGCCTGTTGTTGGGTGGGGGTCTAGGGGAGGGATAGCAGGGGGTGTAGTGATTAGTGAGGGATAGCATTAGGAGAAATACCTAATGCAGATGACAGGGTGATGGATGCAGCAAACCACCATGGCATGTGAATATCTATGTAAAAAACCTGCACATTCTGCACATGTACCCTAGAACTTAAAAATACAATTAAAAAATGAAAATTATGGTTCTCCTAATTATTCATTTGGTTTATCCTACAGTTTACATACAATGGCCTCAAAATAATTAAACTAGAACTATGTTAAATAGTGTGATTATAGAAAACAGTTTCTGGTGTTTCACATTTTTTTGTTCTGGGGATGAACAATCAAATTGTCATGTTTTAAGTAACTTGAAGTAATTAGTTTGTATGGTTTTACCACTAACTCAACATTAAAATTATAATGTCAAAAAGTAATAGTGATCAAAGTCAAGGTATAATTTTGTTATGATGTCACTGAATTACAGTAAGTCCTCACTGCTGATAATAGGTTCTTTGAAACTGCAACTTTAAGCAAAATGCCATACAACAAAACCAGTTTTACAATAGGCTAACTGATATAAACAAAAGTTCTTATGGCATACTTCTGTCACAAAAGCATCACCAAATTTCTAAATAAAGACCCCAAACACTTTTAATATTAAGCACTGCAATAAATGTGAGCTATACATTCATTGACGAAATATCGATTAAAAACAAGTTAGATAATTATTTATCAATTGTTCATGATCCAGTAGTGATGGCAGTTGTAGTGGTGGTTTCTTAAATCAAGGCATAAATGTTTGCAAAGTGAAAATTTTAAGGAGCACTTTCTATCACCACATAGTTCAAAAACAATCACAAATATGGAAGGATTGATGAGCACTTTCATACCACATCATTTATTGTCTTGCATTTGTTTGATTACTAAAGACTTTTATGAATTTTCATTTTACAATCATTTATATTTATTCATTCATTGATTTCCCAACTCACTTAATCCAGTTCAGGGTCTTAGGTGGCCAAACCTATTTCAACACCTTAGAATGCAAGGTAGAAACCCACCCTGGACAGGATTCTATCCCATTCCAGGGCACTCACACACATCCATACTCAGACTGGACCATTTCAACAGGTCAGTTAACTAAATAGTCACATTTTTGGAATGTAGGAAGTAACCAGAGTACCCGGAGAAAACCCACACAGACGTGCATAGAACATGAAAACACCACATAGATAGCGGCCCCAGCAGAGAAACAATTTTTTTTTTCTCATTGATGCTGAAACAAACTGATGTTGAAGGAAACAATGTTATTCAAGGACCTTCTGCAGAGTGATCTAATTCAAAAATTTTAAATATCACTTTATAATTCAAAATAATGATACAATTAAAATTATACTTTATTAAAATAATCATAAAATATAAAAGTATAATTATATTTTAGAATTACTTCTTTCATTTTGTCTTGCCTAAAACTAATACTCCTTTTTCAAAACTCCCAGGTTTTATAAATAGTAGACTCAGTTCATGTATTTAATCAGCTCTACCATCAAGATGAACCCAAAAATAGTTCCGGTGACTAGGGTACAGAAAATAATAATTTTAACAAACTTGAATCAGTTGTTCATGTTCACATTCCCAAAACTCAATCTTTCTTCTCTTTAAGCTATTTAAATGGGAGATAATTTATATCCTGAGGCAAATTATAAGAACACACACTAATAATGAAGGGTACCTAGTACATCACATCTCAGTAAGAAATCCATTCTGAATGGTATGAGACAGCTCCTTAAATCCCCAGAGAGCACAATTTGTTCAATAAAGTCTACATTAGGAGGCTGGAGTTCTGTTCAGCAATTTAAATTTTCTGCCTTCACCAGAATAATAGAATCAAATGACTGACAATTATTCAAATTATCTTAGCCACAAGGTATTTTCATTTTCAAGCCTTCAGTGGAAACTGGTAGAAATTCATCCTTCTATAGATAGAACCAAGCATTTTTGACTTTCTATTCAGTTAATAGGGTTTTTGTTGTCAAGACAGAAACCTAAATAATTTGGCTTTCATCATCTTTGAAACAGCAAAATTCAGCTATTGAAAGTGATTATGTTTTGAGAAAAAGTTAGGGATGATGCAAATTATTTCTGAGGCAAATATACTCAGGAATTTTGCCAAAGACAGGATTCTACATCTCCATCTCCTACAAACACAATATTCAAAATTTTGGGCAACTTTTTTTTTTTTTTACCATTTTCAGTATCTGTAAAATGGGCAGAAGCATTTTATTGACAACATTAATACAATACATTTTTTGAGATGCAAAATTGAGATCAAGATTCTAAGTGAGTTTAATAATACCTTGTCAGTGTCTTAGTGTTACTGAGATGCAGAATTCTCAATTCTTGTCTAACTTGGAGGAAGGAATTCAGCCAAGAGACAATTAGTAATGTAAGCAAAAGATTCATTAAGAAGATAAGAGTAGCTCCTAGAGAGGAGCAGGTGGACTAGGCTGGGAGCAGCAGCAGTGGCAGTAGCTGTGTTTATTTAAAGGGGCAGTATACTCTGAAAGATGAAGAAGAGAAGGCTGTTGAAAGAGAATGAATCAGCAGCCCTGAGAGTTCTAGCTTGGGCTTTTATGATGTCTGAATTTTTTCTTGAAGTTCCTGCCTCTGTTCTTAAGTACCCACCTTTTTTCTTTGTCTGGTTTTCCACTCCTGCCCTAAATCCCTGCCTTTGTCCCTGCCTAGTTCCCACCCAGGCTTGTGAGACTCTCCCTCACTATTAGTGGGTGTGCTTACATTGGCACAGTGTTGAATATGAATTCTACCTCATGGTTGCCTTGCTCATTACCACCACCCCAGGAACTCTGTACAGCAGTCAAATCTATACTTACTACACCTGCTTATCTCTTAAGAATTTCTTCTTTGCCTTCTTTCCATCCTTAGCATCATGGAGCTATCTACATTCTGACAAGTTAATTGCAAAGCAAGTGATTACTGGGCATCTTAAGGGGCATTCCTTTCTGCATAGGTATTTCCCCTCCTCCATGCTCATATCTAGCAAGAATGTTTTGCGTGGTCTCTGGGTTGAGAGATTTTCCAGACCTCTTTTTTTTAAGGAGCCACCCCAACCTGCTTATGTCTAGCTATCTGGCTACTCTAACATCAGGATTATGGACAACTAGATTGCCTCTTAATTCTGTCACATGGTAGTGTCAAAGATAAATACAGCCAAACACCAAAGTGGGAAGGAGAGATTTTAATCAGTAATATACCATTGCAATGGGGAAGGAGTCCAGGTGTGAACTAAACTCAACTTTGACGTGTACAGAGATGTTTTAAAGAGAGAATGAGGGACTAGAGAAGGTGGTAAACAGGAGCTCAGTGAACTCGAAGAACTGAAAAATTGCAAGGGCTGGTCACTGTAAATGCTGATGAACTCAGCTATGTCTATTAAGTGACAATTATGGAGGTTAGGGTTCTGTCCTCCCAAAGAGACTGGGAGACAGAAGCTCTGCATTTTAAAGGAATGGCTTTCAGGTCTTTCAGAAAGACAATAATGAGTTGTAGGAGATACATAAACATCTCAAAGAGACAAAGGAAAGATTTGCAGTTGTAAGTCCTTTTGAGTAAATGCTCTAAGAAAAGATGGTCAGAGACCCATCTTCAGGTATTGGCTAGAACAAATGGCAATTTTTTTGGCAGACTTAAGCTTTTTCAGGGAGTCACTTTAAGGGAGGGTAGGATAAATCACTCTAGAGATGTGGACTTGAACTGTTAGAAACAACGTTAGTTTTTTAAGTTTTGCAATGTGGTGGCAGAGGAGTATATGAAATCATTTGTGCTAACACTCTATGAGATACACACACACACACACACACACATACTTCATGTTTTGAGATACATGTGCCAAACATGCAGGTTTGTTACATAGGTATACACATGCCCTGGTGGTTTGCTACACCCATCAACCCATCATCTACATTAGGTATTTCTCCCAATGTTATCCCTCCCTTTCCCCCAACCCCTTGACAGTCCCCCAGTGTGTGATGTTCTCCTCCCTGTGTCTACATGTTCTCACTGTCCAACTCCCACTTATGAGTGAGAACATGTGGTGTTTAGTTTTCTGTTATCATGCTGGTTTGCTAAGAATGACAATTCCCAGCTTCATCCAAGTTCCTACAAAGGACATGAACTCTTCTTTTTTATGGCTACATAGTATTCCATGGTATATATGTGCCACATTTTCTTTATCCAGTCTATCATTGATGGGCATTTGGGTTGGTTCCAGGTCTTTGCTATTGTGAACAGTGCTGCAATAAACATATATGTGCATGTGTCTTTGTAGGAATGATTTATAATCCTTTTGGCATGACTTTTTATAGGAAAAAAATATAACAGAGAAATGTGTACAAAATAAAATGATTAACATTGTAAATATACAAAAAGGTCCCACAAGGTAATAACAAAAGGCAAAAGTCTAAGAAAAAATGGGCAAAATATATGAACAGAAAATTCATAAAAGAAGAAATTCAGAAAAGGAAATCACCTTCAAGAGTTCAGAATTGTACACATGGAATAAAATAACCTTTTTATCTATTATATTGGCAAAAAAGATTTTTTTTTTAAATCCAGAGCAGGTAAATTAGGGAAAAAATGGATATTATTGTGTGTTCATTTTTGGTAACAATTTCAAATGTTACATTTCAGGATACGTTTTCTCAAATTGAAATATGTACATAAGTTTTAATGCAACAGTTTCAAATGGAGAGCAAAAAAAAGCAGGAGTTGAAATCCTAGTCTCTGATAAAATAGATTTTAAGCCAACAAAGTTCAAAAGAGAAAAAGAAGGACATTACATAATGGTAAAAGGATCAATGCAACAAGAAGAGCTAATGATCCTAAATATATACACACCCAATACAGGAGCACCCAGATACATAAGGCAAGTTCTTAATGACTTACCAAGAGACTTAGACTCCCGCACAATAATAGTGGGAGACTTTAACACTCCACTGTCAATATTACACAGATCAACAAGACAGAAAATTAAGAAGGATATCCAGGACTTGAACTCAGACCTGGACAAAGCAAACCTAATAGACATTTACAGAACTCTCCACCACAAATCCATAGTATATACACTCTTCTCAGCACCACATCACACTTACTCTAAAACTGACCACATAATTGGAACTAAATCACTCCTCAGCAAATGCAAAAGAACGGAAATCATAACAAACACTCTCTCAGACCACAGTGCAATCCAGTTAGAACTCAGAATTCAGAAACTAACTCAGAACCACACAGCTTCATGGAAACTGAACAACTGGCTCTTGAATGTTGACTGGATAAACAATGAAAGGAAGGCAGAAGTAAAGACATTCTTCGAAACCAGCGAGAATGAAGACACAACATACCAGAATCTCTGGGACACATTTAAAGCAGTGTCTAGAGGAAAATATACAGCAATAAATGCCCATATTTTTTTCTCTTTGACTTATCATTCTCTTTGTTCATCTAAAGGCATATATTTCTCTTTTTTTTTTTCACTTTCATGTGTATTTCAATAAAGAAGGGTGGGGATTTGGCATGTAAAACTTGGTTTATAGTTTTTAAACATGAAAAGCATATGCTGTGTTTTCTCCGGTAATATAAAGTTCATATTTTAGGGCTATAGCTACAGCTTTTATTGTAGTAGGATAAGTGTATTATCAGTGATTATTTTGAGTGAACCTTTAAAATAAGAAAAGAATAGCATGTAGATCACCTTATAGAAACAGGCTGGACCTTCCACCACCCACACAAAATTAATTCAACTGACCTACAATCAGTTGACTTTAAGTTAAAAAGATCATCTTTGATATGTAACTGGGCTTTATCCAATCAGTTAAAGGCCTTGAGAACAAAAACTGAGGCTTCCTGAAGAAGAAATTCTGCCTCAAAATTGATGACCCCACACACAGACACACCAGGAAGGTGTCAAGAAATTTATTACTCACATAATGATGATTTCTGGAAAGAACAAGGCAGACCATCAAACAGGTCTGAAAATGACATCAGGAAGCAAGTAGTGACAACTGGTTTTGGCTTTTGTTGTGGTCAAAAGGTAGGGCTATCAGTGAAGGTTCCTAAGCATGGATGAGAGCTTATGTGGTTTGAACTTCCCTCCCGCACCAAAGAAGGATGTATCTGGACATTCTTATGAGTTTGTCCACATCTGAGGCAGAAGAGGAAGAGAGAGAGAGGGCTTGAAAGTTATTAATAATCAAAAATCAAAATGGAGCCAGACTTATTACAGATGTAAAATCCATCATATTTCTTTTCCATAATTTCAACTTTTATTTGAGATTCAGGGAATGTATGTTATTTGTTACATGGATATATTATGTGATGGTGGGGCTTGGGGTACAATTGATCCCATCACCCAGTTAGTGAGCATGGTATCCAATAGTATTTCAGTCCTTACACCTTTTCTCCTTCCCTCCTCTAGCACTCATGTTGCCATCCTTATGTTCATGAGTATCCACTGTTTACCTCTCACTTATAAGTGAAAACAAACAGTATTGGGTTTTCTGTTCGTGCAGTAATTCACTTAGAATAATGGCCTCGAGCTGCATCAATGTTGCTGCAAAGTACATCTCATTCCTTTTTATGGCTGCATAGTATTCCATGGTATATATGTACTACATTTTCTTTATCCAGTCCACAATTGATGGGTATCTAGGTTCATTCCATGTCTTTGCTATTGTGAATAGTGCAACAATGAACACACAAGTGCATGTGACTCTTTAGCAGAATGATTTATTTTCCTTTGAATATGTGTATGTTAATGGAATTCATTGGTTGAATGGTAGCTTTTTTAAGTTATTTGAGAAATCTCCAGATTGCTTTCCACAGTGGTTGAACTAATTTACATAACCACCAACAGTGTATAAGTGTCCCATTTTCTCTACAGTCTCACCAATATTGTAATTTTTGACTTTTTAGTAATAGCCATTCTGACTGATGTAAGATGGCATCTCATTGTGGTTTTGATTTGCCTTTCTCTGATGATTAGTGATGTGAAGAATTTGTATATGGTTGTTGTCTGCTTGTATGTCTTCTTTTTAGAAGTGTCTGTTCATGTCATTTGCATGCTTTTTAACAGGGTTATTTATTTTTTGCTTGTGAATTAAGCTCCTTATAGATTCTGGATATTAAACCTGCGTTGAATGCATCGTTTTCAAATATTTTCTCCCATTCTTTAGGTTATCTGTTTACCCTGCTTATACTTTCTTTTGATGTGCAGAAGCTTTTTACTTTGTCAATTTTCATTTTTGCTACAATTGCTTTTGTTGCAATTGCTTGGTTTTTTTCCCAAGACCAATGTCCAGAATAGTGTTTCCTAGATTTTCTGCTAGGATTCTTATAGTTTGAAGTTTTAAATTAAAATCTTTAATCTATCTTGAGTTAATTTTTTATGTGGTGAAAGTTGGGAGTACAGATGCCTACGGTTAACCAATTATCCTTGCACAATTTACTCAACAGGGAATCCTTTCTCTGTTGCCTATTTTTGTCAACTTTGTCAAAGATCAGACAGCTATAGATGGGTGACTTTATTTCTGGGTTCTCTATTGAGAGATCCGTTCCATTGATCTATGTGTTGTTTTAGTACTAGCATCATGGTGTTTGGGTTATTGTACCCTGGTGGTACATTTTGAATTCAGGTATGATGCCTCTAGCCTTTTCCCTTTTGCTTAGGATTGCTTTAGCTATTTGAGCATTTTTTCGATTTTATACAAATTTTACAATAGTTTTTTCTAATTCTGTAAGAAATGATGTTGGTAATTTGATAGGAATAGCATGGAATCTGTAGGTCACTTGGGGCAGTATGGCCATTTTAATGATACTAATTTTTCCAATCCATGAGAACAGAATATTTTTCCATTTGTTTGTATTATCTATAATTTCTTTCAGCAGTTTTTTATAGTTCCCCTTGTAGAGATCTTTTATCTCCTTAGTTAGATGAATTCCTATATATTCTTTTGTGTGTGTGGCTAACGTAAATGGGATTGTGTTTTTGATTTGGCTCTCAGCTTAAATGTTATTGATTGGTGTATAGAAATGCTACTAATTTTCGTACATTGATTTTGTATACTAAAGCTTTACTGAAGTCATTTTTCAATTCCAGGAGCCTTTTGGTGGAGTCATTAGGAATTTTTAGGTAGAGAATTATGTCATCAGCAAAGAGATATGGTTTGACTTCTTTTCCTATTCGGATGTCTTTTATATTTTTCTCTTGACTGATTGCACTGGCTAGGACTTCCAGTACCATATTGAATAGGAGTGGTGAGAAGGGGAGGTATTTAGCACTCTACACATTCCTCCTAATACTAATTTCACTGCATCTCAGAGATTTTGGTATGTTCTATTTTCATTCATTTCAAAGAATTTTATTTCTTCCTTAATTTTGCTGTTTACCCAAAAGTCATTTAGAAACAAGTCATTTAATTTCCATATAATTGGATGGTTTTGGAGCTCTTGGTATTGATTCATATTTGTATTCTAGTATGGTCCAAGAATATGCTTGGTATGATTCAGGTTTTTTAAATTTATTCACAGTTGCTTTATGGCCAGGCCTATGGTCAATCTTGGAAAATGTTCAGTGCATAGATAAGAATGTTTACTCTGTGGCTGCTGGGTATTCTATAGTTTCTGTTAAGTCCAATTTGTCAAGTGTTGAATTCAAGTCCAGAATTTCTTTGCTAGTTTTCTACCTTAATGATCTGTCTAATACTGCCAGTGGGACACTGAAGTCACCCACTATTATTGCATGGCTAAGTCTTTTTGTAAGTCTAAAAATACTTATCTTTTGAATGTGGGTATTCCAATGTTGGGTGCCTAGATGCTTTTTAAAATTTTTCATTTTATAATTTTCTTACTGGTAAAGTTTAAAAGACCCTACCTTCTTCAAGCTCTGAAATTCTTTCTTTTGTCTGCTCCAGTCTATTGATAAAGCTTTGAATTGTATTTGAAATTCCTAAAGTGAGTTTTTTCATTTCAGAAACTCTGATTGATTTTATTTTACAATGTTTATCTCTTCCTTCATTTCCTGGATTGCTTTTGAAGTTTCTTTGTGTTCATTTCAAACTTTTCTTGGATCTTATTGCACTTCTGTGCAATCCATACTTTGAATTCTTTGTCATTCCTGAGTTTTCATTTTGGTTAGGGACTATAGCTGAAGAGCTAGTGTGATCCCTTGGTGATGTCTCTACATGCAGATTGTCCATGAGGCCAGAATTCCTGTGCTGGTTTCTTCTTATCTGGAAAGGCTGGCACTTTTTGTGTGTAGGTACGACTTTATTTTTTTTTCTTTTCCTGTGAAATTATTGGCGTTTTTTCCTTCTTTTCCTTTTCTCCCCTTCCTAGGAGGAATGGCTGTAGAGAATGCTGCACATGGCCTTCTGGCTTTGCTTCCATAGCCCCATCCAATTCTGTCCGAAGGTTTTATCTAAATTGTATGAATCAATCTACAAGCCAGTAGATGGCGCTTATGGGTAAGAACCTGCTGTGGCCAACATGACTGGGTATAGACTTGATCATTATTTACGGGGAGAAGCAATCTTTTATCTCAGGCTGACCTGTGGAGTGCTCAGTGGTCCGAACTCCCTTCCTAACCCCACAAGGACAGGGAGAAAGATGGACAGAGCCAAACTGGGCAGGCCCACTTACAGGCCCCCAGTGGCAGGCCCAACACCAGCACTGAAGGAGAATCCAGTCGGTGGCCACCAAGCACCCAGAGGTATACCTAGTCATGGAGCTGGAAAACCACCTCAATGCCAACTTCTCTGCATGGAGGAGGTGGCCTAAACTACTAATTCAGGAGAGTGGGTGCTCCAGATGCTTGGAGATCTGTCTGGGTATTGAATGTAGAGGGCCTTGCTACTCTAAAATTTCTGCACATAAAGGCTGGGATGGCTCAGGCTGCTAACCCCAGTGAACTGCTGCTTTGACTATCTGGAGATATGCCTGTGCATGGAAGAGGAGCAAAGAAAGCTCCTCTTCTCCATAGCCTCAGCACAGGAAGGTTGGGCCACCTTAGGCTGCCGATTCAGGCAAGTGAGTGCTCTGAATGTCTGGAGATCTGCCTCAGTGTGGAGCAGAGAGGGGCCCTGCCATGCCACAATGTCTGCGCAGGAAGGGAGGAGCAGCTCAGACTGCCAGTCTGGGTGAGCAAGTGTTCCAAATTCTTGGATATCTGCCTGGGCATGGAACAGAGAACCCAGCTGTACCACTATTTCTGCACAGGAAGGATGGGTGAGTCAGGCTGTTGAACAAGGTGAACTAGTGCTCCAAATGCCTGGAGATCACTCTGAAAATGAAACAGGGAGAAGTACCACCCACACATACACCATGATCTCTGCATAGGAAGGATGAGGCATCTCAGGCTACCAATCCAGGCAATCAGGTGCTTTGAATGCCTAAATATCTGCCTGAGGATGGAACAGAGAGGGCCTTGCTGCACCACAATCTATATCCAAGAAGGGTGGGACCACTCAGCCTGCTGAACCAGGCAAGCAGGTGCTCCAAATGCCTGGAGATCTGTCTGGGAGTATAACAGAGAGGGACCCCTCCACATGGATCTCTGCACAGGAAGGATGGGGCCACTCAGCATGCTAGTTTGTGTTAGCAGGTGTTCTGAATGCCTGGAGATCTGCCTGAGGTTGGAGTGTAGAAAGTCCCCTTGCACCACAATCTATGCCTAGAAAGGGCAGAGTGGCTCAGGCTGCTAGCCCAGAAAAATGGGCGCTCTGAATGCCTGCATTTCTGCCTGGGGGTGGAGCAGAGTAGGCCCCATTGCACCATAATCTCCGGGAAACAAGCTGGGGCACCCAGGAATAGCGCCCATAGACCAATTCCTTCCTGTCTTACAGAAATACAGATTATCTCATATTTCATTCTAAAATATTAAAATGTTATTATACATGTCTTATGATATCTAGAATTGGTTTTTGCACATGGTGTAAAATTCAATGTTATTATTTCTATATAACCAATTGTGCTAGCAACTTTTATTGAATGTTTCCTCCTTTCTGCAGTGGACTACAATGGCAACTCTTCGTTACCTATCAAAGTTGCATATAAGTCTGAGTATCTTTCTAAGTTCTTTGTCTTTTTCACTCAGTCTATTTGTCTATTTCTGTCCCACTATCTTAATCATTATGACTTTAAAATAGGCCTTGATATTTAGTAAGGTAAGTCTTTTCCATCTTACTCTTTTAATTCTCAAGTACTGTATATTATTGGCCCTATGCTCTTTTAAATACATTTTAGAATCAGCTTTTTAATTTTCACACACAGGAAATTTGATTGAATTGTATAAAATCTGCAGATTTAGGGGAAATTGGCATCCTTACTGTTACCAGGTTGCTGGAGACAGGAGAGGCTTAGCTCCCTGATGGGACCTGCCCCAGTGTGCTCAGGTCCTTGGGCTTTCCTCCACCCAAGAATGGGTAGGAGGCCCAGGCACGGTGATATTGTTTAAGTAAATATCAGACCCCAAGAGCTTTTGCAGAAAAGTGGTTTATTAGGCAGAGAGAGAAAGAGAAGTAGGGAGAAAGAGAAAGCCAGCTCCCATGCTGTCGTGGGAGGGGATCCCAGAGAGGGAAATTCGCACAGGTAAGGGGCAAGGGGTCTTTTAATCTGGGAGTTATTCCTGCCCTATCCAAGTTTTTGTCCCATGAGAGAAGCTCCTTCAAACTTCTGGGGAATGACTGATCTTTGATTCTGATATTTGATTGGTTGTTGGGCCCACAGTCCTCCCATAGCTTTTCAGGGGCTTTTCTAAACAAAGAAGTTCACCTTGACAGTGTATCTTCCCATGTGCAAAAGGTAAACAAAGACCTCTAAGCTCCCAGATGGAGATGTGAAAGAAGGCAACTGGGGCATGTCGCTGGGAAGTTCTTGCCTTTGAAACCACGCCCCTTGTGGACCAAGGAAAATAAATTAATACATTCCCTCACTTACAATATTCAGTTTTCCTATTCATGAATATAGCACACTATATCTTTCAACTCAGTAATGCCAATTTTTTTAATTTCCTTATATTCTTCTACATACATACTATATACAGTATTCATTAAAATTATTCCTATAGAGCATATACAATTTATTACGTATAGAGAGAGAGCTTTTTAAATAAATTTTGAATTTATAAATTACATGTTTAACCTGATCATTGATGGCAGGAATCCCAGGGTCTATCTTAAAATTCTGCCTCTACAAGTTCTCTGTTCTCACACCATTCGTAGCTTTTCTAAACAGATGTATGTACAACCAATAACTAAATAAGAGAGAAAATGCAAACATTTTCAGATCATAAAGTGAATTTAAAGGAAAACTACTGAAGTTGAGGTATAATGAAATAATCACTTACTAGATCAAAATGTCTGTAGCTTTCTTAACTATTTGATCAGTCTTTGCTACTCCTCTGCTCAGCCACTTACTTTTCCCAGAAGAGTAGCTTCTGTTCTTGCACAACACTGGAAGCCTTCCACTCTGAATTTCAACCCAGTAAATATTATAAAATATGTGACATTAGGACAATGCCTTTCTCTTTAAAATAATAACAATCTTTATTCATCTGTTTGGCAAGCATGTATATTGTGATCATGAGTAAAGTATGAAACAGTAAAGTGGAAATTACTTAATTGATTTGTGTAACTGTGTAACTGCAGATATATGTTTTACATCAAAAATAGGATCTTAATACAAAAGAAAAATTGATTTGATTGTCACAGACACTAAAAAGCAAATGGATAACATTCTTATCAGGATTCAAGAACAGTGTTAGCCACTCAATTTTTAGAGGTTCATAACATTCTTATCAGGATTCAAGAACAGTGTTAGCCACTCAATTTTTAGAGGTTCTTTATCCCCTCTAAATCTCAATAGCTAATAAGCGTCAGCATTAGATCTTAATTGGCAATCAGGACTTCAGATCTGGCAGGCCCTGTTGAATTTAATCTGCAAGTGCTGACCTAATTTCCCAGACATTGGAAAGTATCATTTTCTTGCTGCTTTCTAGTATACGTGGGCTATAATGAATGCCCCTTTAATTGCTGTCCTATGGCTTTGACTAACAGATTGCTTCTGCAAGAGCCCTGCAGGAGAAAAGCCAGCTTGAGAACCTAAGCTTCCACAATTTATAATAAAAGTGTATTATTCCACCATTAATCACAAGTGATTTCTGGTTTTGAATCTAAAACAGGCCAGACATGTCCATTTATTCTGTGGGTGCCATGCAGAACTTCAGCACAAATTATCCTGCATATCCAGCTCATGTGGTATCATCGAAGCTGTAATACTCATTACAAAGTTCTTTTGCCAGAGAAATTGTGAGGATCAGAGATAATATCTTCTTAACAGTTGTAGAAACTAATGACATTTACACTCCATTCTGCTTGGAAAGCAATGTGTTGTAGTTCTTTTTCTCCATATCCTTGCTATTCACAGTGTGTTATGGTCAGAGGATTCAGCATCATTGGCATCAACATGGGCCCCAACCCAGATGTACTGAATCTGCATTGTAACTAGATCCCAGGTACTTCTCATGCACATTAAAGAATGAAAAGTACTGCCCAATGGACCTCAGGAGGCTATCAACCATCTCTGATTATAATTACAATTATTGCTGTAAAATAATTATAACAATTAGATGTAACTGTTAATAATATGACACCTTTTCTGAGGATCTATATCCTTTAATATAAGGGCACACAGAGAGGGTGATTTCTTTAAAGGCTCAAACCTGGAGATTTTCAAGGGCTATTCAGCTTTGTTCTCCTTTCCCAGGGTTTGAAATAAGAAGCACTCCATAACCCAAGGCATATAAAGGAGTGAATTTTCTGTAGTTTCTACTATAGCCATCTTTCTCCATATAATATTTTGCCTTGGTGTTGACCCTACAGCATCAGAGTAGATTCCTATACTACCAAGGTTTCCTGGACATTTGCAGAGACTGGGGAAGAAAAGCAACCTTGAGCCCCTTTGGCTGGGCTGGGTCTAGAGAGTCTAGAAAGGACTGGGCGACTCACAGATTCTCCTGCCTTAGAAGGGGTGGATGTTACAGAGCCCAATGCCTGAATGAATACATGTCAACTAACATTTCCCATCCCAGAATCTGTAGTCCCTACCCATCTCATTTTTCATTTCCTGCCTAGCAAAGGGCCATTTTAAATTCACTATATCAGATATTTCTAGGCTTGACTGCTTTCACTGAAGTACCAAAAATAAGCCAATACGTAAAACAAAGTCTTCTCTTTCCTACCTCATTAGGACCTTCCCACTTCAGGATAAGATCGCTTCTGTTACTTCCTTCCATCTCACATCAAACCTACTCTGAATTTGCACGTTCACATTAATGAATACATGCATAATAAATATCAGTGCCCTAAGCCAGTGGTTCTCAAACTTTAGCATCAGAGTCCCCTATACGGCTTCTTAAGACAGATTGCTGGGCCTCATCCACAGAATTTCTGATTCAGCAATGTGCCACAAATTTGGTACTTCTACAAAGTTTCCTGGTGATGCTGATACTACCAGTCTTGGCACCACACTCTGAGAATCGGTGCTATCAGAATGAAATTCTAGGCATTGGGAATAGAATTAGAAGTTGTAGACTGGCCAGATGCTACACAAATGTCACTTCTGTACTTTAAGTTCACCTAGGCCTGCTCATGCCTGCTAGGTTAACCAAGGTCTGCTGAGCCCAGGATTTATATAGCAAAAGCAGTGATGTGCAGTAATATTCCTCCTACAACTAGTCTCAACCAGGCATCCCTTTGTCCAGCCACTTCATGCAAAGACAATAAGTCACTTGTACAAACATATTTCACAGGTATGGACTCTAACAACCACTCTGCTGTTTATGGTTAAAAGTGACATGCAAATAGTATGGCTTTCTGCTTTGGATTTTTAATGGAGAAGGCTGACATATGAATGGAAGGAAGTGGTTAGAGTTGAGATAGCACCACTGGTATATTGTCTATTTGGTCTCTGAGGCCCACACATTAAGCAACTATCAAAGAAAAGTGTTTTTTGTTTTTTTTTTCTTTACTAAAATTGGTAAGAAAAACATTTCATCCTTTTGCAAAGAGAATGAAGAGGGATGATCTGTTTTGCTATCTAAAATACATATTTTGAACTAGTCTATATCCATTATTTGTTGTTTTCTGTAATAACATATGTAATTACTGTACTTAATGAGTAA
>NW_022436950.1:30642508-30647591 GCF_009761245.1 Sapajus apella
TGTTGTTTTCTGTAATAACATATGTAATTACTGTACTTAATGAGTAAAAATATACAGTTATATATTTTTATATGAGCATGATAAGTACAATATTTTATGCCTTCATTCAAAATACACTCATTTAACAATTATTTACTGAGTCTGGTATGTGCCAGGAAATATGCACAGTTCAGAGACAGCAGAGGTGGGAAGTCAGTGACAGTACTTTCCCATTTCTCAGTACTAGGATATTTCTTTTGCCAGAAATGCAGGGATGCCTGAATTCACCCCCGCAAATCTTTCCTCCTTTACTGGGAAATCTAAGTATTATGTTATTAATGGCAGTACAAATGCTTCAGAGACTTACTCTCAATTAAAATTACATTGGAATATATGGGTTTATCCTAAAAGCATAAGCTAACTTTATACTTTATTAACCATAGTCCTAGCAGGAACCTAGTATAAGCACATGGGTTGAACTGTATTGAATTAAGGGGCCATCTACACAGGTATGGACAAAGTTAAGGAAACAAGAGAAAGTGATTAGCAACCCAGGGACTAGCAACCATAGGAAGCTCCCACTCATAGGCCTGATGGGCCAAGGGAAAGAACATGTCTTACCAGAATTTAATGAGAACTAGAACTGTTTAAAAGAGACTGTCTGAATGCAGTTGTCAGAAATCCAGCCAGTGCCCAAACTATTGCCAATCTGACCAAATTGTCTATGTTCCTGCCCTCCAACCTCCTACCAGTGCTTCTCATTGACTAAACCCAATGCAAATGTGTAACAGAGACCATGCTCACTGTAAACCAAGGCTAGCCAGTGGCTCGACTCCAACTAGAAATCCCTTCTTTCTTAAGAGTTCAGACCTGAAGAGTATGTGAGCATAGGGTTACTGGCATGATTAAGGTGAATTTGCTCCTCTTTTGGGGATAAATGTAACTGGCGCTTATTTATGTAAAATATATCAGTCTTTTAAAATCCAGAAAAAAACCTGAGAGGCGGAGGTTGCTGTCAGTGGAGATTGCAGTGAGCGGAGATCACACCACTGCACTCCGGCCTGGCGACAGAGCAAGACTCAGTCTCAGAAAAAAAAAAAAAAATCCAGATAAAAAGTATGGCTATTTTTTTAAAAGCACATAGCTCAAAATATGTGGTTTTTAAGTTCTGCCTCAACATATTGCAGTCTTCAGTGTCTTTTCAGAAATAAAACAAGGATCTGAGTTATAAAGTAGCTTTTTAAATGGTTTATGCAGTATGATCACAAATTAGGCAAATGTCTGCAGCAATGACTCAGTGGACTGATTTTCAAAAATAAAATATTTTTAAAACAGCAGAACTAAACTGGTCTATATACGGACTAACTAGGAGAAAATGTTCTTTTTTATAATGGGTTATTGATGTACTGAAAACTATCAGTTATATATCACAACCAGTAAAAGTAGCAATCAAGTATTGATGCAGCAGCACTGTCTGGCTCCAAAAGCTCATATCACACTATGGCCAGGGCCTCTCCAACCAGAAAGCTGGGCAATTGCCCACTCTAGGGTATTGTACAAGTGCAGCCTTGCCCAGAGGTGTTAAATGAACCTCCAAAGTCAGACAACCAGCGTGTGGCAGACCTGGCACTTGGACCCCAGATTTTTAACTATATTTCTGCTATGACTAAAACTGAAAATTTTCTTGTGCCTTTCTTGTCATTTGTTGTATAAATTTAAGAACTGGGCAAAAAAAATGTAGAAAATAAATTCAGGTCATAAGAATATTACAGACATACATACATACAAAGCAAACATGGGTTTCAGAGTGTGTTTCTTCTCTTTTAAGGTTATTTAAACAGTGATTATTTTCACCTGAATTATGATTAATTAATAAACTATGGAGTCATATTCATTTGCTCTTACATGTACTTGTTTTATATTTTGGGGTTTCTATTAATGCTTCTTTTGAAAGAAGTTAGATTGCTAAAACAAGAATTTAGAAAGAAATGGGAGAAATAATGGCACAATCAAATCTGATATTTACAATCTGAAATCATGTGTGTAAATGATTAGTAGTTTGAAATAAATACAAAACAACCTCTGATCATGAAACCGTAGGGGCCATCCCAGGAATCAGAAAATACCCAGAATTTATAGCTAATTTATTCTTTTTAACTTTCTATTACAGCATTTACTTAGCAAGTGGTATTTAGTTAAAGTGTGAATCATAATGCACCTGCGGACAGTTGCCTAAATGCCCAGAGTTCTCTGCTACCACATGGGATTTTACAAGCACTCAGGTTACTGCCAAGAGAGGAACCAACAAGAAGCTCAAAACCTAATAAGCAAGACTCATAAACACTTCAGTGTTCTTTTCCTTAAGACCAAAGACCTGTTTGGGAAGTGCTGTTTGCTGATTTCTATTATTATGAGCTGTCAAAAGCTCTTCTCACTAGACTAATAATACCTCAAGTCCAACATCTCTTTGTAAGCTGCCAGGAAAAGGGGCTCCTCAAATTCTTCTGTCAGATAGCCAACGTCTGGAGCTCTGATTTCATTTCTGACACTGATTTGTGCCTAATCTAGGCTGAGATTCTGCATTCAGCTTGATGAAGATGCTGGCAATTATCTGTGCATAAGGCAGTAATTGTGAGAATTTTATCTTTGTGCAGTTTCTCACATCCCTCACTGTGCAAAGAGAATCCTATAGCTCTTTCCTGGTTCTGACTTTTGTAATGTAGAATATGGGAAATATGAAGAAACAGATAGAACTGTGGAGTGCAGAGATCCAGGAGAAGGAGGATAAAGGCTAAATGACATGGCTGAGCTCTCAGCATAGGGGAGAAGAATTAACAGGAGTATTCTGAGAGGCATCTTTCACAGCAGCCTCAGGAAGTGAGAGGCTAAGAAGAGGAAAAAGGATTTCGGCGGGGGGCGGTGGGGAGGTTGGGTTGCTGAAGATGAGACACCATTAAAATTCTTTTGGTTTTATTTTAAATTTTACTTTAAGTTCAGGTGTACATGTGCCCCTGAACTTGTGCAGGTTTGTTACAAAAGTCAACGTGTATCATGAGGGGTTTGTTGCACAGATTATTTTATCACTCAGGTATTAAGTCTAGTACACATTCGTTATTTTTCCTGATCTTCTTCCTCTTCCCATCCTCCGAAAGGCCTCACTGTGTGTTGTTCTTCTCTATGTGTCTGTGTGTTCTCAATATTTAACTCCCACTTATAAGTGAGGACATGCAGTATTTGGTTTTGTTCTTGTTTGTTTAGTTTTTGGTTTTGTTTTAGTTTGCTAAGGATAACAGCCTCCAGCTCCATCCATGTCTCTGCAAAAAATATGATTTCATTCTTTTTTTTTTTTTTTTTTTTTGAGACAAAGTGTCACTTCTTTTTGCCTGCCTCAGCCTCCTGAGTAGCTGAGATTATAGGCATCTACCACTATGCCTGGCTAATTTTTGTGTTTTTAGTAGAGATGGGGTTTCACCATATTGGCCAGGCTGGTCTTGAACTCCTGACCTCAGGTGATCTGCCTGCCTCAAGACTCCTAAAGTGCTGGGATTGCAGGTGTGAGCCACCACGACCAGCCAATCTCATTCTTTTTATGGCTACATAGTATTCTATGGTGTATATGTACCACATTTTCTTTTTTCGGTCTGTCATTGATGAGCATTCAAGTTGATTCCATGCCTTTGCTATTGTGAACAGTGCTGCAAAAAACATATGTGTGCCTGTGTCTTTATAATGATTTATATTTTGTGGGTTTATGCCCAGTAATGGGATTGCTGGGTTGAATGACATTTCTGTCTTTAGGTCTTTGAGGAATTGCCACACTGCCACAATGGCTGAACTCATTTACACTCCCACCAACAGTATATAAGCATTCCTTTTTCTCCACAACCTCACCAGCATCTGTTATTTTTGGTCTTTTTGTTTGTTTGTTTTGAAACAGTCTTGCTCTGTCACCCAGGCTGGAGTGCATTGGCGTAATCTCAGCTGACTGCAACCTCCACCTCCTGGGTTCAAGTGATTCTCCTGTTACAACCTCCCAAGTAGCTGGGACTACAGGTATGTGCCACCTTGCCTGGATAATTTTTGTATTTTTAGTAGATACAGGGTTTTACCATGTTGGCCAAGCTGGTCTCGAACTCCTGAAATCAAGCAATCTACCCGCCTTGTCCCCCCAAAATGCTGGGTTTACAGGTATGAGCCACTGCAACTGGCCTGGACTTTTTAATAATAGACATTTTGACTAGTGTTAGATATGGTGGAGGAAGGGGATTAAAACTGAACCCTTTCCTTAGATCACATACAAAAATAAAGTCAAAAGGGATTAAAGACTTAAATATAAAACCCAAAACTATAAAAATCCTGGAAGACAACCTAGCCAATACCATTTAAGACACCAGCACAGGCAAAGATTTCATGAGAAAGACACCAAAAGCAATTGCAATAAAAGCAAAAGTTAACAAATGGTATCTAATTAAAGTTAAGAGTTTCTGTGCACAGCAAAAGAAACTATCAACAGAGTAAACAGACAACCTACAGAATGGGAGAAAATTTTTGTAAACTATGCACCCAACAAAGGTATAATATCCAGCATCTATAAGGAACTTAAACAAATTTATGAGAAAAAATAACCCCATAAAAAAGTGGCAAAGGACAGAAACAACGCTTTTCAAAAGATGACATACATGCAGACAACAATCATATTTTTAAAAAGCTCAACATCACAGATCATTAGAACAATGCAAGCCTTTAATGTTCTTTAAGAGATGTGAGTAATGATGCATTTCCTTAAATGCAACACTGCTTTGAATCTGGACTACATGAAGCCAGGGCATAATTCTGACCAAAGATGATTTACTTTCTCATTGTGCAGAATATAAGGTGATGATCACTGTACTTACACTAAATACTTCATTAGATCATGTCTATGGAAGGGCAAGCAGCAGACCTTATTCTTCTCATTCATTTTCCCAGTACAAGCAAAGGTGGCAGGTAAAAAAGTGGGAAAGAAAAGAAGGAAGGAAGGAAGGAAGGAAGGGAGGGAGGGAGGGAGGGAGGGAGGGAGGAAGGAAGGAAGGAAGGAAGGAAGGAAGGAAGGAAGGAAGGAAGG
>NW_022436950.1:30647601-30718351 GCF_009761245.1 Sapajus apella
AGGAAGGAAGGAAGGAAGGAAGGAAGGAAGGAAGGAAGGAAGGAAGGAAGGAGAGAGAAATGGAGAGGGGGAAGGAGAAACAGAAGGAAGAAGTGAAAACACACAAAGAAACATTCAGAGATGAAGATGGACTAACATGAACTAGCAAGGTAGCACCTTGGAAAGATCTTGATCTGCAGTTAGAAGTCCTGGGTCAGTTCAGCCTCTAACATTAGTTGTGGGAACAAGAATGGTTCCCTCACTGGTGCTCAGTTTCTTCATCTTTAAATGAGTAATACTGTCTACCCTATTTGTTTGTTTTACTCATTGGTTTTGAGGATCAGTTAAATGGTATTGAAATTTTTTGTAATTCACATGTATGCTATTTGGACTAGAAATGCTAGAGGAAATAAATAATAAAGTACTTTACAAATAGTTTGATTGGTAATAATTTTCTTCTTTTGTGCCATCAAATACTAGATCTTATTCATTCTACCGAATTATATTTTTGTACATGTTGACCACCCCTACTTTACTTCCTCTCCACTACCATCCACAGTCTCAGGTAACTATCATTCTATTTTCTATCTCCATGAATTTTATTATTTTAATTTTTAGCTCCACAAATAAGTGAGAACATGCCAAGTTTAACTTTCTGTGCCTGGCTTATTTCACTTAACATAATCACCTCCAGTTTTAACCGTATTGTTGCAAATGACAAGATCTCATTCCTCTATATGGTTGACCAGTGCACCATTTTGTGCCACATTTTCATCACGCATTCATCTGTTAATGAACACTTAGGTTGATTGCAAATCTTGGCTGTTGTGAATAGTGCTGTAACAAACATAGGAATGCAGATATTTCTTCAATATACTTCTTTTCTTTCTTTTGGGTGTATGCCCAGCAGTGAGATAGCTGGATCATATAGAAGCTCTATTTTCAATTTTGTAAGGAATCTCCAAACTGTTCTCCATGGTGTTTGCACTAATTTACTTTCTCACCAATAGTGAATAAGTGTTCCCTTTCCTCTACATTGGCGACAGCATTCATTATTACCTATCTTTTCGATAAAAACGTTTTAACTACAGTGAGATTATATCCCAATGTAGTTTTCATTTGCATTTTTCTGATGAGCAATGATTTTGAGCACCTTTTCATATGCCTGTTTGCCATTTGTATACATTCTTTTGAGGAATATCTATTCAAATTTTTGCTATTTTTAATTGAATTATTAACTATTTTCCTAGAGTTGTTTGAGTTCCTTGTATATTTTGATTATTAATCCTTTGTCAGACGGGTAGTTTGCAAATATTTTCTGTGGGTTGTCTCTTCACTTTGTTGATTGTTTCCTTTGCTGTGCAGAAGCTTTTTAACTTAATATTATTCCATTTCTGCTTTGGTTGCATGTGCTTGCAGGGTTTTACTCAAGAAGTTTTTCCCCAGACCAATGTCCAGGAGAGCTTCTACAATGTTTTCTTGTAGTAGTTTCAGAGTTTGAGGTCTTAGATTTAATTCTGTAATCCATTTTATTTTTTAATATGGCAAGAGACAAGGATCTAGTTTCATTCTTCTGCATATGGATAGCCAGTTTTCCCAGGACCATTTACTAAGGAGACTGTCTTCTTCCCACTGTATGTTTTTGGCACCTTTGTCAAAAATGAGTTTACTGTAGGTGTGTGGATTTACCTCTGGGTTCTCTATTCTGTTCCACTGATCTATGCGTCTGTTTTTATTCCAGGACCATGCTGTTTTGATCGCTATAGCTCTATAGTATAATTTGAAGTCAAGTAATATAATTCCTCCAGTCTTGTTCTTTTTGCTTACAATAGCTTTGGCTACTCTGGATCTTCTGTGGTTCCATATAAATTTAAGGATTTTTTTTAAGAAGAATATCATTGGTATTTTGATAGGGATTGCATTAAATCTGTAGACTCCTTTGGGCAGTATGAACATTTTAACAATATTGATCCTTTGAACCCATGAACATAGAATATCTTTCCACTTTTTGGTGTTCTCTTTAATCTCTTTCATTAGTGTTTTATAGTTTTAATTACAAACATCTTTCACTCCTTGGTTAATTCCTAGGTATTTGATTTTATTTGTGGCTATTGTAAATGGAATGAATTTTTTTTCATTTTGTTCAGTGTTGGCATATAGAAATGCTACTGATTTTTGTACATTGAGTTTGTCATCTTCAAATTTACTGAATTTGTTTATCAGTTCTAATAATACCTTGTAGTGTTTAGGTTTTTCCAAATATTAAATCATATCATTTGCAAACAAGGATAATTTGACTTCTTCCTTTTGTATATGGATTCCCTTTATTGCTTTCTCTTGTCAGATTGCTCTGGCTAGGACTTCTAATACTGTGTTGAATAATAGTGGTGAAAGTGGGCATCCTTTTCATGTTCTAGATCTTAGAAAAAATGTTTTTAATTTCTCCTATTTAGTATGATACTAGCTGTGGGTCTGTTATATATAGCTTTCATTATGTTGAGGTATGTTCCTTCTATATCCAGTGTTTTGAGGTTTATACTATGAAAGGATGTCGAATTTTGTCAAATGATTTTTCAGCTTCAATTGATGAAACCAATCATATGGTTTTTGTGATCATATAGATTTTGTCCCTCATTCTGTTAATATAATGTATCACACTGATTGATTTACATATGTTGAACCATCTTTGCATCACTGGTATAAATCTCATTTGGTCATAATAAATTATCTTTTTAATGTATTATTGAATTCAGTTTGCTCATATTTGTTTAAGATTTTTACATCAATATTCCTCAGATATATTGGCCTGTAGTTTTCTTTTTTGGATGTGTCATGGTCTGGTTTTGGTAGGAGGGTAATACTAGCCTCATAGAATGAGTTTGACAGTATTCCCTCCTCCTATAGTTTTCAGGATAGTTTGAGTAGGATTGGTATTAGTTCTTCTTTAAATGTTTGGTAGAATTCAGCAGTGAAGCCATCAGGTCGTGAGCTTTACTTTACTAGGACACATTTTATTACAGTTTTAGTGTCATGTTTGCTATTGTTTGTTTGTTTGTTTCAGGTTTTGGATTTCTTTATGTTTCAATCTTGGTAGATCACATAAGTCTAGGATTTATTTCTTCTTGATTTTCCAATTTATTGGTATACAGTTGCTCATAGTAGCCACTAATGATCCTTTGAGTTTCTGCAGTATCAGTTCTTTGTCTCCTTTTTCATCTCTGATTCTATTTATTTTGGGTCTTCTCTCTTTTTTCCTTAGTCCAGCTAGAGTTTTCTTAATTTTGTTTGTCTTTTTTTAAAAAATAACTTTTTATTTTGTTGATCTTTTGTATTGTTTTTATCGTTTCAATTCCGTTTATTTCTACTATGATCTTTATTATTTCTTTTCTTCTGCTAATTTTGGGTTTGGCTTGCTCTTGCTCTTCTAATTCTTTAAGATGCATCATTAAGTTGTTTATTTAAACATTTTCCTTTTTTCTTGATGTAGGCACTAATAGCTATAAACCTCCTTATTAGTAGCACTTTTGCTGTATCCTGTAGGTTTTGGTATGTTGTGTTTTCATTCCATTTCTTTGAAGAAAATTTTTAATTTCCTTCTCAATTTTTTCACTGACCCACGAATCATTCAGGACTATGTTGTTTAATTTCCATGTGTTTGTAGAGTTTGCAAATTTCCTCTTGTTATTGGTTTCTAGTTTTATTCTACTGTAGTCAGAAAAGATGCTTTATATCATTTCAATTTTTTGAATGTTGTAGGACTTCTTTTGCATGGTCTATCCTTGAGAACAATCCATGTGCTAAGGGAAAAAATGTGTATTCTGCAGCTATTGGTTGAAATCTTCTGTAAATATCTATTTGGTCCATTTGGTCTATAGCGCAGATTAAGTCTGTTGTTTATTTGTTGGTTTTCTGTCTGAATGTTCTATCCAATAATGAAAGTGGGGTATTGAAGTCTCCAGGTCTTATTGTTTGGGCTCTATCTACCCTTTTTACTCTAATATGTTTTATATACCTGCATGCTCCAGTGATAAGTGCATATATATTTACAATTGTAAATCCTCTTGCAGAATTGACCCCTTTATCACTAGATAATGACCTTGTTGGTCTCTTTTCATAGTTTTTGTCTTGAAATCTACTTTATCTGGTAAAAGTATAGCTATTCCTGTTCTTTTTTCATTCCTATTTGCATGGGATACCTTTTTACATCCCTTTACTTTCAGTCTATGTGTGTCTTTATAGGTGAATTCTGTTTCTTGTAGGCAACAAAGAGACATTGGGTCTTGTTTTTTCATGCATTTAGCCAGTCTGTCTTTTAACTGGAGAGTTTAGTCCATTTACATTCAATGTTATTATTGTTAAGTAAGGACTTACTCCAGCCATTTTATTGTTTGTTTTCTGGTTGTTTTGTGATCTTCTCTTTCTTCTTTCCTTTCTTCTTATCTTTGTTTAATGAAGGTGATTTTCTCTGGTGGTATGTTTTCATTCCTTACTTTTTATTTATTGTGTATTTGTTATATGTTTTTTGATTTTAGGTTACCATGAGGTTTGCATATAATATCTTATAATCCATTATTTTAAACTGATAAAACTTAATACCAATTGTATAAACAAGCAAGCAGAGAAAACACTAATAAAATCACACACTACCTCCCCCAAACACAGAGATTCTCTCTTTATGCCACCAGGTTGCTGTCAGGGGATTGGGGAGGGGGTGGTATAGGCAATTCAAGGCTGTCTTTCCTCTTCTTTCAGTGCCTCTTTCAGGGATATGAAATTAAAACCAGGTACTGTGATCACTCACCTGATTTTTTATTCTCATGAAGGTTCTTTTCTATAAGGATAATTGTTTAATTTAGTGTTTCTACAGGGAGGATGATTGGTCAGGGTTTCTATTTGGCTATCTTGCTCTGCCCCCCTTCCTAAAACTCAATTTTTATAGTTTACAAGTTGATATAAATGTTCATATTATTTTTAAATGTATTATAGACATAAGGCACATTTATATATACATTTCTTTGAAATTAGCAGACTATCTTCTCTGAAAAATATTTTTATAAGTGTGCTATTATTTTTTGCCATCTTCACTATATATGTGTATGTATACGTATATACATAGGAAATATGTGACATGCATTTTCTAAAGATCAGTATTATAGTTTCTAGTATTTTTGCTTTTCTGATATTCACTGGACAAATGTAGTTTTGCCTGGAAAATTCCCAGGTCCTAGGCTGGGTGCAGCTTTTGCTACCCAGAATTGAATTCCCCTACCCTACTCTCTTCATTTATCATAATTTAAATATGCATGAGCCCTATCTTTACAAAATGAAGTGGAAGTACAGTGTTTAAAAGTGTTTTACTTCTTTATTTATTTATGGGTTTTTTGAGACAGAATCTTACTCTGTTGCCCAGGCTGGAGTGCAGTGGCACAATCTAGGCTCATTGCCACCTCCCAGGGCTCAAAGGATCCTCCCACCTCCACCTCCTGAGTAGCTGGTACTACAGGTGCACACCACCAAGCCCAGCTAATTTTTGTATTTTTTATAGAGACAAGGTTTTGTATTTTTTGTAGAGATAGGTTTTGTATTTTTTTGTAGACACAGGGTTTCACCATATTGTCCAGGCTGGCCTAGCTAAAGCCCAGGAGTTTGAGACCAGCCTGGGCAATATGACTAAGTAGAATTGTATTATTGAATGATCCACATTTAGTTAAACAATTCCCTATTGTTTACTATTTTGCTTTATTTCCCTGTTTGACTATTTTGCTTCTTTGTATTTTCTTGTTAATATAAATAATGCTACAGTGAACATCTTTGCACTTATATTGTTTGTGAAAGTTCCCATATAATAAATGTATGATGTTGGGATATCAAGATCAGTTCGGATACTTTCAGTCACAACTAAAAATGTTATGTACAAAACAATATTAATTACTTACCTCTCTTTATAAGAAATTTGAAGGTGGTTCTAGATTATTTTGGTGCCTCAACTGGATCAGTATCCTGGATATATGTCTCTGCAATTCTCTTGTCCTTCTCATGGTATCAAGCTGACTGTATCAGACATCTTATCCATACACAGCAGCCTCCCAATCTGGAAGCAAGTAGGAGAGAAGGGTAACAAAAGGAGCTCTTTTTGTTGTGATACATGCTTTTTATCAGTAAAAACGTCTCCCGCTGACACTCTTATCTCTCTTTGGACAGAACTGGGCCTTGTGGCTAGTCTGCCTATAGAGAGGCTGGAAAAGGTAAGAGGGCAAGTAACAAGATAAGAGTTGAGAGTTTTGGTGGTGGCCAACCAGCAGCTCAAGCTTACTGCCTGTGGTTATGCCATATACAATTTTAGGGGCACTGTTCATACAATGAGTATCATAACCTTCTGGTCAAAGCCATAAAATATCTTGAAGAAGGATCACTTTTTCTTGTCCACATAAAGTTTTCATGTTGCTAGACTAAACAGATAGTTAGACATGAACAGGAGGGGGAGCCTCTGAGAAAAAGAGACATCTGGAAAATCTCACACCCCAGAGACCACCCAAAACAAGCACACTAGATAGGAGCAGAGAGGAGGGGAAATACCTATGCAAGAAGGAGTGACGCCTGTTAAGATATCCAGTATTCCTCACTCTGCAGTTAACCTGTCACAAGATAGCTAGCTGGGTTCTGCTAAGGAGGGAAAAAGGTAAAGGAGAAATTCCTAAGTGACACACAGGCCAGGAGCAGTGAGTATAGAGTTGACCACTATACAACCTCCTTGGGGTGGCGGGAACGAGGTAGAATTCATACCTAACACCAGGCCAGCACATGCATATCAACTCACAGTAAGGGAGAATCCCACAACCCTGAGGCAGGAGCCAGGTAGGGAAAAGCAGGGACATACGGCAGAAGCAGGAAAACTAGACAAAGAGAAAAGGAGGAGACTTAATACAGAGGTAGGAACTTCAAGAAATAATGCATCATATTAAAAACCTCAACACAGAACTCATGGGGCCCCTGGATCATTATCTTTCAGCAGCCAACTCTACCTGGTCTTTCAGAGCGTACTGTCCCTTTAAATAAGCAGCACTACAGCTAGGCTGCTCTCTCCCTGCAGTATCAGCCGCTCCTCTCTTGAAATATACTCATTTTTTTTCCACATTAAACATTTTGCTCCCTATTTCTCACTCTCTTTTGTTAATTGAATACATTGCTCCCTGTTTCCCTTCAATAAAGCCCTCTGCAATCTCTGGACTGTCTCTTGGCCAAAATCTTTCTCTCAAAACGACTAAGGGGCCGGGATTACCAAAATTCCCAGTAACAGTATGAGTTAGCAGTGGCCTCAGAGCAGTATCTGCCACAAACTCCATGAGTAATTCTAGACTGCCATCCTAAAATCTTAAAACCCTACCCACTACCACCAGCAGCCTCTGAGACCATGAACTGTCTTCTCCATACAATTGTCAGCAATGTTAATCTGTGAAAAAAAGTTTTAATTTATATACTTTTATTATTCACGAGGTACATATGTTCTTACATTAATTGGCTATGGGTGTCTCTTCTATGGTTTGCCAATTTGCATATCCTGATCCTTTACTCTTTGGGTTTCTATATCAGCATTCCAGGGAACATCATCTATCCTGATTCTTATCTCCACCCTCTTTGTTCAAG
Organism: Sapajus apella; assembly: GCF_009761245.1. Lineage (NCBI taxonomy): Eukaryota > Metazoa > Chordata > Mammalia > Primates > Cebidae > Sapajus > Sapajus apella. Next base: position 30,655,225 of record NW_022436950.1, read on the forward strand.
ATTACATGACGATTATTTACTTCTTTAAACTGCAAGTTGCTTTGAAAGGTAAGCTGTTAAGTTTCTGAGAATAGTAAACTACCTGGTTATGTGGAATGAAATAGTTCCTAGAAAAGAGGTGAGGTTAGGAGGAGAAAATAAATATGGGAGGGAGGAAGCTTGGATGTGTCCAGCCTCCCTGCCACTCCCATTTATCACCCCACAGCATCTGTCCCTCCTGAGCTAAGCAGAAATTGCTACTGACAACAGACAGATATGGGTAGAGCCTTTGGTTCAGGAGCTCAACAAGGAGTAGATGTAAGAAGTTCTCCCCTCTGGACTTGATGAATCCTAGAGACAAGCATGTAAAAACCCAGAGGAGAAGACTAAAAGGCTGGGAATGCTGAGAAGAGCTTGCACAGGCTTGATGCACGGACAAAGTGCTGTGGAAATTTGTTTTCATCCTACATGCTGTGCCTGCTCTCCACAGTACCCGCAGAAGTGAGCAGAAAGATCAGTTGAAACTCTCTAGCTGACTCCAACAGGGAAAGCCAAAGCTTTCTATCCAGCCCTCTACTCTTCTTCTGCCCTCTGGAAATCAATTCTTTCACCAGCAGAGTATCTTAATTAGATCTGCTTCTCCGAACGTTTGTCTTCCTTGCTATAACTGAAACCTGCCATTTCCTTAATAATAATATATACCCTGTAGCTCTCACAAAGGAAGCTGAAATAGAAAATCTTTCTGAAGCCTCAGTGATGCTTCTGGATCATTTCTCTTTCCTTCTCCCTCAAAAATCCAACTCCATTCAAATACACACACCAGGCTATGCTATTCCCTACCCCTCTTTTTGTCAACTACTGATTTTGTCTATTTTGTCTTCTGCACTTGTCTCAATGGCTTTTTTTACCATCCTCCCGTTATTATTTGTATGACTTGACCATCCCCATGGAGGCTGCATCCAACACTAAAATCTCAAGCCTCCGTCTATTGTTTTTTAAGCTTAATCACTTAGGCCTCATCTTCACGAATAACTACACTTGCTCTCAAATCTTGATGTGGACATCCCATGGATGAGAAAGTCAGCCCCTCTGTCTCGACAGCACTACTCTTAAAAAGTTATTGAAGGAAAGTTAGAGGCTCAATAAATGTTTCACAGGACAAACACCCTAACTTCTTTCAAATGTAATTTATTAGTACTTTTTCAAAAGAGCTGTTATTCATTTCAAGAATTTATAACCCCACATTCCACCTCCCATCTCCTGCTGAGACTCACTAGATTCCCATAATCCTCCTTTTCTGGCCACAAAGCCAGTTCTCAGAGAAGACCAAGGTTATAATGACACATATGGGAAAGCCAAGTGTAGTGGTTATGATCTGCAGGTAATGACCATGCCCCTGTTTTGTTGCAAAGAAGTTCTTTAAAATCCTATTCTGAAATTTTGAAATTCTTCAAATGTTTAATATTATTTTCTTTAGTGACCACCATTTCTGCAGTTTTTGGCTCCGTTTTTACTCAAAGCCCTAGCATTAATGCCACTCCTTTGTTTTTGTTTATGCATTCTTCCTTACCCAGCTGCAATTTTATGATTCATCGCTATACTCTCTTCTTCATATTCACTCCTAACTTTCTCTTTCTTCTCTATCATACTTGGACTTCAGAAATCCACCTTGGCAAAATCTAAATAGCTGTGTGGTTCACCATAGCTGTACCCAAGCAACTGAACATGACTGGAGAAAAAGATTTTCTGGTCTTTTAGTGCATGACCACAAACCTCAAGTGGACACCTAGCACCGAATTAGCAAGCCTAGTATATGATCCAAATGAATTGAGTTTCCTTCTTTCTGAGACGATGATTTAAAAGCTTCTATCTCACCCTTCCTTTTTGTCTCACTGTTACTAATGCCTTGCTTGTAATTTCACTGAAAAAACAATAGTACTTACCACATGAAAACTACATCATCTTCCCAAACCAAATTTAGCAACCTTCTTATACGTATTGCTGTCTTCCTGTTGGTTATAATGGGAGAACTGCCCCATGGTAAATTGGGGGAATAAACGTCAGGTGGGTTGTTTCAGGGAATCTATTAGTGCTGACAGTGATTTCAGCTGCCAGTACTTACCAGACAAAAGCTACATCATCGACCCAAGCCAAATTTAGCAACTTTCTTGTATATATTCCTGCCTTCCTTTTGGTTATAATGGAAGAACTGCCCCCTGGTAAATTGGGGGAATAAATGCCACGCAGGTGGCTTAAGGAACTCTATTATTGCTGACAGTGATTTCAGCTGTCTGTAGCACTAAAGGGGTGATTCCTGTAAGTACACTAGAAGAACCTGGAGGACAACTTTCAACTCAGTATCCTTACAGATTATCAACAGCTCAGTTAGGAAAGAATTTAAAATGTAGGAGGCGGGGTTGCCTAAAGAATTGGCACCTGTGCCTGTATTCCTCCAGCTACACGAAAATCTATTCTTGAGTTAACCAGACCTGTGCAAAGTTTTGTGCCTAGCTGCACAATTACGTCTGTCCACTTTGATGAAAATGAGTTTTGCTGCTTTGCCACCAACCTAAACTGAATGCTGTGACAAGAACACCTTCATAACATTTTCTGCTATATTTACTCAAAGGAGGATTTGAGGGGCAGTGTTTACTTCCGGCAATTGTTTGTTTGTTCTTTCATTTCTTCCATTATTTTTCCATTTCCACTGCATGATTGCTTTCAGTACAAACAGTATAAAATCTCTTATTTTAAAAAGAAAAACCTTTCCTTGTCTACCCATTCCCCTACCAAATGTGCCTTCATTATTCTGCTTTATATAAAGCAAAAAATCTTTAAAACAATTTTTTCTACTTCCTGTTTCTATTTCCTCTCCATCTGTTTTCTTAAACTCACCCCAATCAAAATTGTATCCACATACTTCCAATGCAAGCATTCTTGTCAATGTCACCAGTGACTATAACCTCCACTTGACCAATACAATGGTCAATTCTGAAGGAAATCAAAATGTTTTACCCCAACAAATACTTCTTTGACATATTTTGAAATGGCTGCCACAGAGCCAGCAGACTCAGGTGGGAGAAATTTGCATCTATGGTGACTCTCTCTTAAGGCAGCCAGGCTGCGGGAAGTAGAAAACTTCCTTTTTAAAGTTTCCTTTCTTGTTAAAGAATAAGTGTGCTAATAACTTTGTTAAGCCTGTGTAGCTGTTAGACATGCCATGCTTACAGGCATGTAGTATATTCTATGTCCCACATTTCCCTGTCTTCTTCTGAGCCTTCCAAACTGTTCCAACCTGTTTCTGTTACCCAGTTCCAAAGTTGCTCCCACATTTTTGGGTATCTTTACAGTAGTGCCCCACTACTTCGGTCTTTCAAAGAAGATGAAGTGTCAGAAAGATGCTCTCCTGCTGACCTCTAAGAAAAAGTAAACTTCACTGAGTTTTAAAGCTGCAAGGAAATATATACTTCCATATGAACATGGAAGAGGGCCCAGTCTCCAGATAAGAATCCAGGCCCTCCTGCAACACCTTGATTTTAGCCTTGTGAGATGCCCTGAGGCAGAAAACCCAGTTAAGCCATAACTGGATTCCTGATTCACAGAAACTACAAGATAATACAAGAATATATATTGTTTTAAGTTCCTAAATTTGTGATAATTTGCTATGAAACAATAGAAAAAAAATACGTGTCAAATTTAAATGTTAATTTGATAAGTGCAGCGGCTTAAAGATGAAGTTAAAATTTTTTAAATGTTATGGTTACATAAGAGAAAAATAGTATTGTGACAAAAAGTAATTTAAAGTTTAGATTAGCTATTGAATGACATTCTATATATTTTCTATTGATTAGGCAAAATACTCATTGGCATATTTCCATTGTAAATTTTCAAATAATTTTTAAATGCTCACAGCAGGTAAAATATTCTTAAAAGCCGGGCACGGTGGCTCAAGCCTGTAATCCCAGCACTTTGGGAGGCCCAGGCGGGTGGATCACGAGGTCAAGAGATTGAGACCATCCTGGTCAACATGGTGAAACCCCGTCTCTACTAAAAATACAAAACATTAGCTTGGCATGGTGGCACATGCCTGTAATCCCAGCTACTCAGGAGGCTGAGGCAGGAGAATTGCTTGAACCCAGGAGGCGGAGGTTGCGGTGAGCCGAGATCACGCCATTGCACTCCAGCCTGGGTAACGAGATCGAAACTCCATCTCAAAAAAAAAAAAATTCTTAAAAAGGCAATTAATAAATCACAATGTCTCTAATGAATTAGTGTAGCAAAAAACACATTTCTATATGAATCCATAAGCATCACAGGTTTGATCAAGTATTGAAAAACTAAATAAAATTCTTATAATAATTTTGTAAAATAGGGTGTCAGGATAGATACACATTTTTCCAGAACTAAAAAAAAATATATATATAGCTACTTTGGCTGGTAGGAATTCTCTTTTGGTGGAAATTTATATTCAAATTCTTATCTGGTGGAAGGTCAACCCAAAATGGCAGGCTTGCCAGACTTTGTGAATTACAATCCTGGCTCTGGCTTAAAGATTATAACTTTTAACAGGTCTCCCTTTCAACAATGTCAGTTTTAGAATCATGTAATTATGCATAATGCTGTGCATGTGACAGACATTACGCCATATAAAAGCTTTTACTCTCTAGAAGACTAGAGTCAATTAGGATCAACAAGGAAGTTAAATCTGATAGGCTTGCTAGATTCCAGCTGTGACCTAATCGCAGGCGTTTTTATGGGTCTAGCTCTCACATTTCTTAAAATAGTTCTAAGAAACGTCTCCTGCTGCATACATTCATTTTAAGACAGGCTAAGTAGCAATGACACACACACAAAAACAAAAATTCTAGAGGGGAGACTAGTTATTAAATAGAACTATGACTCTGACTTTCCCATTCTAAATTTCCCTTCCTTGCCACTTTTTTGTCTTCATCGTGGATATTTATGGATTTGCATGTAAAAATAGGTCTTTATCATTTGTTCTCAAGTATATACAGGAGCATGTGTTTTGCAACACTTTGTATACTTGTAATTATTTAATTAATCACTTGTAAATATATACTTATCATCCATCTTCTCTTCTCGAGGACTCAGCCAGGTCTGCATCTGTAGTATCTGCCACAGTTTCCCCTGTGCCAGGTACAACACCCAGCATAGAGGAGATACTGCATAAAGACTGGTTTATAGACGAGTCTTTAAGAGCTACTTTTACAGTTTGGTTTTCCGTTCATACTTTCCTCTGATTTCATCTCTATAACAAATATCAGCAAATGAGAAGAAGCGTAACAGTGATTTCCACTGGAATTCAAATTTTTCTAGGAGAGTGATTCTTAGCTAGGAAACATTTTCTTTAAAATACTAATTCCCAGGCCCTATTAATCAAAATAGTTGACAGAGGTGGAGACTGGGAATATAAACAACAGAATTTTTTAAGCCCCAGATGATTCAGCTAGCATTGAGGACCACAGCTCTAAGCTTGTGTTTCTCAAATTTTAAGATGTCTAGAATTACCTGGGGTGATGGATAAGAAGTTGCATTTCCTAGTCTCATTGTGTAGTGCTAGATTAGATAAATATTTCAGTTCTTCTCTCCCTCTACACGTTTGCCATGTAAGTAGGTGGTACCTTTCCACTGTAATGGGGCATACTTCCCCACTCCCTGATTTCTTTTGAGCCGCATGACCTGCTTTGGTGATAGGATGTTATCAGATGCGGCAGAGGCATAGGCTTAAAAAGCACTTGTGGGATCAATTCTATATACTGGCACCACTGCTATTACTGAAACTGTCTTTGCAAATATTATAACAGTGGGAAAATTATGACAGTGAAAGAGATGTGATCTAGCCACTCTTCATCTTGCCTTTAAACTCCAAACTGCCATTGGTCATTCCTGGGTTTAGGCCAAGCTAACTGTGAGAGAATTTTAGTTATAGTTTAAATAAAAACAGCTCTTCCCCCAAATTAAACTACCTTTGTAAAATTAATGAAAGCTCATCAGTTTAGGAAGATGAGAGGAGGCCTGAATTCTGCTAAGATGCAGGCATAAATGATTACCAGCCATTATCCCAGATGTCACAAGATTTCCAACTTACTCCCAATTACTCCTCCAGATAACATCATTATTGTAGAACCCAAGGTTGGCCTTTTGAGATGTCTTTTCAAGTTTTTGCATTTCTGATGACTGACCAGCCCCACTCAGACCCAGGACTCTTGACTCAACTGGTCCTGTGGCCCCCACCCAGAAGTGGACTCAGTTCACAAGGACCATTCTCCATACCCCTATGATTGCATTCCCAAATGTCAGCAACACCCATTTCCTTGCCTGACAAACCATCCCTGAAAAACTCTGGCCTCTTGATTTTCAGGGAGATTGATTTGAGTAATAAACTTCAGTCTCCCATTCAGCCAGCTGTGTGAATTAAACTTTTTCTCTATTGCAATTCTTTTGCTGTGATAAATCAGCTCTATCTAGGCAACAGGCAAGATGAACCCACTGGGCAGTTACTTTACCATGAGAACAACATGCCTGGTTTAGCAAGCTGACCTCAGGAGAAGAATGAGAGACCCTAGTGTGGGTAACCCCCCACATGGGCTCTGAGGAAGGAGAGCTGTGCAAACCCCAGGCACAATTAGTGCCTGAAGAATATCTTAGTTTATAGTGTTATTACTCAGCTGTTTCCTTTACATAATCCTTTATGTATAATCATGTATTAGTTTATAGTCAGAACAATTAGTGCCTTGAGTATAACTTACTGCTTACATATATCTAGCTTATATAATCATACTTAGTACTTATATCTAGCATATTAGTTCCATATAATCTTTCTATATAATCATATTAGGTATTGTAGTCGGAGCTGTACCGACACATTTAGGGCTAATTTATATAATCCTTCTATATAACTATATAGTAGTTTGTAGCAGGAGGAATGCCTAGAGCAGTCACAAAGCTGGAGCAGTACATGGGAAAACAGCCAGGCCAGGACAACAACCAAAGACCCAGGAGGTAGCGTCCCTGCCTGAAAGGGCATACGCTGTATGGTAGGCTTGGAGCAAGAGCCTCTCCTCCTTATAAAGGAGTTGTAGTACCTTGCATCCAGTTCCTGTGGAAAGTAGGCGTCAGGCCTGAGATCCCGCAAATAACCAAGGGAGAACACCTCTGGTGTGGCCGGGTCATGGTGGCTATACACCCTATTAGTCTTTTCTTTCTTCTGTGCTAGCTCAAGTCATCCTCCCATAAATATCTTAGAGAAGAGCACAAGTCTGTCAGCTCCCACCGCGTTGGCTTACAGTATTTTTCTATCAGAAATCCTTTGAAGTCTCCAGCCCCCAGATAAGAAGCGTTGCGCACACCTGTTGCACACAGCCCACCTCCTTGCTTCAGTGACCTAATAGGGGTGAACCCCTTTTCTGTACACGACCCTCTACTACTGCACATGGCACAGCCCCCTACTGTGCACGGTCCACCTCTCTGTCCAGGTGACATAATGAGGTAGCCCCCTCACTTGTGACTCACATGATTATGTATGCCCTATCACTAAGCCTATAAATGATGACCTCACTTATGACCCTTTTCCCTGATTGTACCTAATAAATACAGATGCTTCTGGATGTTTGGGACCTCACCTGTCTCTGCTCAGAGGTAGCATGGTCCCCCAAGTCCAGCTGCTATTCACCAGTTCTTCAGTATCCTGTCTCTTTACTTATCAGATCTGGCACCTCAGCACAGCATAAGGGACACCCCACAACCCTGTGGGGCCAATAGCCCTACACCCTGGAGCAGAGCCAAGTTAATCCAGCCAAACCCAACCTTGATCAGCCACACCTCCTCCACCCGATTCCCAGGTGAGTGATGAGGCCCAGCCAAATCAGCAGCGCTGCCAGCCAGTTAGCTTAGATCAGATGGCCCCTGTCCACCTGCAGATCTGTAAGCAAAATGCTCCCTGAAATTTATTGTTCATTTGTAATGTAAGTAATTGATAACTGATATAATCTACACCAGAAACTCCAATTTGGTGACTACTTAAGAGCAGTTTCTTTTGTTTACCACTGATAGAAAGCTAATCCAAAGTCTCTTAAAAATAAAAGAACATGTTCTGAATTACAAAATGAATTTAAAAAGAGTGAACACAGCTCCAGGAATGACAGATTCCAAGTATTTAGCTGGTACTGTAGGAAATTTGTCTCTCCAACAGAGATGCAGCTGGAGCCCATCATCCTAAGTGAATTAACACAAACAAAACTAAATGCCGCATGTTCTCACTTATAAATGGGAGCTGAACATTGGGTATTTGTGGACATAAAGATGGCAGCAACAGAAACTGAGGACTACAAGAGAGGGAGGAAAGAAGGGGAGCAAAGGTTGAAAAGCTAACTATTTGGGTACTGTGTTCAGTACCTGGGTGATGGGATCAATCATAACTCAAACTTCAGCATCGTGGTAACAAGTCTGCACAGATACCCCCGAATCTAAAATAAAAGTTGAAAGTATTTCAAAAGAAAAGAAATAAAGAAAGAGAGAGAAAGAAAAAAGGAAAGAAAAAAAGAGGAAATTAGTATCTGCACCTCTCTGTGTTGGCTTTTTTCTCATGGAGGATCTCTATACGTAATGAACATGATGGCCACCAACAGCCCCAGGTTTGCATTCTACCAAATATGCTGTGCTAGGGAAAAGAAATACTACTTTCGAGAGAGTTTTAAGAGATGTCCAAATGCTATAATTTTCATTGGTTCTGAATCACCTGATAATTTCAGAACCGGTTATACAACTCTGATAAACCAGGCTAGTGTATTATGCTGGTTCCTTAAGCTGATGTGGCATTATTCAAAACAAGCCACATCAGAGATTGAGATTGAGCAGGAAGCTGGTTCTGGAAAAAAAAAAAAATCTAGGTGCTGTTACTGAAAGGAGAAACAAATGCTGAGCAGCTAAAAATAAGGGGTCCACAGCAGTAAGTCTTGGTTGGGGGTAGCACACCAGGTGATTCTACTTTGGGGAATTCCAGGAGCATATTTTTAAAGATCATTTTAATATTATGGATAGGATCCTCCTACTTTTAGGAATACTCAGAAGAGGCATAATGTAGCCAGTTTTTTAAATGTCACAGTGTTTTATTTGCAGGATTCATTAACAAGTCCTGAGAGTAATGATTAAAGATTTCAATCTAGTCCCTGGGATTTTGTGACACAGGTGTTGGGATGCCCTAAATTCTTATTTCTTTGTCATGTCTTAGGCTATAGAGAGTTTGTTTGTTTGTTGTTTTGTTTTGTTTTGTTTTTGTTTTGTCATATTTCTTGTTTTTTTTCAATTAGTTTCTGTGGACAGAGAAAGAATGGAGAGTCTCTTTATTGTCTTGACCACTAACATGTAGTTTTGCTACATTTGGTAGGGCAGCTTGGCTCTGCTTTACCCAGAATAACCACAAGTGAAAATCAAGCACTTGATGGAAATTTTATTGTAAGATCCTTGGGTTAAAATCCCGGAGTCACAAGCCTAACATACTAGTTCATTTCTTCGTTCACTGGAGAAACTAGTTTTTCTGTTTTAATAAAAGGTTAAACAAATAAAGAAGCAAAGAATAAACAACTCTCAGGTTAGATTAAATTCAATTAATAAATGACTTCTCCACAGCAAACTCCTGTTGCCCAGCAACAGCATTCACTTCCCTCCAGTTCTCTTTTCTTCAATTCAGACCTAGATACCAATAATTTTTGAAGCTAACTTTCTTCCTATCAAATGTCACTCAATCAAAGCTTCTCTTGAATTGTACTTTTAAGTAGATGTTTCATGTAAGATTCAGTAAAATAGAAAATTTTAAAACAATTTTTATGATGCTTTTTAAAACAAAAATAAGTGAGACAATATAATTATCAGTGATTCACCTAAAATTATTATTCTCTATAGGAATAATACATAGTGCTTCATCAAAAGTCCTTACAGCAGTTGAGTGGAACTAATCAGTGCTCTATTCATTGTCATAACTGATAGGCAGCTGGGGCTATGGGACAGGTAAAAGCTGCAAGACTCATGGCTCATCTCTACTGCTGCATACTATTGATCAAAAGAGAATTATGGAGTCAACTCAGACTTGAGGGAAAGGGGTTACACAAGGAGTCAATTAACAGGAGTCAATACATAGTCATTTTCAAAAATATAGAACAGCAGATATACAGCAGTTACTATGCCATAGCAATTCTGAACCTACATGGACATGTTACTAATTCCTCTAGTGGAGGAATACTAGGATCCGCTACCTAAGAGTGGCTTTTCACGATTCTTCACTTGACTCTCGGCTCCTGGCTCTGAACTCTAAGTTATTCTTCCTTTTCCACAAAAAAATGGCCCATACCTTTAACTAAGCAACTGTCTATATTTCTTCCTGATGGTTGAGGGTCCAGAGGCCTCTATTACTTTGCATCCATTAAGGTGATTCCTTGTGTTATAAAATTCTAAGGATTCTGACAAATGGATAGTGTTATTTGACCACCATTAAAATGCCATACAGAATAGCTTCACCATTCTAACAAATCTCCTATGCCTAATCTATTTAATCCTGCCTATTCCACATACCCCTGGCAACGACTGATTGGCTTATTTTGTCTCCATAACTTTGTCTTTTCTAGAATGCCATATATATGGAATCCTTTCAAACAGTTTTCTTTTTACTTAGCAACATGCACTTTTTTACTTAGCAACATGCACTTAATATGAATTTAAGTATCATAATTTTACATGACTTGATAGCTCATTCATTTCTGGAATGACTAGTACCCCATAATAAGATTTGCCACAGTTTGGCTATCCACTTATTTGTGGATTGATTGATTTCAGTTTTTGGTGATTATCACAAAACTTCTATCAACATCCACATGCAGGTTTTTGTGTGAATGTAGGTTTTCATATCATTAGGGTAAATACCCAGGAGCACAATTGATAGATCATATGGCAACACAAAGTTTAGCTTTGTAAAATCTGGCAACTCTCTTGCAAAGCAACTATAATGTTTTGCACTCCCACCAGCAATGAATGAGAGTTCCCATTGCTCTGCATCCTCACATGCAACTGGTATTGTCACGTTTCTTCAATTTTAGCCACTCTAATAGGTAGAATTGTGTATCATTGTTGTTTTAATTTTTATTTCCCTATTAACAAGTAGTGTAGAATATCTTTTCATATGCGTACTTGCCATCTATATATCTTCTTTGGAGAGGTGTCTTTTTAGAACTTTTGCCTATTAAAAAATTGCGTTTTTTATTTTTACTTTGTCAGATTTAAGGGTTTGTTGTACATTTACAAGTCCTTCAGCAGATATCAGTTTTAAAACCATTTTCTTTTCCTATGTCGGTTAAAAGACAACTATTTGAATGTCAGGAAAAATGATGAAATAGGAAGCCCTGGCGTTCTCTTTCCCCCATGAGCACACCAGTTCAATAATGAAATACAGATTCCTTTGGCGAAAAATCCAAAACTGGCTGAGTGGCTCCTTTACCCCAAGTAAGTGTGAAACCAGCCACATTGAATCCAGTAGAGAAATCTGGGATACCTGCTCACCATAATTCCTATGCTCTTCTGAGTAAAATATGATCAGGAAAAAAAAAATTCCCCAAATCCCAGCTTCAGTCTGAAAAGGAAAAGAGACCGTACATCAAACACAACAACTTTCCTGCATATTATTCAGAAGACTGCTTCGATGTTTCTTAGAGAATTTTGTGATTAAAGAAAAAATAGGCATGGAAGGACTTTGGAAATCATCAGGTGTTTTTCAAATTCTAGTGTGCATAAGAATCACCTTCTTGTTAAAAATGCAAATTACCATCTTAACCTTTTGGCCAAATCCTGTATCATTAGATCAGGAGAAGACCCCAGAATCTATATTTTTATTTTATTTATTGTATATATTTTTTGAGACAGAGTCTCGCTCTGTCACCCAGGCTGGAGTGCAGTGGCACGATCTCAGCTCACTACAATTTCCACCTCCCTGGTTCAAGCAATTCTCCTGCCTCAGCCTCCTGAGTAGCTAGGATTACTGGCGTGTGCCACCATGCCAGGCTAATTTCTTTGTATTTTTAGTAGAAATGGGGTTTCACCATGTGGGCCAGGCTGATCTCGAACTCCTGACCTGGTGATCTGCCCACCTATGGCCTCCCAAAGTGCTGGGATTACAGGTGTGAGCCACCGCACCCGACCAAATTATCTTTTACTCTGTGGAAAGGTCAGCTTCTTTGTGCTATTCAAGACTTCAACTGATTGGATGAGGTCCACCCACATTAGAGAGGGCAATCAGCTTTACTCCAATCTTTCTGATTTAAATATTAATCTCGCCTAAAACACCCTCACAGAAATACCTAGAATAATGTTTGACCAAGTATGTGGGCACCTCATAGACAGTCAAGCTGAAATATAAAATTAACCATCACAAGATCTTGGACCAATCTTTACTTTGAGCAAAAATAAAACTACTCCTCCATTTAATAAAAAGACTTCTCCCCAGTTGCTCTGCTGATGTTTCTTTCCTACTAGTAGATAACTTTTTATAGGATCTCTTCGATTTCTGTACAGCTTACAAGCAGAGGCACTGACATTTTGTTCTAGACTATCTTTTCAAAGATTTTACATGGCAAACAGCCTTGGAAGATAAGAAAATGTCTCCACCTGGACCACAGGACTAATATGCCTACTATTTGTTATAAAATATTTGAGCTGGGCCGGGAACAGTGGTTCATGTCTATAATCCCAGCACTTTGGGACACTGAGGTGGGTGGATCACCTGAGATCAGGAGTTCGAGACCACCCTGACTAACATGGTAAGACCCTGTTTCTACTAAATATGAAAAAAGAAAAAGTTAGCCAAGCATAATGGCACATGCCTGTAATCCCAGCTACTCGGGAGGCTGAGGCAGGAGAATCGCTTGAATCCAGGAGGTAGAAGTTGCAGTGAGCCAAGATCGCACCATTGCACTCTAGCCTGGCAACAAGAACAAAACTCAATCTCAAAAAAAAATGTGAGCTTAGGCTTGGGGTTCTCCTCGTGTGATGCAACCCACTAGGTATGCAGGCATTCATCTGGGCTCATGCACATCACCCCTATGAGGCTTGGGGCTTAGAGGCAAGGGGAACTGATGCAAATATTTTGATACCATTAATAATAAAGTCCTTTGTCTCAGACTCAAGAGGCTCCTGTTTATGACAGCAGCCATGAAACTGGCAGGCGACCTTGTTAGCTTGCAAGTAGGATAAAATCTCATATCTTTCCCATTTTTTTATATTCTCTTTTCAAAAATTTACATCTCACTCTTTTTCCAGGCCCCTATAACGATGGGATGTTACTACCCACATTAGTGAATCACCCCTTCTGAAGTAGATTTTCCTTTTCTTAATCTATGTGCTTTCACAGGCACCATCTTATTCCTCTGGGGTCACTGGTGATCTAATTCTACAAACTTATTGTTATATAGGTTCTCAGCAAATTTCAGACTTGAATAGAAGGATATAGCAGCTTCAGGCCATTATATAAACATTTATTTAAATGATATTTTAGCTATTTAAATATTCAGAGGAAAAGAACTTTGCTCCTTTTAGAAGCAAAATCACACATGTAAGCTGTGTGATTAATGAAGTATAGAATGGAGGTGCCCCAAAGCAGAATATCTCTTTTTAGGAGCAATGTTTCTATATACATTTCTCAATGTATATTTCTCATTCCTTTTAGAAACTACTAACCCTTCCAAAAAAAGGTAGATATTAGATAGATGTTTTTATTGAACATAAAAGATAAAAAGAAATAAAAATATATAATTATTTACTTTGTAAGTATAAATAAGTACTGAATAAGAGAAAACCATCATTGGGACACTGGTATATTGCAATGATGGCCCCAACTCTTCACATCCACTCTCTTTCATATTCATTTCAGTTGCCATATGACTTCGTAGTTCCTCTTGCTAAACATGCTAAACATGCTCCTTGAGTGTGGTCTGTCCTTATGCCTTTCTATGACCTTGTCTATTCATGATTATAAATATTGAGTCAATGAATTGTTAGTCAAGATTTGAACTATTTATGTTACTCAAAACACAAAGATTCCAAAACCCTTGACTTCAAGAATCTATGTTACAAAGAGCGAAGCTTTCCCTGGGCTCTTAGAATGATGCATTTCCCTTTCTTTTTTTTCCTCCCTGAAGGAAGCAAAGCACAGAGAACTTTTACTCAAATTTTGAATCATATAGTGAATCCATTAATGAGAAATCATTGCCTCTGGCATAGAAACTCACTGGTCATGTAGATGTCAAACATTTAAGAGATAAAATGGATATCAATGTCTTGAGATATGCAGCCTGGCTTACTTTCCTAGATAATAAGTAATAGCTGCATCTCTGTTTTGCAAGGAAGTATAAATAATAAAAGAAAATCAAACTTATTCAAAAAAGTAATTTCTAAAAATCCGCTGATGGAGATAATAGCATTGTTTATTTCAAAATTGGCCCATAAGTATTTTCTCTCTATCTAAATTCCAGTGTAAATGAATAACCTTTACCAACCCCTTTTAAAAAGGCTTATATTTACTAGTAGAAAGTCCCAATCTGTAAAATGTCTTTTAGACACCTAGACTGTTTCGTGTACATAAACCTACAATTTTTGCATTCATGGAGCCTGTCCGGTTGGAGAATGCTGTAGCCATGTAAGTTGTGTGATTAATGAAGTATAGAATGGAGGTCGTCCAAAGCAGAATGTCTCTTTTTGGGAACAATGTTTCTATAAACATTTCTCAAGAATTCTAAAATTGAAACAGGTGAAGCAGAAAAAAAGAGGACATTGGGAGAACTGAGTCTTACGGTATCAGGATCCTCTAGGAAATGAACATTTCATCAATACCCAATGCTTGCCTGTATCCAGTTAATTATTATAAAATTTGATATTGGGTAAGTTGACATTTCATATGACTTGACTTTAACAATTCAACATGTTGTATTGACATGCAAAACAATTTAAGAAATACAAAATAATGAAATATAAGTAGTCCTTACATTCTCAAAAATATTGTGTAAACATGTCTCAAAGTCTAGCAGGAAAAAGTTACATCTTTCCTCTCTCTTTTGGGGATGCAGCTAGTTAAAACTTTCCCTTTCTAATTTTATATGATTTTGATTGCACATAACATGAAAATCATTAGTGACAAAAACAGCAATATAAATCAAGGGAAAGCATTCTACAACTTCACACTTGGTAGTGGTCTAACAGAAATTGTGTTTGATCAACACAAAATTAACTGACAGTGTTTTTAAATTATCATCATTGCAAAGCATATAATTAATGTCAGTGTGTAATTGCAATTTTATCTAATGTAAACAACATGTAAAATAATGAGTAGCAGAGGTCAATGGTAGAAAGATTTGGATTTAAAGTCTTTGAGATGATAAAAACGTAGGATTTAATTAAATGCCAAAAAAGTCCAGCATTTTGGTGTTTTAATTACTGGCAAATACTTATGTTTGTAAAAAGCAACAGTGTCTTACTTTTTCTAAATATTTTTTGTTTGGGAGAAAAATTAAAGGTAATACCAAAAAAAAAAAAAAATGCCCTCTAGATTGGTTATCAAGAGACCCACAGCTTTTATTCCTGGCTCAGCTGCACACTAAATGATGTTCCCGGCTGGGTTGTTGCATTAAATTGGGCTCTCCCAGAATCAAACCCTGAGAAAAGTATTTGCAGGTATATTGTTTATTAGAGGGGTTCCCAGGAAGCACTTCTAGGGGCATGGGAAATGTGACAGGGAAGGGAAGGAAGACAACAGGGGGGCGTTATTAAGCACGTTACTCCCGTGGGTAACTGGGGTCAACCCTCCTGAGGAATTCTGGCAGGCTGTGTAGAACACACCTTAGTGTTTATTCTATCAGGAAGGTGAAGAAGCTGGGGTATGTATTCGCCAGCTTCTGTCTTTGCTTAAGTCCTGCTCCTAAGGTAAGTTGACTCCCCAGCACTCCCAGTATCCAGCAGAAGCCTGCAAGCAAACAATCACAGGTGCCTCCAGCTGGAAGCCATGAGATTACTGTGCTCAGGAATAGGGACTCCAGAAGAGACATAGGCAGGCAACTGACAGTCTCTGCTACAGGTGTTTTAACCCTGTGGTCAGTTGCGCCATCTGTAATGTAGAAATGGTATTGCTGAGTGTACCTACCTTTCAGTTAATGTGAGGATAAAGGTGATGCATGTGAAAGACGTTTATAAAGTTTTGACTTGAAATACACACTAAATAGCATAGGCAATATTAATTTAAAAATCGGCTAGATAATTCCTAGATCTCTTTCATGTTTCAATTATATGATTCATTGCTTTTCCCATAAACTTCAGACAGTTAGGACTGGTATAACTTGAAGAATAATACAAACTAAATTGAAAAGGTACAGCATATGATTCTTACTGATATGGTTTTAAATTTTATATTAATAATTCATCTTTTACATGTGACATCTGGAAACATTTAACTGCTACAGCCTGGCCAAATGGAAGCTATCTATATGTTCATGATTTATTCCCATCATTTTAAACAAAAAAAAGGTTTTTAAAAATCTGTATCAAAAAGACTGGTATCTTGAGTTGTATTTCTATTGCTTATGTGACATATAATAATTTTCTGGAAATACATAATTGATTCCTAATGAGAACACTTTCATCTCTACCACAAATATTTGCAGTCTCCCTGAATTTTGACACATAGTTTTTTGTTAAGTAATTTACTTTACAGTATACCTATGGTGTCAGTAACTGACTGAGGAGTTTTAAGATTCTGAATCTTTAGACAAACACACTGAAAATTCGGGTTTAATCATGGCAGCTTTAGCTTCTTTTCTATCAAAATAGACTATTTTCACTTATTTCAACAAACAGGAAGGCAAAATATATATTACTGTTGTGTGTATTTGTTTTTACCTCTAACTTTAAGTAGAGATGATGGCTCCTTTGCCCATTTTCCTATTGCATTTTTATTTTTTACTAGATAATTTCTTGAAATGCTTTGGATTTTTTTTACATATTCAGTAATATATAAAATTAATTATAAGAATTACTTGTCTTTTGTATGAGTTGCCAATACTTATTTTTTGCTTTATCATAGATTCTGTAGTGCAGATTTTTTTGTAATAATTAACATTTACTTTGAGGTGTCCTGGCTTTTATATCAGTTAGAAAGAATTTTTTTACTTGGAATGATTTTTTTAAATTCCCCACATTATGCTTTAACTTTTAAAATAATTATTTGATCCATTTTGACATTATTCTAGTATAACATATGACACAGGAATGCTGTTTGTATTGTTACCCAGGCTTATAATTTTAAAGTTTCTTTCTATTTTATGGTTGAATATACAATTATTCGTGTAAAAGTAACACAGTAAAATGGATGTTGTTTTCACAGCCTTCATGTCTCCCATCTTTCTTCAACAGTGTTGTGATTATGAAACCTATGCAATTAATCATTAGTATTAACACAGCCATCTTTTACCATTTTCTAATCATTCATTTTCACTGAATACTAAGGGGAAACGAACTAAAATGTTCGTTTCCATTAGTAGCAGTAGAGCAGTAGTATTGTAATGCCGGCACACTTAATGATTCTCTGGCAGATGCAACTCTAATTCTAAAAGTACATAGGAAAGTGTTTCAAATGGACTATAAGTGCAATAAAACAAAACTCTGGGATTCTGTTAAATATAACTAATTCCTCCACATCAGATAGAACTGAGTTTCCCACATTTCTTTAAAGTTGACGCATCTCAGGCAAATCTAATGATTGAATAAAGCTACTTCTTACACTGTCCAAAGTATCTGTGTGTTGGGGATTTCTTGCTTCCTATCAAGCTTTCTTCACTTCAACTTTCCTCTGTTTTACTTCTCCCAGTTCTTATATCTACATAGCAACTCTACTGATGCCTCTGAACATCGTTTTTTGGATATATAGTCTCCATATTAAATGTAGGATTTGAAATTCTGAGATGACTCACATGTCTTTAATTCCACAGAGATGGGCTTCACCATTTCTCCCCTGACCCTATTAAAGAAGCTTTTCTGGGAAATTTAAACTTTAGCCCATATGATAACAGATAACATCCAGAAATAGTCCTACCAAACCAGAGAGAGAAAGAGAGAAGCAGAGACAGTTTCATCCACCATTTTTTCTTCAGAGATAGCGCCAGAGTTTTTGACTAAGCTTCTTTTCACATTGGTTCCACGTTCTCTAAAACACTTATCTTTATCCAAGTTTTCCTCTGAACAATCACCTCTACTTGAATTTAACTAGTGAGTTTATATTAAATTTTGTCTTTCTTTTCAAAAAATTAATGGAAAAATAAGTAAGCATAAAGAAATAAACTATCAATATATGTCTGCATTGTAAGAAATTGTCCATGGAGATGTATTGCAACGTCTTGGTGAGACTGTCTTCATAAAAGAATAGTCATAGAAATACAGCCAAATTTCTAATATAACATATTTTTGAAAATCTGATCATCAGTGTTATGCTAATATTAGGTGTCAATTTGATTGGATTGAAGGATTCCTAGACAGCTGGTATTGTTCCTGGGTATGTCTGTGAGGGTATTGCCAGAGGAGATCAACATTTGAGTCAGTGGACTGGGAGAGGAAGACACACCATCAATGTAAATGTGCACCATCCAATCGGCTGCCAGCTCAGCTAGAACAAAGCAGGAGGAAGAAGGTAGATGAGCTGGCTTGCTGAGTCTCCCGGCTTTGTTCTTTGTCTTGTGCTGGATCCTTCCTGCCCTTGGTCATCAGACTCCAGGTTCTTCAGCTTTTGGACTCTTGGACTTACACCAGTGGTTTTTCCAGGGACTCTCAGGCCTTCAGCCACAGACTGGAGGCTGTGCTATCAGCCTCCCTGCTTTTGAGGCTTTTGGACTCTGACCACGCCACTGTTGGCTTCCTTCTTCCTCAGCTTGCAAACAGCATATTGTGGGACTTCACCTTGTAATCATGTGAGTCAGCTCTTCTTAATAAATTCCCCTTCACATACATATACCTTATTCATTCTGTCCCTCTAGAGAGCCCTGACTAATAATCCAGAAATATTAATAGTGTTAAACGTTTACGTGAAGGAATAAACTGTCCAAAATGTTTTCCATTAACAGCAGAAATTCAGAGTTAACAGACTAGAAAATTTACCTCTGCTTCTTACATGAGGTGATTGAATCTATTAGGTTGGAGCAAAGTAATTGTAGTTTTTGCAATTAAAAGTAATGCCAAGAAACCACAATTACTTTTGCATCAACTTAATATTTAGGAATAGTGTTAAAATTATGCCCCAAAGAGTTAAAGACACCAGCGAATAACAAAAATTCTTGAGTTTGCAGGATGACAGATAAGAAAAGAAACGACTTGCAAAAACACTGAAACTCTGTCTGCTTGTAAGAGAAGACAACTGGCTAAAATTGGTTGGAATCAATATGGCCAACTAGATGCTACATAGAACCAGCTTGCTGACATCACGACCCGAATTTGCACTGCATGTTTCATACTAACTTCTCCCCAGATTTGTACATGTAATCCATTAGCTAGTGTGAAGAAATAACTGTGCATGCTCAATGATTTTCCAGACCTCCCTTTTCCTTCCACCAATCACCTGCTAATCCCAGATTCCACCACCTAAATCTCGTCTAATCAAACTACTGCCTTAAAGACAGTGCAGGGAATAAATTTGAGCTGGATTTCTATCTCTTTGTTGGCCAATTTGCAATAAAAGCCTTTTTTCCCAAAAAAAAATCCCATTGTCATAATACTGGCTTCTAGCACATGAGGCAGCAAGCTCCTTTGGCTCTGTGGCAGCGTAGGGATAGGAGTTCATTCCTGCCTGTTAACAACATTACTTCAACTACTTACATTTTGACTTTCACATGGGGAAGGTTGAATTCTTCTGTTACTAAGGAGATTGCAACCAAATCTCTGAATTCTTCTGTTACTAAGGAGATTGCAACCAAATCTCAGCCATCACAACCAAATATCAGATGGCAAAGAACATTTAGAAACACGCCCAACCCAACAGTTCGCAAGCATAGCTTTAAAATTTTTGAGAATCACATCCTCCAGAGCAGATTTTCAATGTGAATTTTACTGTGGACCAGCAATGTTTCTACACCCTCTACCTCTGACCTCATGAATGAGGAAAAGATGGAAGGAGAAAAACTGAGAAGAGCTATAACATCTGTTTCTAGAAGGGAGTTGCAAGAGGCAGTACAACAAAAAATATGACTTTAAGACACACACACATGTATATTCATTGCAGCAGTATTCATAATAGCAAAGACATGGGAAAAAACCTAAATGGCCATGAATGATAGACTGAATAAAGAAAATGTGTTACATATACACCGTGGAATATGATGCATCCACAAAAGAAAAGGTTATGTCTTTTGCAGATACATGGATGGATTTGGAGGCCATTATCCTTAGCTAACTAACGTAGGAACAGAAAACCAAATACTGCATGTTCTCACAAGTGGGAGCTAAATGACGAGAACACATGGACACATAGAAGAGAACGACATGCACTGGGGCCTATCAGAGGGTGGAAGGTAAAAGAAGGGAGAAAATCAGAAAAAAATTATTAAGGGTATGAGGCTGAATACCTGGGTGATGAAATAACCTGTACAAACCCACATGATACAAGTTTACCTGTGTAACAAACCTGTACATGTACCCATGAACTTAAAATAAAAGGTTTTTATAAAGGAACAATGCCAGAACTAAGGAAATATGAATAAAGTATGGACTTCAGTTAACAGGAAAAAATAAAAGAAGTTACAAAACCTAAAAAAGGGGCTGACTACAAATGTGTGTTAAAATACGTAGTGTGGGAAAGTCTAGAAGAACTTTCAACTTCCCATGTAAACATCTCTAAATCAGAATTTATGGTATCTGATTTCACATCTCAAATGATTACTTGGATTTGAGTTCCTGGTCTTTATTCTGTTCACAATCTAGACAATGTACCTTCAATGTACCTTATGGTATTTGGTTTCACATCTCAAATGATCCCTTGGATTTGAGTTCATGGTCTTTATTCTGCTCCCAGTCTAGACAATGTACCTTCCTGGAATGTCTGTGGACTCCTCCTAGCCCCCAACATCATGGGAAGAGGTCAACTTCCCTGTCCCTGGGTTTTCTTCCAGACATAAATACGTATGGCTCAGCACCCATCTAGAAAGGAGAGAGATCAAGCAATTAACCTCACTTAACAAAGGAGAAAATAGGTTTGTAAAAGGTAAGTAATTTTCCCACTGATGTTCTCATATTTTTACCTGTAATTGGAAAGATTTTGAAATGATTGATATTAAAAAATGAGACAATTTGAATTCAAATGGAACATGCCTTCTCAAATAAAGCAATATTGCCCTCAAGGAAGTAAGATCAGTTCTTTTGGTGGCAGCAGGGCAGCAAATCTTATATATTACAATGGTTTGTAACTTACCCAGCAAATTATTATTTTGTAGTATTCAATTATCTCGTTAGGGAAAAGGTAAATTTAAATTAAATTTTTTCTCTATATGGGGCTGTAATTTTTTAAAAACAGGCTGGCAAACACTGGTACAGAAGAATAGTTTGCTAAATACAATATTTAATTTGTATACAATATCAGTTAACTAGCTATCAATATTTAATTATATGACTTTAAATCCTGCATCATTAGGGATTACCTAGCTGAAGAATTTGTCTTGATACTCTTTTTTATGATTATATAATTTTGATGTTCTTCTTCTATAATCTTTCATGTTTTTGATCATCTGCAGAGTTGATCATTGCAGTATTTTATTAGAGAATCTATTAATGACAGAAAAAAATCTCAGTTTTTGCTTATGACACTACTTTAAGTTCTAATTTACGTAATAGAAATGAAACTTTTCTTTGTGCATTCCTGAGACTTATTCTCTCTCTCTCTCTCTCTCTCTCTCTCTCACTTGCTCACTTGCTCTCACTCTCTCACTCTCTTGCTCTTTTCCTCTCTGCCCCTTCTAACTGTTGGCTTTATTTTTTGAATCATATAATTCTGGTGTATGTGGCATTTTTCAGGTTTAATTCAATTTTCAAAATGCTCTTCCATTAGGCAGAGCTGTGGTTTTGAATTTTAAACTTTTAGGTTTAAAGTTTTTAATAAACCATTGTGTTTTGGAAGTGACTTCTGAACGGGACCAAAAAAAAAAGCTTTTCTTAAACCTGAAATCAGTTTCCACCCAAACTTACTAAAATCACTTTAAAGTGGGGATGATTTTATGAAGGTCTAGATGTGGCTGATTTGATTGACATTTTAAGCAAAGAACCGCTTTTCTAACTCTCTGATTTAAAGAAGCCATCCATCTCTTTGTATCATAGCAATTTTATTTAAAGTTCATGAAATAAATATTTCACAAAGATATTGTATATTTTTCCTATTTCTTGAGACAATAGGAACACAGTAAGCAAAACACACACAAAAAATTTTATAGATTGTAACCTTTGATTTGGAGGAAACAATTTTTAAAAACTGAATTCTGAAAAGACATATTTTCATTAAGTATAGAGAGTAAGAGAACTGTAGAAACAATTTAGTCCCATAAGTCTTATCATTGTTTTTGCAACTTCCCCCAAAAGAAAACAATTAGATTTATTAAATGTAATATTAATTGTACCAGCTTAGTTTTATAACATCTGCTAATTCATTTAATAAGCATTGTTTTGTACCTACTATACCATATTTTGTAGGGACCATTTTTTTCCCTTTTCAACTCTTATTTTAGAATCGGGGGTACATGTGCAGGTTTGTTACAAAAGTACTTCTCATGATACTGAGGTTTGGGGTATGGCTGAACTTGTCACCCAGGTAGTGAGCATAGTACCCAATAGGTGGTTTCTCAACCCTTACCCTGCTTCCTCTCTCCCTCTTCTAGTAGACCCCAGTATCTATTGTTCCCATCTTTATGTCCATGTGGACCTAATGTTTAGCTCCCACTTACAAGTGAGAACATACGGTATTTTGTTTTTTGTTCCTGCATGAATTTACTTAGGATAATGGCCTCCAGCTGCATCCATGTTGCTGCAAAGGATACGATTTCATTCATTTTTATGGACACAAAGTATTTCACAATTATATGGTTTGGCTGTGTCCCCACCCAAATCTCACATTGAATTGTAGCTCCTATAATCCCCACTTGTCGTCGGAGGGACCTGGTGGGAGGTAATTAAATCATGGGGGTAGGTTTCTTCCCTTGCTATTCTCATGATAGTAAATAAGTCTCATGAGATCTAAGGGTTTTATAAAGGGCAGCTCCCCTGCATACGGTCTCTTGCCTGCTATCATGTAAGACATTCCTTTGCTCTTCCTTCACCTTCTTCCATGACTGTGAGGCTTCCCCAGCAATGCTTAACAGTGAGTCAATTAAACCTCTTTTCTTTACAAATTACCCAGTGTTGTTTATGTCTTTGTTAGCAGCATGAGAATGGACCAATACAGTAAATTGTTACCAGTAGAGTAAGGTGCTGCTATAAGGATACCCGAAATTGTGGAAGCAACTTTGGAACTGGATAACAGTCAGACATTGGAACAGTTTAGAGGACTCAGAAGACAGGAAAATGTGGGAAAGCTTAGAACTTCCTAAAGACTTGAATGAATTGATCAAAATGTTGATAGTGTTATGGACAATAAGGTCCAGGCTGAGATGGTCTCAGAGAGATGAGGGACTTGTTGGGAACTGGAATAAAGGTCACTCTTGCTATGCAGAGACTGGCAGCATTTTTCCCCTGCCCTAGAGATCTGTGGAACTTCGAACCTGGGAGAGATAATCTGAAATTGGAACTTATGTTTAAAAGGAAAGGAGAGCATAAAAGTTTTTAAAAATTGCAGCCTGACAATGTGATAGAAACGAAAAACTCATTTTCTGGGGAGAAATTCAAGCCAGCTGCAGAAATTTACATAAACAATGAGGAGCCAAATGCTTATCACCAAGACAATGGGGAAAATGTCTCCAGGGCATGTCAGAAGACTTTGAGGCAGCCTCTGCCATCACCAGCCTGCCCCGAGTCCTAGAAGGAAAAAATGTTTTTGTGGGCTAGGCCCAGGGCCCCCTGCTGTGTGAAGCCTAGGGACTTGGTGCCCTACATCATAGCCACTCCAGCTGTAGCTAAAAGGGGCCAAGGTACAGCTCCAGCCACGGCTTCAGAAGATGTAATCCCCTAGCCTTGGCAGCTTCCACATGGTGTCAGACTTTTATATACAGGTGCATAAAAGTCAAAAATTTAGGTTTGAGAAACTCTGCCTAGATTTCAGAGGATGAATCGAAACACCTGGATGTCCAGGCAGAGTTGTGCTACAGGGGTGGTGCCTTCATGGTGAACCTCTGCTAGGGCAGTGTGGAAGTGAAATGTGGGGTCAGAGCCCCTACACAGAATTCCCGCTGGGGGCTGCCTAATAGAGCTGTGAGAAGAGGGCCACCATCCTCCACACCCCAGAATGTTAGATCCACTGACATCTTACATGGTGTACCTTGAAAAACTTCAGAAACTCAACGCATGAAATCAGCTGGGAGGGAGTCTTTACCCTGCAAAGCAACAGGGGTGGAGCTGTCCAAGACCATTGGAATCCATCTTTTGCTTCAGTGTGACCTGGATGTGAGACCTGGAGTCAAAGGAGATTATTTTGGAGCTGTAAAATGTGACTGCCCCACTGAATTTCAGACTTGCATGGGCCCTGTAGCCCCTTTGTTTGGGCCAATTTCTCCCATTTGGAATGGCTGTATTTACCCAAACCTGTACCCCCATTGTATGTAAGAAGTAATTAACCTGTTTTTGATTTTACAGGCTCATAGGCAGAAGGTACTTGCCTTGTCTCAGATAAGACTTTGGACTGTGGACTTTTGAGTTAATGCTAAAGTGAATTAAGACTTTGGAGGACTGTTAAGAAGGCATGCTTGGTTTTGAAATATGAGGACATGAGATTTGGAAGGGTCCAAGGTGAAATGATATGGTTTAGCTTTGTCCCCAGCCAAATCTCATCTTGAATTGTAGCTCCCATAATCCCCATGTGTTGTGGGAGGGACCTATTGCAAGGTAATTAAATCATGGGTGTGGGTTTTTCCCATGCTGTTCTCATGACAGTGAATAAGTCACACAAAATCTGATGATTTTATAAAGGGTAGTTTCCCTGCACACACTCTCTTGCCTGCCACCATCAAAGATGTGCCTTTGCTCCTTCTTCATCTTCTGCCATGACTGTGAGGCATTCTCAGCCATGCTGAACTGTGAGTCAATCAAACCTCTTTCCTTTACAAATTACCCAGTCTCAGATATGTCTTTATTAACAGTGTGAGAACAAACTAATACACACGGTGTGTTTATTCCATCTGTCCTTTATTCAATCCAACATTGATGGGCACTTGGGTTTATTCCATGGTTTGCTATTGTGAATAGGGGTGCATGTGCCCTTTTGGTAGAATGATTTATTTTCCACTGAGTGTATACCTAGTGATGAGATTACAGGGTCAACTGGTAGTTCAACTTTCAGTTCTTTAAGAAATCTCCCAACTGCTCTCTATAGTGGCTGTACTAATTTACATTCTCACCAACAGTATATAAGTGAGGAGCAACAAATTTAAACATAACTCTTTCTACAGGTATTTACAGTTTTTGGAAGAAAATAATCCAGACTAGCATGAAATAAATAAAAGGAAGATAACTTGACTCAAAAAAGAGTCTGGATGCCTAAATGCAGTAAATAAATCACAACTAGCAACCGCAAATGGGGAATAAAGGTGGTGTAAAATGAAAGCAAGTTTTAGAATAATTTTTTGGCCACAATTTAGAATACAAGCATACCTTGCAGATAGTACAGATTTGGTTCCAGATCACCAAAATAAAGTGAATACTGCAACAAGTGAGTCACATGTGTTTTCTGGCTTCCTGGTACATTTAAAAGTTATATTTATACTATACTATAATTTATTAAATGTCCAATAGTAAATCTAAAAATGTACATGCCTTATTTTAAAAATACTTCATTGCTTAAGAAAATGCTAACAATTATCTGAGCCCTCAATAATTCATAATCTTTTTACTGGTGGAGGGTCTTGCCTCAATGTTAATGGCTGCTGATCAATTGGGGGTGGTTGCTAAAGACTGTGGCAATTTCTTGAAATAAGATAATGATGACATCTGCTGCATCTATTGAATCTTCTTTTCACAAAAGATTTCTCTGGAGCAGGCAATGCTGTTTGATAGAATTTTACCCACAGCAGAAAGTCAACCCTTTCAAAATCTGCCACTGTTTTAACAACTAAGTTTATGTAATCTAAATCCTTTGCTGTCACATTAACAGTGTTCACAACATCTTTACCAACAGTCAGTTTCCCAAAAAATCACTTTCTTTGCTCATCCGCATAAAGCAACTCCTTATACATTCAAGTTTTTTATCAAGAGATTGTAGCAATTCAGTCACATATTTAGACTCCCCTTCCAATTCTAATTCTCTTGCTATTTCCATTCCATCTGTAGTTACATCCTCCACTGAAGTCTTGAACCCTTCAAAGTCATTCATGAGGTTAGGAATAAACTTCTTCCAAACTCCTATTCATGTTGATATTTAACCTCCTCCTATAAATCATTAAAATTCTTAATGCATCTAGAATAGTGAGTCCTTTCTAGAAGGTTTTGAATTTACTTTACCCAGATATATCAAAATAATCTCTATTAACGGCATCTATAACCTAGATACCTGAAATAAGACTTGAAAGTCAAAATTACTTCTTGATCCTTGGGCTGCAGAATGGATGTAGCAGGCATGAAAACAACATTCATCTTCTTGTACATTTCCATCAGAGCTCTTGAGCGACTAGGTACCTTGTCAATGAGCAGTAATATTTCAGAAGACATCTTTTAGGCAGGAGGTTTCAACAGTGGGCTTAAAACATTCAGTAAACCACACTGCTAAAAGATGTGCTGTCATCCAGGCTTTGTTGTTCCATTTATAGAGCACATGCAGAGTAGATTTAGCATATTTCCTTAGGGTACTAGGATTTTTGGAATGGCAAATGTGCACTGCCTTCAACTTAAAGTCACCAGCTACATTCCCCCCTAACAAGAGACTCGGCCTGTTTTTTGAAGCTTTGAAATCACTCATTGACTTCTCTGTATCTGTGAAATCCTAGATGGCATTTTCTTACAACACAATGCTGTTTCGTCTACGCTAAAAATGTGTTGCTTAATGTACCACCTTCATCAATGATCTCAGCTAGTTCTTCCAAATAATTTGCTGCAGCTTCTTCATCAGCACTTGATGCTTCACCTTTTACTTTTATGTTATGAATGTGGCTTATTTCCTTTAACCTCACGAACCAACCTTTCTGCTGGCTTCAAGCCTTCCTTCTGCAGCTTCTTCACCTCTCTCCCTTAGTTCTCTTTCATTGAATTAAGGAGAGTTAGGGCCTTGCTCTGGATTAGACTTTGGCTTAAGGGAATGCTGCAGCTGGTTTGATCTTTTATCCAGACCACTAAAACTTTCCCAATATCAGCAACAAAACTGTTCCACTTTCTTATTATTTGAGTGTTCATTGGAATAGCAATTTAGTTTCCTTTAAGAAATATTCTTTTGCATTTACAACTTGGCTAACTGGTAGAAGAGGCCTAGCTTTCAGCCTGTCTTGGCTTTCAACATGCCTTTCTCACTAAGCTTACTTGTTTCTAGCTTTTGATTTAAGGTGAGAGATGTGCAACTCTTCC
This sequence comes from Sapajus apella, assembly GCF_009761245.1. Lineage (NCBI taxonomy): Eukaryota > Metazoa > Chordata > Mammalia > Primates > Cebidae > Sapajus > Sapajus apella. Next base: position 30,682,969 of record NW_022436950.1, read on the forward strand.
TTTTACTTGAACACTTGAGAGATCATTGTAGGGTCATTGATTGACCTAATGTCAATATTGCTGTACCTCAGGAAAAGAGGAGGCCAGAGGAGAGGGAGAGAGGTAGGGGAGTGGCTGTTCAGTGGAGCAGTGAGAACATGCATATTTGTTGATTAAGTTGACTGTCTTCTAAGCATGCAGCTCATGGCACCCCAAAACAATTACAATGGTAACATCAAAGATCACTGATCACAAATTATTATGAAAGATGTAATAATGATGAAAAATTTTGAAATATTGTGAGAATTACCAAAATATGATAAGAGACATGAAGTGAGCACATACTATTGTGAAATGGCACTGATAGACTTACTCAATGCAAGGCTACCACAAACCTTTGATTTGTAAAACAGAACAAAAACAAACAAAAAAGCACACACACAGTATATATGTGAGGCATAATAAAGCGAAGAGCAACAAAATGAGGTACGCCTGTACTCATGACCTTTCGCTATCTAATTCACATAACACCAAGGGAACTGTTTATTTGGAAGTGCCATTTTTAATTTAATTTACATAGATATTTGAGTCACACAACTAGAATAAAAACTAAATACACACAAGCATTCTAAATATTTTTATTTGTTTATTTTAGCAATTATATTCTTAGACTTTCACATCAATGCCATGAAGACTACCTTGAAATGTATGTTTGAGACAATAAACCCAAAATAAATATTTCTAGATGCCACAGTATTAATTTTTAATCTGGTTAATATTGATGGCAGCAGCAGCCAGTCTGGAGTGGCCATTGCCATCATGCCAGCTGCATCAGGGAGGCACAGCCAGGGCTGCACTCTCTGTGGAGCTGGTAACAAATGGGAGACCTGTCCCTTATGAGTTGGTGGGGCAGGAGTTCACTAGGTGCAGCCACAGCTGCCCTGCTATGTACCAGGATCTCCTGTACCATGGACCTGGTAGGAGCCCCACCCTCCCAGGCACAGCTGCAGCTGCCAAAGTTGTGACTGAAGACCTCAGCCTCCCTGTGCTCTTGGCAGGGCTGAAAGCAAACAGGAGCCCCGCCCTCCCAGGCACAGCTGCAGCCACCCAAGTCATGGCTGCAGACCTGGGCCTCCCACACCACAGATCAGGTAAGAGTCCTGCCCCCTACACAACTGCAGTTGCCCAAATTGTAGCTTCAAACCCAGGCATCCCTGAACTCTTAGGAGCCTGAGAAGGCCCTCCCTGCCCTCATAGGCTCAGAAATGCCATGCCACTGCACTCCAGCCTGGGTGACAGAGTGAGAGACTATCTCAAAAAAAAGAAAAAGAAATGCCTGCTCCCACTGCCTGGCTTCTCCCTGCTGTCAGCACCTACTCAGATCTTGGAGCAAAGTTGGGACTCAGCCAGGTTTCTAGCCAGAAACCTCTCCCAGGTGCTGTCACAGCCTGGCAGGGTGTGTCCACACTCAGGGCAGTGCTGACACATCAGCCCCCTGTTGCTTCAGCTCCCTTCAGACTTTGGGCATGGTTGAGCATGGAAGGGAAGCCAAGGAGGATGGAGGGCAACTCAGCATAAGCTGCACGTGCTCCTTGGCACAAACAACCTGGGCACCATAAATGGCAGCCAGAGGCAGACAGACACCTGGGTGGAAAAGAGCGGGTCTCCAGTGAGGCCCCACCTTCAAGCCAGGCACCACCAACTTTGTAGTGCCTTTTCTGGCCTCCCTGTGGCTGCCCATGAACCAATAAGCATGCACTTCCTCCCATAAAAGCCCTGGGCTCAGCCAGTGCCCAGCAGATGTGGGGATGACCAGCTGCAGAAAGGAGGTGCCCACTCCAGGGCCTTCTCTCTGCTGAAAGCAGCAGATGTCAGGACAACCAGCTTCAAAGAGGAGCTACCACTCCAGGGCCTCAGCTCTGCTGAGAGCTGCAGACATCAGAATTGACCAACTGCAGAGAGGAACTACCCTCACTGCTAGGAGATGAACACATGATGGGACATCCTGGCTGAGGAAAGGAGCTGCCCCTGTAGGTTTCCACTAAGCTGCTGTCATGTTCAATAAAGCTCCTTTCCATCTGACTCACCCTCCACTTGTCTGCATACGTTATTCTTCCTGGTCACAGGACAAGAACTCAGAAACCACCAAATGGCAAGGCTAAAAGAGCTGTAACACAAATATGGCTGAGATATGTTCCTCACTTGCCACGCTATGGGCAAAGGGAAGGAAAGAGGAGCTCAGCCCTTTGGGGGACCCAGACCTGGGAGCTCCCCAAGCCAGGGCTGTGACTCCCTCTGTGGGGCTCTGAGGTTCCAGGCACCACCATGTTCCTCAGTGCCAGCCATGAAAGCTGTATGCAGTACACCTGGTCAAGCCGTAGCCTTGCAGAGCCAGCACCAATGCTGACACCCGGAGCTGCCCACCCCACTGCAGCAGCCAGCATGTCTGACTGTGTGCAGTAGCCGGACTGCATGCTTACTCACATACGCTCACTGTTCCATGCCTGACCCACCCTTGGCAGGCATGGGACCAGGGCCAGTGGCATGAGCCAAGCTCAGCCTACCAGCCCAAGTGGGTGAAATGAGCCCAGCAGGCCTGAGCAAAACTCGAGCAAAGGCTCCAGCAGCCACAGAAGTTTCCAGCCAGAAAAACAACTCAAAGATCCCATAATATTATCATTGATCTTTTCATCAAGAAATGTTCTAATTAACTGTGTTTTATAAAATCTGATTTAAGGCAGTCAACTGTTTTTCACAAAGTGTTCCATTATTACTCATCTGTGAAGTAGTGGGGCAATCTAAAAACTAGGCAAATGACTATATCAGGGCAAACAAATATTGAAAACCTCCAATATGTGCAGTCACTCACTGCCTGGCAGAGGCAGTATCTTCAGCTGCTGCCCATAGGCGTACCAGACTATGCTGCTGAGAAACTCCTGCTCTGAGCTCCTGAAGGACTCTTTTTATTTGCCCAGCAGTTTCTCATCACAGTAACTGTTAGTGAATATCCAGGCCAGACGTCAGAACTCTCCCATATGTCATAACATGACACTAAAACTTAACTAGAAAATACACCACTGAGTTTGTTATTTTATCAAATTGTTTTCCAAATGAAAAGATTAAGTATTATCCAGATGAAATATTTCAGACATAAATATTTCAGATGGAAATTTTGAATGTGGACCTACCAGTTTTAAAATGCAATACATGCAACATTATGGCGACCACCTGGCAGGCTTGCTCCAGAGCTGGAGTAGGACAAGTGCTGTGGATTTCAGCCCTGTGTAGATTTCATTTCAGTAAGATTAGTTTCTTCATTGCCTAGTTTAATTCCAGTTGAACAGTTTGCAATCATGGAAAATTAATCACCAATATGAACATTATTTATCAATAACTACGGATAATAAAATTTAAATCCTGTCTACAGCCATACCACCCTGAACGTGCCCGATCTCATCTGATCTCAGAAGCTAAGCAGGGTCGGGCCTAGTTAGTACTTGGATGGGAAACAGCTTGGGAATATCAGGTGCTATAGGCTTTAAAAAATAAATAAATAATAAAAAAACAAGAAAAAATTTTTAAAAATTTTTAAATAATAATAAAAATTTTTTAAAAATTAAATCCTCCCTGTTCACATTGCGGGCATGAGTTCTATTATGGTAAAGTAGGTTTACGGTGAGAATACATACAAAGCACTAAGCAACTAGCTAGCATAAGACGTTTTCCCAATAACTAGTACTATTTATTTACACAATTGATTTGCTTTATAGAGAGGATCCAATGGTATTATTATAAATATTGATGTAGAAAGAGGTAATATGTTCTATCTCAGCAACAACTCCATTAAGCCTTGTGCTTTTTTGTCTAGTATAGAGCTCTGAACCCAGTAAGAGTTCAATAGGACTGATTAATGCAAGATGAAAACATTGTTTTTCACTTCAATACTGATAGGCTGTTCAATTTAGGGACTCTCTAAGTAGGCACTCATCAGTCACATCTTTAACATTTAAATATTCTTTATACTTTATTCCCCCTTCATCTCAAACACTTCATTTCACCAAGGTTGGATCATATCCTTGAATGAAGGGACAACACAAAAAGGAGTAACGGACCAGTCCTCATTACATCCCCATCATTCTGATTCATTGCTCTGATTCAGGGAAAATGTCTATTTTTTGTAGATTCTTAATGTCACTGTGTGTGAATATATACAAGTATTCCAGTATCCTGCTTTAATTCTTTTATATTTAACAGCATCTTTCAAAAAGATATTAATTTAACATTATGCAAGTTTATCTGATAAGGATATGTTATTTCCCAATATAAGATCATTGTAACATGCTCCAGGTGCTTGAGATTTTTTAATTTATGCAGAAATTTTTAAAACTATTCAGTTACTATGAAAATATTCTGACTGGTTGTGATAGCTCTTTAATTAATCTGAATGCATTTCTGCATTAATTAGGCTTTTGGTTCAATTTTCAATTAAATCGCTGTATATTTACTCTGTGTATTTCATTGACACTAAATTTGATAAATAATGTACAACTTCATTATCTATATCCCTAACTTCTATCAATTTCATTCAAAAATGCATACAAGCATATAAAAATGCATACACACACACCTATGCCTACACACACACACACACACACACACACACACACACATGCATACAAACACAACAAAAAGGATGGAGGAAATTGTTTATGCCTCTTTCCTTTGTGTCTGAGTTTAGCAATTACTAATTTAGGGTCATGTCTTCCTTCCATTACTATAATGATTATGTGTTCTTTTTATATAACTAATAACAAGTACACGGACTTTGAATATGAGACATCACTAGATATAAAGAGTAAAATGATATTCCTTGATGAGTCCCAAAACCTCTTAATCACCAAGTTTCTAACTGACATTGAAATCACCATTCAGTTTTAATACATGATATACCTACTTCAATGTGAATTATAAATCATTTGCAGATATCCCTGTTCATCTTCAAATTCTAAATGCAGTAGGACAACATTCAAGTGTTCACTTTAATGTAGCTTGAGAGGCCTTCTAATTACTAATCAAAGTAGGTACGTGTCTTTACAAAAAGAAAAAAAAAAAAACCTGCCTTATCTTGCCTATTATCATTGTGTGAGAGACTAGTATAGACCATGTTGTAAAATATTTTCTTGAGTTGCAATTCCATGTCTCCCTACATACATTTCTTCTCTTCAACTAGCTTTCATTTGGATGTTTAAAGAATAGATGTTTTATTATTTATTTAGCCATTTTCACTACTTCAAGAGAATTGTGGTTGTAAAAAGGTTACGATGGTTACACATGGCTCAGACGTCAGTTGGTTTTGTTTGTTTTTTAAACTTTGAATATACCAAATAATAATAGAATTGAAGTTTACAAAATAGACAGGTCCTTACATCTCAGGACTTTCAGGCAATGAATGTTTCTCTACAAAATTGATGAACTGCTCATTGTTTATTTAACTTTAGCAGAAGTTTCCTATTTGACAATGCTTACCCTAAATCCTACTTCTTTCAAAAAGCCCTTCCCAACTACCAGAAACCTCTCTCTCCCTTGTCCCCATTAGAATTATTTCTGCCCATTATATCTCAAGTGTGAGCCACTGAACTATCCTTATAGGAAGCACCTGGAATGGTTAAGCAAACTAGTTCCTAGGTTTCACCTCAACCTAATAAATCAGAATCTTTATTGTGGAATATGATAAATATTTAAAGTCTTAGATACTTAATATGCACACTAAGTCTGGGAGGCTGAGGCAGGCAGCTATCTTGAGGCCAGGAGTTTGAGACCAGCCTGACCAACATGAAAAAATCCTGTCTCTACTAAAAATACAAAAATTAGCCAGGCATGGTGGAGCAGCACCTGTAATCCCAGCTCCTTGGGAGGCTGAGGCATGAGAATCGCTTGAACCTGGGAGGTGGAGGTTGCAGTGAGCCAAGACTGAACCACTGCACTGCAGCCTAGGCAAGAGAGGAACACTGTGTCTCAAAAAAAAAAATAAATAAAAGGACACTAAAGTTTTTTTTATGTACACTTTAAAATCATTTTTATAGTTTTTTGAAGTAAAATTCTATGTCATAATTTTTACAATATATTATTATTTGCTTTAAACAGTGAATTTTTTTTTGAGACAGAGTCTCACTCTGTTGCCCAGGCTGGAGTGGAATGGTGCTATCTCAGCTCACTGCAACCTCTGCCTCCTGGGTTCAAGCGATTCTTGTGCCTCAGCCTCCGGAGTAACTGGGATTACAGGTGCACACCACCACACCCAGCTAATTTTTGTATTTTTGTAGAGATGGGGTTTCACAATGTTGCCTAGGCTGGTCTTGAATGCCTGAGCTTAAGCAATCCACCACCTCAGCCTCCCAAAGTGCTAGGATTACAGTTGTGAGCTACTGTGCCATGCCTTATATGTACAATTTTAACAAATGTATGCTACGGTGTAACCTATACCTTTATGATGAAATAGAACATTTCCATGACTTCAGAAAATTCTCTAATATCAGTTTCAATCTCCCCCTCCCAGAATACTGTTTCAGTTCTGGATTTTAATGTTTTCTGTGGTTAATATTAGTGCATGTACCACCTGAGATAGTTTCTCCTGTGGATACCTAAGATAAAAAACACTCCAACTCTTTCTAAGCATATGACCATGGCTTTTCCCTGGCTCACAGGAAAAGCTGTTTTCATTCAAAATCAAATATTAATTAAGAACTAAACCATTTTCAGCAGATGTGTTGGATTTGGGTGCAACTTGAGTGTGACTTACCGCCTTTCAAAAATTTTTACGACACCTGATTCCTTGATCATTTCCAGCTGACAATTACATGGATTATTGAATAAGGGATTGGTGTATCTTAAGGTTAAAAGCATCTTTTGTAAGATACCCAAAACTCTCATTGACAGTGCTAATAATGTGTGCTTTAATGACTAAAATTAAAATATTGTAGTTCTGTCCATACAAATGCTGATATAAGTCTATATTAAATATAATTAATTCTTTAACAACAGCAGAATATACATTATTTTCAAGTGGATGTGTAATATGAGCAAAGATACACCATATAATGTTCCATAAAACAAGTCTCAATAAATCAAAAACAACTGGGGCTTTGTCTTTTGCTGCAGCCAGAGTTCTGGATCTCATCTTCACTGTTCTGTGTTCTTTTCTCATAGAGACCTAGTCTCTGTGGTCCTGTGACCTGCTGGTACTGGAGATCCACAGCTAAGACAGCAGGACCCCTTCAAAGCCTAGAAATGGTGGAGTGATGACATTTAGGGATGTGGCCATAGAATTCTGTCTGGAGGAGTGGCAGTGCCTGGACACTGCACAGTAAAATTTATATAGCAATTTAATGTTAGAGAACTACAGAAACCTGGTATTCCTGGGTATTGCTGCCTCTAAGCCAGACCTGATCACCTGTCTCGAGCAAGGAAAACAACCTTGGAATGTGAATGGACATGAGATGGTAGCCAAACTCCCAGATGGCTGAATAGGAACAGTTCCAAAGCACAGTTCCCAGTGAGAGAGATGCAGAAGACAAGTGATCTCTGAATTTGCAACCGAGGTACCAGGTTCATTTCAATGGGACTGGTTGGACAGTGGGTGTAGCCCAGGGAGGGTGAACTGAGGCAGGGCGGGACGCTGCCCCACCCAGGAAGTGCAAATGATGGGAGGATCGGAAACTTTACCATCTCAGCACTCTTGTTCAGATACTGCACTTCTCCCAGACCCTTTGCAACCCACAGTCTGGGAGAATGTTGCCAAGCTGAGAAGCACTGTGAGTTGCCAGTGGAGACCTGAGAGACAGCTCCAGCTGGCCCAGCGCTGCAAGTTGTTGGCATAGAACTAGGGCAAAGGTTTTGGCTAGCACCAAGAGCACCTGCTAGGGATGGATGTACCTGCTCCCCAGAAAGAGGGAGAGCAGCAAGCAGGGAGACAGGTGACACAGCTTGGCAAGTCCCACTCCTACAAAGACCAACAAACTGAAGCCCTCTCACTTGAGAGTTTCACAGCCAGCACATCAGTTCGAGCTTGACCTGGGATGATCGAGCTGAGTGGGGGAAGGGTATTCACCATTTCGAACGCAGGTCTAATATCACCTGTGTAAACAAAAGCCAGAGGAAGCCTACACAGCAGCCAGGCTGAGTCTGAGGCAGCTCAGCAGTACCTCTGCAGGAAGATAAGGGATAGATTGCCTCCAAAAGTGGCTCTCTGACCCCTGTATAACCAAAAAACAATGACTGATACAGCAGAGGAGCCTGGTAGTTAGAGGGAAAACTAAAAAAAAAAAAAAAAAAAAAAAAAAATGGCTTCAACATCAACAGAAAGGACATCCACTCAGAGAACCCATAAGAAATCACCAACTTCAAAGATCAAAGGTAGATAAACCCATGATGATGGGAAGGAATGAAATCATCAAAGACCAGAATGTCCCTCCTCCTCCAAGGGATCACAACTCCTCACCAGCAAGGGAACAAAATAGGATGGAGAATGAGTTTGATGAATTGACAGAAGCAGGCTTCAGAATGTGGGTAATAACAAACTTCTCTGAGCTAAAGGAACATGTTCTAACCTAATGGAAAGAAACTGAGAACCTTGAAAACAGGTTAGAAGAAATGCTAACTAGAATAACCAGCTTAGAGAAGTACATAAACAACTTGATGGAGCTGAAAAACACAGCACAAGAACTTCATGAAGCATACACAAGTTTCAATAGCTAAATAAACCAAGCAAAAGACAGGATATCAGAAATTGAAGATCAACTCAATAAAATAAAATGAGAAGGCAAGAACAGAGAAAAAAGAGTGAAAAGAAATGAACAAATCCTCCAAGAAATATGGGATTATGTGAGAATATCTAATCTACACATGATCAGTGTACCTTCAGGTGATAGGGAAAATGAATCCAAGCTGGAAAACACTCTTCAGGATATTATCCAGGAGAACTTCCCAAACCTAGCAAGGCAGGCCAACATTCAAATACAGGAAATACAGAGAACACCATAAAGATACTCCTCAATAATCCCAAGGCATATACTCATCAGATTTACCAGGTTCAAACAAAGGAAAAAAATGATAAGGAAAGCCAGAGAGAAAGGTCTGGTAACCCACAAAGGGAAGCCCATCAGACTCACAGCAGATCTCTCAGCAGAAACCCTACAAGCCAGAAGAGAGTGGGACCAATATTCAATATCCTTAAAGAAAAGAACTTTCAACCTAGAATTTCATATCCAGCCAAACTAAGCTTCATAAATAAAGGAGAAATAAAATCCTTTACAGGCAAGCAATCGCTGAGAGATTTGGTCACCACCAGACCTGCCTTATAAGAGTTCCTGAGGGAAGCACTAAACACAGAAAGGAACAACCAGTACCAGCCACTGCAAAAATGTACCAAATCATAAAGACCAACAACACAATGCAGAAGCTGCATCAACTAACAGGCAAAACAACCAGCCAGTAACAAAATGGCAGGATCAAATTCACACATAACAATATTAACCTTAAATGTAAACAGCCTAAATGCCCCAATCAAAAGACACAGACTGGCAAACTGGATAAAAAGTCATGGCCCATCAGTGTGATGTATTCAGGAGACCCATCTCATGTATGAAGACACACATAAACTCAAAATAAAGAGATGGGAGAATACTTACCAAGCAAATGGAGAGAAAAAAAAAAAAAAAAAGCAAGAGTTGCAATCCTAGTCTCTGATAAAACGGACTTTAAACGAACAAAAAATCAAAAGAAACAAAGAAGGGCATTACATAATGGTAAAAGGATCAATTCAACAAGAAGAGCCAACTATCCTAAATATAAATGCACCCAATACAGGAGCACCCAGATACACAAAGCCAGTTCTTAATGACCTACAAAGAGACTTAGACTCCCGCATAATAATAGTGGGAGACTTTAACACTCCACTGTCAATATTACACAGATCAACAAGACAGAAAATTAAGGATAGCCAGAACTTGAACTCAGATCTGAACCAAGCAGAACTAATAGACATCTACAAAACTCTCCATCCCAAATCCACAGAATATACATTCTTCTCAGCAGCACATTGCACCTACTCTAAAATTGAGCACATAATTGGAAGTATATCACTTCCCAGCAAATGCAAAGCAATGGAAATCATAATAATCTCTCAGACCACAATGCATTCAAATTAGAACTCAGGATTTAAAAACTTGCTCAAAACCACACAACTACATGGAAATGGAACAACTGACTCCTCAATGATGACTGGATAAACAATAAAATGAAGGCAGAAATAAAGATGTTCTTTGAAAAACGTGTCGCAGAGATTCTGGTACGTTAACGTACTAGACATGTCCCAGAATTCTGGGACATGTTTAAGGCAGTGAGTGTCTAGAGGAAAATTTATGGCAATAAATGCCCTATCTTTCCAAGCAAGGAAAGATCTAAAATCGACACTCTATTGTCAAATTGAAAGAGCTAGAGGAGCAAGATCAAAAAAACTCAAAATCTAGTAGAAGACAAGAAATAACTAAGATCAGAGCAGAACTGAAGAAGACACACAAAAACCCTTCAAAAAATCATAAATCCAGGAGCCGGTTTTTTTGAAAAGATCAACAAAATAGACATTCCACTAACCAGACTAATAATAAAGAAAAGAGAAAAGAATCAAAGGGATGAAATAAAAAATGATAAAGGGGGTATCACCACTGATTCCACAGAAAAACAAACTACCATCAGAGATTACTACAAACAACTCTATGCACATAAATCAGTGAATCTGGAAGAAATGGATAAATTCCTGGACACTTACACCCTCCCAAAACTAACCCAGGAAGAAGTTCAAACCCTGAATAACAACGGGCTGAAGTTGAGGTAACAATTAATAGCCTACCAACCAAATAAAGTCCAGGTTCAGACTGGTTCACAGCTGAATTCTATCAGATGTACAAAGAGGAGCTGGTACCATTCCTTCTGAAACTATTCCAAACAACACAAAACGTGGGACTCCTCCCTAACTTATTTTATGAGACCAACATCATCCTGACACCAAAACCCGGCAGAGACTCAACTAAAAAAGAAAACTTCAGACCAATCTCCATGATGAACATAGATGCAAAAATATTCAATAAAAAACTGGCAAACTGAATGCAACAGCACATCAAAAAGCTTATCCATCACAATCAAGTAGGCTTCACCCCAGGAATGCAAGGCTGGTTCAACATACACAAGTCTATAAATATAATCCATCACAGAAACAGAACCAAAGACAAAAACCACATGGTTAACTCAAAAAATGCAGAGATATTTGACAAATTCCACAGCCCTTTATGCTAAAAACCCTCAATAAACTAGGTACCAATGGAACATACCTCAAAATAATAAAGCTACTTATGACAAACCCACAGCCAATATCATACTGAAAAGGCAAAAACTGGAAGCATTCCCTTTAAAATCTGGCACTAGACAAGGATGCCCTCTCTCACCACTCCTATTCAATACAGTATTGAAAGTTCTAGCTAGAGCAATCAGGCAAGGAAAAGAAATAAAGAGTATTCAATTAGGAAAAGAAGAAGTGAAATTGTCTCTATTTGCAGACGACAAGATTGTATATCTAGAAGACCCCATCGTCTCAGCCCAAAATCTCCTTAAACTGATAGGCAATATCAGCAAAGTCTCAGGATACAAAATCAATGTGCAGAAATCACAATCATTCCTATACACTAATAAGAGGCAAACAGAGAGACAAATCAAGTGTGAGCTCCCAATCACAAAGAGAATAAAATATCTAGGAATACAACTAACAAAGGACATAAAGGACCTCTCCAAGGAGAACAACAGACCACTGATCAAGGAAATAAGAGGAGACACAAACAGATTGGAAAACATTCCATGCTCATGATTAGGAAGAATCAATATCATGAAAATGGCCATACTACCTAAAGTAATCTATAGATTCAACACTACCCCCATCAAGCTACCATTAATCTTCACAAAACAAAAAAACCACTTTAAACTTCATATGGAACCAAAAGAGAGCCCACATAGCCAGGACAATCCTAAAACAAAGAACAAAGCTGGAGGCATCACGCTACCTGACTTCAAACTATATTACAAGGCTACAGTAATCAAAACAACATGGTACTGGTACCAAAACAGAGGTATAGACCAATGGAACAGAACAGAGGCCTCAGAATCAACGCCACACATCTACTACCATCTGATCTTTGACAAACCTGACAAAAGCAAGCTATGGGGAAAGGATTCCTTGTTTAATAAATGGTGTTGGGAAAACTGGCTAGCCATGTATAGAAAGCAGAAACTGAACCCCTTCCTTACATCTTACACTCAAATTAACTCCAGATGGATTAAAGACTTAAACATAAGACCTAATACCATAAAAACCCTAGAAGAAAACCTAGGCAAAACCATTCAGGACATAGACATAGGCAAGGACTTCATGACTAAAACACCAAAAGCATTGGCAACAAAAGTCAAAATAGGCAAATAGGATCTAATTAAACTGCAGAGCTTCTGTACAGCAAAAGAAACAATCATTAGAGTGAACCAGTAGCCAACAGAATGGGAAAAAATTTTTACAATCTACCCATCTGACAAAGGGCTAATATCCAGAATCTACAAAGAACTAAAGCAGATGTATAAGAAAAAAAAAAAAAAAATTCAAAAGTGGGCAAAGGATATGAACAGACACTTTTCAAAGGAAGACATACATGAGGCCAATAAACATATGAAAAAACGCACATCATCACTGGTCATTAGAGAAATGCAAATCAAAATCACATTGAGATACCATCTCATGCTAGTTAGAATGGCGATCATTAAAAAATCTGGAGACAACAGATGCTGGAAAGGATGTGGAGAAATAGGAACACTTTTACACAGTTGGTGGGAGTGTAAATTAGTTCAACCATTGTGGAAGACAGTGTGGTGATTCCTCAAGGATCTAGAAATAGAAATTCCATTTGACCCAGCCATCCCATTACTGGGGATATACCCAAAGGATAATAAATCGTTCTATTATAAAGACACATGCACACATATGTTCACTACAGCACTGTTTACAGTAGCAAAGACCTGGAACCAACCCAAATGCCCATTGATGATAGACTGAACAAAGAAAATGTAGCACCATGGAATACTATGCAGCCATAAAAAACAATGAGTTCATGTCCTTTGTAGGGACATGGATGACTTTGGAAACCATCATCCTCAACAAACTGCCACAAGAACAGGAAACTGAACACTGCATGTTCTCACTCATAGGTGGGTGTTGAACAATGAGAACACATGGGCACAAGGAGGGGAACATCACACACTGGGGTATGTTGGGGGGTGAGGGGCTAAGGGGGGACAGCAGTGGTTGGGGAGGTTGGGGAGGGATAATACTGGGAGAAATGCCTGATGTAGGTGAGTGGGGAATAGAGACAGCAAACCACCATGGCATGTGTGTACCTATGCAACAATCCTGCAAGATCTGCACATGTACTCCAGAACTTAAAGTACAATTAAAATAAATATATAAATGCATAAATTTAAAACAATTGAAGTAGTTCAAAATATGTTCACTAATTACAATAAAATTAAATTGGAAACAAACAACAGAAACATATCTGAGAAGTCCCCCAAGTATTTGGAAATTAAACAGTACACTTTCAAAAGATATATTTAGGGCGTTCAAGTCCGGGTCTCTTACATGCATATATTACATAGCAGTTGAGACTGGGCTTTTAGCGTACCCATGACCTGAATAGTGAACATTGTTAAACAGTACATTTTGGTCAAAGAGGAATAACACGATAAATTAGAAAATATTTTGAAAACAATAAAAATGAAACATGACATATCAAAATATCTGCAATGCTAATAAGCAGTGCTTTAAAAACTTTGTAATTTTAAATGCTTATTTTTTAAAAATTATTTTTTTAATTATTGTGTATATAATAGTTATACGTATTTGTGGGGGCATGTAATATTTTGATATAAGCATACAAGGCATAATAATCAAATTAGGGTAACTGGGATATCCATGACCTCAAGCATTTCTCATTTCTTTCTGTTGGGAACATTTCAATTCCATGTGTTGGTTATTTTGAAATATACAATAAATTATTATTAGATATAGTCATCCTATTGTGCTATAAAACACTGGATCTTATTCCTTCAATCCAACTATATTTTTGTACCCATTAACCATCTTCTTTAATTAAACTCACAAAGATAGTAAGATTGATGACTACCAAAGGCTGGCAAAGGTAGTGCTGAAGGGGTAGAGGCTTAATTTTAAAAAAGAGAAAGTTCTAAAATGAATGATTTAAGTTTCCACTTTATAAAGCTACAAAAACAGGCCAGGTGTGGTGGCTCACTCCTATAATCCCAACACATTGGGAGGCCAAGGCAGGTGGATCACAGGTTAGGAGTTCAAGACCAGCCCAGCTAACAGTGAATGTAGGAGATTGGTCAGAACGGTGGGAAAAATTATAGGAAAGACATAAACCTTCTCGAAAAACCAGAAGGTTTTGCAAAAGCTTCAGTAAAGGTTTATGGCTGAAGGCAGCCTAATCCTCTTACCTTGAACTAATGGCAAAGAGCAGATTACAAGGAAATGTTAGTAGTCTATCCAAATATCTTGTTTACTCATGTTGTTCTAAAACTGACCTTTGATCATTCACGCTCAAGACTGCTCTCTTTTCAGGGGATTGGCAATGTTAATTACCCATGAATGGTGCTTGCTTGAGACCTTGGTCATTAAATCTGTTCTAAAATAAATTCAAGCACCTCCAGCATATGAGGGCTGCATGGCCAGACTCCTTCTTTGGGGTCTGTAAGCCATGGGGTCCCCTAGCCATATGTGACTGTGTACTTCTGTCATCTATCACTTGGCCAGAGTCTGCAGGTCAGGTTTGGCAGTGAAACCCTGTCTCTACAAAAATACAAAAATTAGCCAGTCATAGTGGTGGGTGCCTGTAGTCTCAGCTACTTGAGGGGCTGAGGCAGGAGAATTCCTTCAACCCTGGAGGTGGAGATTGCAGTAAGACCAGATTGCACCACTGAACTCCAGCTTGGGAGACAGATCGAGACTCCATCTTAAAAAAAAAAAAAAGGAGAAACGTAAGCCCAAAATAAAAATAATAAAATAATAAAGATAAAAACAGAAATCAAGGAATTTAAAAATGGTCAAACAATAAGAAAATCAAGAAAATTAAAAGCTGATCCTTTGAAAGGGTTGAAAATTTGTATAAACCTTTAGCTGGACTGATTAAAAAAATAAAAAATAAAAATTAGCAATATAAAGAATGAACAAAAACATAACTATAGACATTAAAAAGATAATTAGGAGTCGGGTATGTTGGCTTATGCCTGTAATCCCAGCACTTTAGGAGGCTGAGGCAGGTGGATCAACTGAGGTCAGGAGTTCAAGACCAGCCTGGTCACCATAGTGAAACCCTGTCTCTACTAAAAATACAAGAATTAGCCAGGCATGGTGGTGAATGTCTGTAGTCTCAGATGCTAGGAGACTGAGGCAGGAGAATCACCTGAACCCAGGAGGCAGAGGTTGCAGTGAACTGAGATTATGCCAATGCACTCCAACCTGGGTGAAAGAGTGAGGCTCCATCTCAAAAAAAAAAAAAATTCAAACAAAAAAAGATAATGAGGAAAATATTTTGAGTAATATTACACCAGTAAATTTGCCATCTTAGATTAAGAAACACTTTGACAGACACAAATAATCAAAACTGAAGTAAAAAAGCCAAATAACCCCATATCAAATTGTTACATAACTGACTTCATAAATTAAAGCATTTTCACCAAGGGAACTCTATATTCAGAGGCTAAGCATGTACGGAAGAAATACCAAACCTACACAAATTACATCAAAAACAGGAAAAAGGTAGACTTTATAACTCATTGTATGAGACCAATATTGTCATGATATCAAAACTAGACAAAGATATCATGAGATGAATGGATTCAAAAAAACAATGCAATGGAATACTATTCAGCCACAAAACTCCTGTCATTTGTACCAATATGAATGGAACTGGAAGACATTATGTTAAGTGAAACAAGCCAGTAACAAAAAGTAAAACACCATATGTTCTCAGTTACATATGGAAGCCAAAAAAAGTTAATCTTACAGAAGTAAAAAGTAGAACCGAGGTTACTAGAGGTAGGGGAGTGTAGGAGAAAGGGAGGGACAGGCAGAGACTTGCTAAAGAATACAAAATTACAGCTAGATAGGAGAAATAAGTGCCGGTACTAGCCACTGCAAAAACATACCAAATTGTAAAGACCATCGACACTATGAAGAAACTGCATCAACTAATGGGCAAAATAACCAGTTAGCATCATAATGACAGAATCAAGTTCACACATAACAATATTAAACTTAAATGTAAATGGGCTAAATGCCCCCAGTTAAAAGACACAGACTGGCAAATTGGATAAAGAGTCAAGGCCCATTGGTGTGCTATATTCAGGAGACCCATCTCATGTGCAAAGACACACATAGGCTCAAAATAAAAGGATGGAGAAATATTTACCAAGCAAATGGAAAGAAAAAAAAAAAGCAGGGGTTTCAATCCTAGTCTCTGATAAAACAACTATAAACCAACAAAGATCAAAAAAACACGAAGAAGGGTTTACATAATGGTAAGCGATCAGTGCAACAAGAAGAGCTACCTATTCTAAATATATATACACCCAAAACAGGAGCACCCAGATACATAAAGCAAGTTTTTAGAAACCTACAAAAATGCTTAGACTCCCACAAAATAATAGTGAGAGATTTTAACACCCCAACCTCAATATTAGACAGATCAAGACAGAAAATTAACATGGATATTCAGGACTTGAACTCAGCTCTTGATCAAGCAGATCTAACAGACATCTACAGAACTCTCCACCCCAAATTGACAAAATATGCATTCTTCTCAGCACCACATCACACTTATTCTAAAACTGACCACATAATTGGAAGTAAAACACTCCTCAGCAAATGCAAAAGAATGGAAATCATAACAGTCTCTCAGACCACAGTGCAATCAAACTAGAACTCAGGATTTAGAAACTCACTCAAAACCAACCAAATACATGGAAACTGAACAGCTTGCTCCTGAATGACTACTGGATAAATAACAAAACTAAGGCAGAAATACATAAGTTCTTTGAAACCAATGAGAATGAAGACGCCATATACCAGAATCTCTGGAACACAGCTACAGCCATGTTTAGAGGGAAATTTATAGCACTAACTACCCACAGGAGAAAGCAGGAAAGATCTAAAATTGATACCCTCACATCATAATTAAAAGAACTAGAGAAGTAAAATCAAACAAATTCAAAAGCTAGCAGAAGGCAAGAATTAACTAAGATCAGAGCAGAATTGAAGGAGGCAGAGACATGAAAAACCATTCAAAAAAACAATGAATCCAGGAGTTGGTTTTTTGAAAAAATTTATGAAATAGATAGACTGCTAGTCAGACTAATAAATAAGGAAACAGAGAAGGATCAAATAGACACAATAAATGATAAAGGGGATATCACCACTGATCCCATAGAAATACAAACTACCATCAGAAAATACTATAAACACCTCTACACAAATAAACTGGAAAATCTAGAAGAAATGGATACACAAACAACACTATTAAGTAGTTCTTTATAAAGAACTTAGACATTTAACATATCACCTAGCAATTCCACTCCTAAGTATTCACTCAAGAGAAATAAAAACACATGTTCACACAAAGACTTGCTTATAAATGTTTATAGTGGCATTAGGGTTACAATGACCAAAAGCTGGAAACAACTCACGTCAATCAACAGGAAATTAATTTTTAAAAATATATTGTATATCCATGCAACAGAATGGAATACTATATAACAATAAATGTGATATGATGTGGATCTCTGTCCCTGCTCAAATCTCATGTTGAATTTTAATTCCCAATGCTAAAGGTAGGGCCTGGTGGGAGGTGATTGGACATGGGGACAGAGTTCTCATAAATAGTTTAGCACCATTCCCTTGGTACTGTTCCCACCATTATGAGTGAGTTCTCATGAAATCTGATTGTTTAAAAGTGTTTGACACCTCCCCCTTTTCTCTCTCTTGCTGCTCTGGCCATGTGACATACTGGCTCCCTTTTTGCCTTCCACCATGATTGTAAGTTTGCTGAGGCCTCCCCAGAAGTTGAGCAAATACCAGTACCATGTTTGCTGTTAGCCTGCAGAACCCTGAGCCAATTAAATCTCTTTACTTTATAAATTACCCAACTCTGGTATTTTTTTATAGCAATGCAAGAATGGCCTAATACAGAAAATTGGTACTGAGAGTGGGACATTGCTATAATGGTATCTGAAAATGTGGAAGCAAGTTTGAAACTGGGTAATGGGCAGACATTGGAAGAATTTAGAGGGCTCAAAAGAAGACAGAAAGATAAAGAAAAATCTGAAACTTCCTAGAGACTTGTTGAATAGTTGTGAGCCAAATGTTTAGAATGATAGAGACAGATGGCCAGGCTGATGAGGTCTCAGGTGAAGATGAGGAACTTATTGAGAACTGGAGCAAAGGTCATTTGCATTTTGCCTTAGTAAAGAATGGGGCTGCATGTTTCCCCACCCGAGGAATCTGTAAAGCTTTGAACTTGACAGTGACATTTTTGGTTATCTGGCAGAAGAAATTTATAAGCAACAAAGTGCTCAAGAAGCAGCCTGGTTGTTTCTAAAAATCTATGACCATATGTATAAGCAAAAAAATTACCTCAAGTTGGAAATTATATTTAAAGGGGAAGCAAAGCATAAAAATTTGAAAAACTTGCAGCCTGGCCATGTGATAAAAAAGAAAAGCTCATTTTCAGGGTAGGCATTCAAGCAGGCTGCAGAAATTTGGATAAGTAAAAAGATGCCAAGTACTAGTAGCCAAGCCAAAGGGGAAAGGCCTGAAAAGCATTTCAGAGGCCTTTGTGGCAGCCCCTCCCATCACAATCTGGAGGCCTAGGAGGGAAGAATGGTTTAATGGGCCAGGCCCATGACCTGCTGCCATGCAGAACCTTGAAATGCTGTTTCCTACGTCTCTTCCACTTCGGCACATGGCTCAAAGGGGCTTAGGTACAGCTCAGGCCACTGCTCCAGAGGATGCAAGCCATGAGCCTTGGCAGCTTCCCCATGATGTTTGGCCTCCCAGTACACAGAGTACAAGAGTTATGGCTTAGGAGCCTCCACCTAGATTTCAGAGGATGTATGGAAAAGCCTGGACGTCCAGTCAGAAGCCTAACATAGGAGTGGGCTTGCCCAAGACCTTGGGAGCTCACCCCTTGCCTCCGAGTGCTCTGGATGTGGGACATGGAGTCAAAGGAGATTATTTTGAAGCTTTAAGATTTAATGACTGCCCTACTGGGTTTCAAACTTGCATGGGGCCTGGAGACCCTTTCTTTTGACCAATTTTTCCCTTTTGGAACAGGATTATTTAACTAATGCCTATACTTTCTTGTATCTTGGAAGTGACTAACTTGTTTTGAATTTTACATGCCCGTGTGCAGAGAGGCTAGCTTTGTCTCAGATGAAACTTTGGACTTTGGACTTTTGAGTTAATGCTAGAAAGAATTAAGACGTTGGGCATTACTGGGAAGGTATAATTGGATTTTTATATGTGAGAAGGACATGAGATTAGGGAGGGGCTAGAAGCAGACCAAAGCTCATGTTGAATGAGGTGGGGCCTGGTGGGAGGTGACTGGATCATCCGGGCAGAGTTCTCATGAATAGGTTAGCAACAACCCCTCAGTGCTGTCCTCATGGTTGTAAATGAGTAGGTTATCATGAGATCTGGTTGCCCAAAAGTGTGTAGCACCTCTTCATTCTCTCACTCTTGCCACTCTGGCCATGTAATTTGCTGGCTCCTTCTTCACCTTCCACCACTATTGTAAGTTTCCTCAGGCCTCCCCAGAAACCAAGCAGATGCCATGCATGCTTTCTGTACAGTCTGTGGAACCATAGGCCAATTAAACCTCTTTTCTTTATAAATTACCCAGTCGCAGGAATTTCTTTACAGCAATGTGAGAACAGCCTAATACAAAATGGAACGAGGTACTGATACCTTAACAATGTGTATGATTTTCAAATACATTATGCTGAAAAAAAGAAATAAGCATGGCATGTAATTACATTCATGTGAAACTCAACGATTACCCAGTTGCAATGAGGAGGGAGTACTGACTGCACATAAGCTTTTGGAAAGGGTAAATGTTAATAATTGTGGCCATGTTACACAGAAATATTTTTATCAAACTCACTGTACTCAAAAATAGGTACTTTTTTACTGTATGTTAGCTTTTTTAATGGAATCACGAGGAAACTTATCATGAAACGCGAGTTTTCAGATATCTTCTCAGTTTTGTTTGCAATAGTACAAAAACAAACTATTTTAAATCAAATTATGTTACAAGAATAATGGAATCATTTGACGAGAGTAACAAGTTAATCACAAAGAAAATAGATTGCATTGGTTCAACAGTGGTTTAGGAGGGAGTTTTGCATCACCCAATCCTCTCTCCTCTTGTTAACATTTCTCCCCACACCCAACTATGTCACAGGTAGAGGCATTTGATTATAGAGGCAAATTTCATGTTTAAAGTGGCATTGGTAGGTTAAGCAACAAAATGGCACATATAGTTTATCTTTTTCTTTCCTTCCTATTTTGACACAATTTTTTATATTTACACAAAATCAGTACACATTGAATTTTAGTTTTTGTTTCATAATTTACATGGCTGAATGTACATGCTATATTTCATGCATAATTGCCTTTCAGAAAGTTACATGCTATTTATTCCTTTTGAACATCATGATTTTTTATTGTGATCTCTAAGTTCAATTACATGCTCCTCGTTTCTCATGCTATTCTATTAGAATAAAGAATAAAGGAGGTGGAATTTGATTAAAAGAACTATTCATTAAATACATTTAGATGCATCAATATAAAATTCATACTTGGATCTCTATATATGTATTGCTACATGATGACATTAGAAATCTAAAAAAAAATAGCAAATGAGGGAAAGTAAAATGAATTTAATTAAATTTGTATTTATTTTCCTACTTGGGCAATGTTTAGGATTGGTGTGAAATACTTGTCTCAGCATTCAGAGTGACAAAATAAAATGAATTTTGGTAATTCAAGCTTTCAAACATTTTCAGTATTTGGGACTATTCTACGATTCTTCATTTTGTCTTCAAACACTTTTAATAATTACAAAATTATGTATGTTGATAGTCCAGTGTCAATCTTGCTTCAGTGCCTTGCATAAAATAATTATTAATAAATACTTGCCAGTGGAGGAATGAAAAGGATTTTGTTTATCTCTCCCATTGATTTTCTAGTATTCTGTCTGATATTAATATATGAGATCTCTTCTAACAAACTGATAAAAATTTTAGGCTATTTCTCTTAGATTTCCTAATTGAGAAGGCATATTTGTATGTATGTGAAAATTTCTCTAGTTATTTTTGACCATATATCTGCTAGTCTGGCTTTAAGTTTCTCAAGAAAACTTATAGAAAATCTCAAGTATATAATCTTCATTAATATCATTAGAATAGTCTTTAGAGTCTATATAGAATTCCCAAACTTATTGTTGCAAACCTGAGACAATCTTAAAAGATGTACATATAAAAAGTTATATTGATGAGCATGCATGTGCTAAGACCACCAGCAACTATGACAATGAATAATATATCAAATTTGATGACATTTCTGCTATTTGGTAGCAAATAAAGATTAGCAATTAAAACAAAAACTAACTTACAACCCAGAAAGTGAGGAACTCAATTTTAAGGAAAGAGGTTTAGATCTGAGAAGGCCACATGAAAAATGTAATGGGATGTGAAGTGGGAGTGATAGTCCTTGGTGGAATTGATGAGGAATGTGAGGAGATGAACTTCAAGCTTAGAACACTAGAAAGTCACCACAGAACTGGGAAGTTCATGAGATTCTAGAAGGTATAAGTGAGAAGAACTTCAAATACTATGAGATCTTCTAGAATAGGAATTCTGAGTTATTCATGCTTCTATCTGCTGTACCTGTCACAGAATCTGGTACATAAAAGGCATAAGTTTTAGTTGAATTATTACTATGTGAATGAAGTAGGACTCCATGCTCATCACCCACCCATAATTGGGTTAAAAGAGAGGGTAGGATCTGTTCACAAGAAAGGTACATGAGTCTCACCTCTCCAGTCACATCGTTTCTCTTTCTTGCCCATTATCTTCTAATAATACTGATTTTCATTATGTTTTTAGAATATCCAAAGCTTTTTCACGCTGAAGAATTTTCCACTTGTTATGCCAACTGCCTCAAATATATTTTCATAGCTAGTTTCTTTTTTCTATATTTTGTGTCTCAACACAGAAACAACATCCTGAGGAAGAGGCCCTTCCCTGAATTATAGTATCGTAAGCATCTCTTCCAGCATTACCCTCAATCTTGTCACCCTATTAATTCTCTTTATAGCAGCCAACACACTCTGAAACTATCTCATTAGTTCTGTATGATGACAGATTCAGGCACACGTCTTAACACTCAGTTCATAGGGAAGAGGTTTCTTCCCCAGAAGTCCAACCTATTTCCCCTTGATTATGGCCTCTTGGCCAACATTTTATTTCTTTACTGTCTGCACTGTATTTTCCCAAAGAATACAACCATCTTGAGAATAGAGATCCTGTCTATCTTGTTTACTGCTTTAATCCCAGCTTTTTGAACACAGCCTGGCCCATGTTACATATTTGTTGAATAAAACAAACTTCTAAATAAAGTGTGTGGCATATTACTATATCAAAATCCTTTCAGTCGAACATAACAGGAAAACTTTGGCAAGAAAAGTTTATTGGTTTTATAATTAAAAAGAGAAGAAATCCGTACCTCACACAATGGCACCAGGATGCTCACATCAGCTTTGCGTGTCTGGGGCTGGCTCTACTGCCAAGCTCTGTATGATGACAGATTCAGGTACACGTCTTAACACTCGGTCCGGTAGACAAGAGGTCTCTTCCCCAGAGGCTCAACCTATTTCCTCTTGATTATGGCCTGTTACCAACCCAATAGCTGGCCAGAGGGAGGGGATAAGCTGCTTGACTAAAGCCTAACAAGTCCCACCTGGGACTTAAACGTGGAGCTGATCTCACCTAAATCATCTGCCTGAGCATAAGGGGAAAGTGACTTTCCAAGGTGAATTTGGAGCATTAATACTAGAAGAAGGAACTGATGCTGGGAAGCAAAAAACGTCCTCTGCAGTTTGTCTTCTAATCCTTTAATTGTCATCAGTCGCAGTTTGAATAAAACCTATACTTTATTTAAATGTTATTCAGCCTTGCACAGTTGTTACATTTTTTATCTGAGTTAAAAAAAAAAAAAAACAGAAAGGAGTACAGAGGGCCTGTTATTTGATATTCCTTTATTGTTACGAATATTTCTACAGCTCCTAATAGCTGGTTGCTACTCTGCCTGAATGCCTCCCAACACAGGAGAGCATACCTCTATCAAGGCTCGTTCCTCCCTTTAACAGCCTTAAATTAGTAAACTGTGACTCTTTTGTGTGTTTTTTTGTTTTTTGTTTGTTTGTTTGTTTGTTTTTGAGACAGAGTTTTGCTCTTGTTACCCAGGCTGGAGTGCAATGGCACGATTTCGGCTCACCGCAACCTCCGCCTCCTGGGTTCAAGCAATTCTCCTGCCTCAGCCTCCCGAGTAGCTGGGACTACAGGCATGCACCACCATGCCCAGCTAATTTTTTGTATTTTTAGTAGCGACGGGGTTTCACCATGTTGACCAGGATGGTCTCAATCTCTTGACTTCATGATCCACCCGCCTCGGCTTCCCAAAGTGCTGGGATTACAGGTGTGAGCCACTGCGCCTGGCCACTGTGACTCTTTTCTTTGATCTTAATAGGTAAAGCTTAGGAAAGTCTCAGTGGTATAGCCAGCAGAGCTCTAGAGGAATAGGCGGCTCAGTTAGATAGGGAGGTTCACTGTTGGGGCCAGGGATTTCCTGGAGCTGTGACACAGAGTCTCCCTTCAGAGCTAATGTCCTCTGCCTTTTGTCAGCTCTCATCCTCCACTACTTTAAGAGCTCTAATACCCCACTTTTCATTAAAAAGTGTAGTTCTGCCTTCTTGATTAAGATAATATTTTCTGTGAAAGCTACTTTCTCTCTGCCTCAATTACCTCATCCGTTAAATAGGGATAATAGTATTTATCTCCTAAAGTTGTTGTCATAAGAATTGAGTGTGTGTGTATCTTTGTATATATATGTGTGTACATATATATACTCAAGAAATATGTGTAATTAGAACATCCTCTGTATGTGCTAACTAGTATTACAAATTGATTTACCCCAGACAGTGGCAATCACAGATATTTTGTGGAAAAGTAAGAATTGTTTCTAATGGAGTTGTTTCAAAAGTAAGCAATGTTTCCAGACAGATCACAAATAGTGAGTGCTAGTCATTCAAAATGTTGTTTTAGTCATTTTTTTCTAAAATTAATAAATTCATTGACTTTCTGATTCACAGCTTTTGTACTAAATAGGAATATTATCTGATAAGACCAGCTAGCAGAACCTCAACTGGCAAATTTGTCTGATAACAGATAATCAGGGTAGGCTAGGAATTTAGTCATAAATGGTATCATACCAATGTATTACTAAATTCTGAAACAACCATGTGGAGAAGGTGAGCAGGGCCTAGTAAGGGCACAATTCTTGTTAGTGTTGTAGCTGTTCTCTTTACTTGAGTGGCCTACTGGCCAGTAGCAGCACAGGTGAAGTTTGGCCACAATTCACATGTATAATGTGTGTGACAAAAATAATTAATATGTATGGGCTATCTCTATATCTTCCCTCAAAGTTGCTGCAAACCTAAAACTGTTCTAAAAAATGAAGTCTTTAAATTTTTTTTTAAAACTGTTAGTTAGACCTCACCATCTTTACTGGTATAGTAGGGGATAAAAGCCATTCCCAGTCTTTTTCTTCCCTGCCTCTCCAGCCTTGGTGCTTATGTCTCCTCCCTCCCAGATCACACTTCATCCTGAAACCCTCGAAGGTCCCCAAATGTACTAAATTCTCCCACACTTTTGTAGCTTCCCATCTAAATTCCAAATGCCTGGAACATCTTCCTCACTTCTCCACCTGCTCACTTCTTATCTCTTTTAGAGATTCCAATTTACCTCCCCCAGGAAGTCTTCTTTTTGCTCCATATCTAAACTAAGTTCTTCCCCTTTGCACCCTCATAACTGTCTTCTCTCATAACAGTTTTTAAATTCAACTGTGAGCATTGCAAAGGTGTGGAATCAACCTACGTGCCCATCATCTATGAATGGATTAAAAATGTGGTATATATACCCACCATGGAATACACTCAGCCACAAAAAAAGAATGAAATAATGTCTTCTGCAGTAACTTGAATGAACTGGAGGCCATTGTCCTGAATGAAGTAACTCAGGAATAGAAAAACAAATAATGTTCTCACTTCTAAGTGGGAGTTAAGCTATGTTTATGCAGAGGCATACAGGGTGATATAATGAACACTGGAAACTCAGAAGAGGGAGGGAAGAGTGAGAGGGTCTTGGGAGAGGATAAACTACCAATTGAGTATAATGTACACTAGGGGTCCCCAATCCCCAGGCAGGCCAATACCAGTTTATGGCCTGTTAGGAACCAGGCCTCACAGCAGAAGGTGAGCAGCTGGCAAGAAAGCAAAGTTCCATCTGTATTTCCAGCCTCTCTGCCTTGCTCACATTACTGCCTGAGCTCCACCTCCTGTCAGAACAGCAACAGCATTAGATCTCATGGGAGTGCAAACCCTGCTTGAACTGTGCATGTGAGGGATCTAGGTTGTATGCTCCTTATGAAAATCCAATGCCTGAAGATCTGTCACTGTCTCCCACCAACTCCAGAAGCGACCATCTAGTTGCAGGAAAAAATGCTCAGGGGTCCCTTGATTCTACACTATGGTGAGTTGTATAATTATTTCATTATATATTACAATGTAATAATAATAGACAGAAGTGTACAATAAATGTAAAGTGCTTAAATCATTCTAAAACCATCCCTCACCCCACACACAGTCCAGTCAGTGGAAAAATTATCTTCCACGAAATCATTCCCTGGTGCCAAAAAAGCTTGGAGACCACTGATGTATACTATTCGGATGATGGGTACACTAAAAGCCCAGATATCACCACTATACAATACATCCATGTAACCAAAAACCATTGTATCCCTAAAGCGACTGAAATTTTTAAAAAATTAAATATATAACTAAATTCAGCTGTGAGTTTTTTGAGAGCAGTTGAATTTATAAATCAAAGAGCAGTCTGTTATTTCTGTGTCTTAAACTCAACAGTTTTTAGTCAAAGTTCAATAGATGTTGATTAAACAAAAGAATAAATTGACATACCCCTGTTGCTCAGTTGGCAGTTTCAAAGATTATAAGCATACAGCCTAACACACTACAAAGAGGAAGTTCTCCACCTTACTTATCTCCAACTTGAATCAATAAATGTATATGTGTATGAAAATTGTAAAGAGAGAACAATGTGATTATTGTAACTTTTATTTACAAAGAAAATCGTGTAAAATAGATTGCATGATGGAAACTGATAACTTCACAAAAGGGCAATTGTCAAACAGGAAATCTGCAGATAGGTGCTTGTTACATGCTGAATGATATTACAAATATTACAACCAATACAATAAAATTATAGAAGCTTACCTCTAAATATGACATTTTGCCAACTACTTTTCACTGTAATAGAAATTCAGCTAGAATAAAAATAGCATTCAAAAGATCTGGAAGGTGGGAGGGTGGCAATGAAGCTTTACCAAAAAGAATTGTGATGAGGGGAAGATTCCTAAAACTAAGGCCATAGACTACACTTTCAGAGTTTATCATTTTTCCCCAAGGGCTTCAAAACTCTTACATTAAAATAAAACATTCCTAAATTCATCTAAGATAAAATATTGTACAGACATTAAAAGTGGAAAATTTACAGTGTAGTTACTAAATTTGAAGGAGACAGAAGGTTTAGTATGGAAACAACTAAAAATAAGTATTTGACCTTTTCAGATAAAAACTTTCAGTAATTTTTAGCTATTTTCAAAAGTAGAATAGATATTGTATATATTTATAAACTAAAGAATCTTGGTGTGTGATTTTTGTGATATGTCGGCCCAAGCACATCAAATATTTGACGTGGAAAACTCAAGTGAAGTTGGACTTTAATATTTATGATTATTTACTTAATTTATTCCTAAACTGGTAAAGTGAGATTTTTTTTAAAGAAATTTCTTATTTTGGAATAGTTTTAGATTTATAGAAAAGCTGCAAAAATAGTACAGATTTTTTTATACACCTGACCCCCAGTTTCCTTCACAGTTAACATTTTACATTACCATTATACATTGGGCACATTGCTAATAACTAAACTCTAGGCTTTATTTGGATATACCAGTTTTTACATTAATCCCTGCTTCCTGCTCCATCACCCACCTAAAGTAACACATTGCATTTAGTTGTCATGTCTCACCAGTCTCCTCTAACCTATGACAGCTTCTGAGTCTATCTCCTTTATTCCTGACCCTGACAGTCTTCAGGAGTATTGATCAAGCATCCTCAATCTGAGGACTGACCAACTGTTTCTCAATCTAAGTTTTTCTGGGTTTTTTTTTTTTCCATTATTAAACCAGAATAAAATAAATGTTTTTAAGGAGAAAAAGCACTTGTTTAAAATACCTATATTAAATTCTTTTTTTTTTTGGGGAAAAAAAAAAAAAAAAAAAAAAGCTGTGAAAACCTTCTTGGTTTATTCTGCTCATAATCAGACCCCAAAACTAGATCCAACAAGATTAAATCAGCCATTGCAGTTTTTAAGGCATGTGCAGATTTTAAGGAGTTCTTATTTAGTGAGGCATTCCTTCCAAGCTACTCTGCCTTTGAAAATGTTAGATGTCCTGCTAGCCAATTGGAATGGAGTTGGAAAGGAGTGCCTCCAGGGCCCCTGAAATTAAGCTGAACTGGGGGTGCCTGCCTTTTGCCTGCTCAGGTTGGCATTTTCCTGAGGCACAGATTTCTGTTGCCATGCTCTGGGGAGGTCAAGCTGGGTAAATGTTGGAACATATTTGATCAGCAAGAATCTACTATATGTCCAGGAGATGAGGAAAAAAAATGTGTGCAAATGACACCTTTATGTACTAATCTTGTTTTCATATTTCACCATTTAAATCATTAATCAATTAAACCATATAAACTCCCACAATAAAATGTAGTTTAAATAGAGATTAGTTGTCTAAAGAGGAATGGAGTTTAAATGTTAATAGTATTAAATTACGAGTCAGTAATGGATAAGAATATTAGCCCATTTTCCCTGGCTTCTGCACCATTTATAGATATTCCATTGCCCTGGGTAGTTATTAGAATAGTGAATAAATGGAAACCTACATAAAAGCTGTCTTTAAATGTGATACAGATGAGTAATTTAAAGTTTTTCAAAGTTATTTTTACAACAATACGTGGGCAAATTTCCATGGTCTTATGAGGCAGTTTAAGAACAGGATTTAGATTTTCATATCTAGTTACATATTTTGGATGGTGTTGAAAGGAGAATTTAGATTTACAGGTTACTTTTATTCTGATAGTCACAAAATACTGGGAGATAAGGATGTTTACATCTAAAACTACAATTATATAATTATTGTTTTTCACATTCCCATGATTATTAGTAATTTTATCATCAAAATAGTTGAAACTAGTTCTTGTTTCCTTAATAATTTGGCTTATTATTACATTTTTCACAAAGAAAGTAAAGACCACATAGGTGAAAGAATGATCAGGGGCCTTGGAGTCAAACAGAACTGGGTTCAAATCCTGACTCAGCCACTTTAATCTGCAACAAATGATCTAGCCTCTCTAATTGTTTCTACATTTTTGAAATGGGGATAATGACACCATTGTGTATTATAATAATCATGTGATAAAATATACCCAAAATACTATGCTCAGTTTCTAAAATAAAGCAGGTTACATTAATTGTTTTTCTATATTATTCCTAAATAACCATACGAAAGCCAATTTTTTAGGCTAGAACTGCTCTGGATACACAACTAAGAGATTTACTGAACAATTATTACCCTGTGTGTCTTAGGGAGAGGGACTGAGACTTGAATAGGCAGAGCAAGACTAAAGAGAGAAGAAAACTGATATCCAACCCATAAAATAAGATATTTAAAACTCTTTAGAAAAGATGACAATGTCTTCCACAGGTAAGTACCTCAGAGTGATTATTTAGAAAGTGAATCTTTGGGGGTTTGGATCCAAGATGGCCGTTTAGGAACAGCTCAGGATTGCAGCTCCCAGTGAAAGCGCAGAGGGTGAGTGGACGCTGCGTTGTTATTGCCCACAGACTAGGAAATTCCCGGGCAGAGGTGCTCCATGGTCGCCAGCACGGCTGTTTCGGCCAGCGCGGCTGTGCCGGCCGGCACTGCTGCTTTGCCCCACGCGGCTGCTATGTCGGCGCCCCGGAGCCGCGCTTCTCCGTACAAAATACACCAGTCCGGGGGCCCTTTTGGCTGGCGATTGGAGCCACGGGAAGTCGCCCATTCGCCGGTTCAAAAAGGGGACTGAGCAGAGAACCAGGACAGTAGATTCCAGGGCAAAAAAAAAAAAAGCGCCACAAACCTCAGTGCCGCTGTTTAAGCCAGGGCAGTGAGTGGCTGCAGGGGAAAACAAACAGACCCGGCGCCTCTTCAACAGGCGACTGGAACACCAACTTAAAAAAGGCTCTGAGGCAGGGAGCCAGGCGATCAGGCTCGGCTGGCCCCACCCCACAAAAGAACAGCAACCAGAAACTCTGGATTGAGAGTTTCACAGCAAGCACAGCTGAACCCGGGACGGTCCAGCTCTGTGGGGGAGGGGCGTCCGCCATTACCGAGGCAGCCCGCCGTTGCCAAGGCAACCCGTCATTGCTGAGGCAGCCCGCCGTTGCCAAGGCAACCCGCCACAGCAAAGAGACACCGCCTCAACAGAGGCGGGCCAACATCGCCAAAGCAGTTCTAACTACACCCATATAAACAGGACTGCAGGGAAGTTCACTGGGCAGCGGGGTGAAGCCCACAGTAGCTCAGCAAAGCTGCTATAGGCCGACAGTGACTAGGCTGCCTCCTTGCTGGGCTGGGCAGGTCTGAAGGAAAAAAAAAAAAAAGAAAGCGGCAGCATAACGGAAACTCATAAATAAAGCCCTAAATCCCTGGAACAGAGCACCTGGGAACAAAAAGCAGTTTATGAGTTCTGCTGCAGCAGACCTAAAAGTACCTGCCCAGCAGCTCTGAATGAACAACAGAGCTCACAGCTCACCATTTGAGCTCCTATAAAGAAGAGACCGTCTCCTCAAGCAGCTCCCTGACCCCTATATATCCAAAAAGACACCTCATAAAAGAGAGATCAGATTGACACTAGGCGGGTATCCTTCTGAAACAAAGATAGCAGAAGAAGAAAACTGGTAACAACCCTTGCTGTTCAGCAGCTGCTGCAGGTGAACCCCAGGCAAGCAGGGCCTGGAGTGAACCTCAGCAGACCTACAGCAGAGGGGCCAGACTGTCAGAAGGAAAACCAAGAAACAGAAATAACCTCATCATCAACAAACAGAACGTCAATCTGAAAGATTTGAGACCCAATCTGAAAGCCAGCAACTACAAAGTCGACAGGTGGATAAATCCTTAAAGATGGGAAGAAACCAGCACAAAAAGGATGAAAACACCCGAAACCAGAACACCTCTCCTCCTACAAGGGATCAGAACTCCTCACCAGCAAGGGAACAAGGTTGGAGGGAGAACGAGTGTGATGAAATGACAGAATCAGACTTCAGAAAGTGGGTAGTAAGAAACTTCTGTGAACTTAAAGAACATGTTCTAAACAAATGCAAAGAAACTAAGAACCTTGAAAAAAGATTTGACGAAATGCTAATGAGAATGGACAAAATAGAAAGGAATATAAGTGAATTGATGGAGCTGAAAAATGCAACATGAGAACTTCGTGAAGCATGCACAAGTATCAACAGCCGAATTGACCAAGCAGAAGAAAGGATATCAGAGGTCGAAGATCAACTCAATGAAATAAAACGGGAAGGCAAGACTGGAGAAAAAAGGGTAAAAAGCAATGAACAAAGTCTCCAAGAAATGTGGGACTATGTGAAAAGACCTAATTTACGTTTGATAGGCGTACCCGAATGCGACGAAGAGAATGAATCCAAGCTGGAAAATACTCTGCAGGATATTATCCAGGAAAACTTCCCCAACCTAGCAAGGCAGGCAAACATTCAAGTCCAGGAAATACAGAGAACACCACAAAGATATTCGTCAAGAAGAGCAACCCCAAGGCACATAATCGTCAGATTCACCAGGGTCGTAATGAAGGAGAAAATACTAAGGGCAGCCAGAGAGAAAGGTCGGGTTACCCATAAAGGGAAGCCCATCAGACTCACAGCAAATCTCTCAACAGAAACCCTACAAGCCAGAAGAGAGTGGGGGCCAATATTCAACATCCTTAAAGAAAAGAACTTTCAACCCAGAATCTCCTATCCAGCCAAACTAAGCTTCATAAGTGAAGGAAAAATAAAATCCTTTGGGAACATGCAAGTACTCAGAGATTTCGTCACCATCAGGCCAGCTCTACAAGAGCTCCTGAAAGAGACTCTACACATATAAAGGAACAACAAGCACCAGCGCAACTAAAGGGCAAAACAGCCAGCTAGCACCAAAATGGCAGGATCAAATTCACACATAACAATATTAACCCTAAATGTAAATGGACTAAATGCCCCAATCAAAAGACACAGACTGGCAAATTGGATAAAAAGACAAAACCCATTGGTGTGCCTTATCCAGGAAACCCATCTCACATGCAAGGATACACAAAGGCTCAAAATAAAGGGATGGAGGAAGATTTACCAAGCAAATGGAGAGCAAAAAAAAGCAGGAGTTGCAATTCTCATCTCTGATAAATTAGACTATAAAGCAACAAAGATCATAAGAGACAAAGAGGGACATTACATAATGATAAAAGGATCAATGCAACAAGAAGAGCTAACGATCCTAAATATATATGCACCCAATACAGGAGCACCCAGATACATAAGGCAAGTTCTTAATGACTTACAAAGAGACTTAGACTCCCGCACAATAATAGTGGGAGACTTTAACACTCCACTGTCAATATTACACAGATCAACAAGACAGAAAATTAGCAAGGATATCCAGGACTTGAACTCAGACCGGGACCAAGCAAACCTAATAGACATTTACAGAACTCTCCACCCCAAATCCACAGAATATACATTCTTCTCAGCACCACATCACACCTACTCTAAAATTGACCACATAATTGGGAGTAAATCACTCCTCAGCAAATGCAAAAGAACGGAAATCGTAACAAACAGTCTCTCAGACCACAGTGCAATCAAGTTAGAACTCAGAATTCAAAAACTAACCCAGAAACGCACAGCTTCATGGAAACTGAACAACTTGCTCTTGAATGTTGACTGGATAAACAATGAAATGAAGACAGAAATAAAGATGTTCTTCGAAACCAACGAGAATGAAGACACAACATACCA
Organism: Sapajus apella; assembly: GCF_009761245.1. NCBI lineage: Eukaryota > Metazoa > Chordata > Mammalia > Primates > Cebidae > Sapajus > Sapajus apella. The sequence continues at coordinate 30,715,630 of NW_022436950.1, forward strand.
GAATCTCTGGGACACATTTAAAGCAGTCTCTAGAGGAAAATATATAGCAATAAGTGCCCACATGAGAAGCAAGGAGAGATCAAAAATTGACACCCGATTGTCAAAACTGAAAGAGCTAGAGGAGCAAGATCAAAAAAACTCAAAGTCTAGCAGAAGACAAGAAATAGCTAAGATCAGAGCAGAACTGAAGGAGATAGAGACACAAAAAACCCTTCAAAAAATCCATAAATCCAGGAGCTGGTTTTTTGAAAAGATCAACAAAATAGACAGACCACTAGCCAGATTAATAAAAAAGAAAAGAGAGAATAACCAAATTGATGCAATAAAAAACGATAAAGGGGATATCACCACAGATTCCACAGAAATTCAAACCATCATCAGAGATTATTACAAACAACTCTATGCACACAAACTAACAAACCTGGAAGAAATGGATAAATTCCTGGACACTTGCCTCCTGCCAAGCCTAAACCAGGAAGAAGCCGAAACCCTGAACAGACCCATAACAAGGTCTGAAGTTGAGGAGGCAATTAAGAGCTTACCACCCAAAAAAAGCCCAGGTCCAGATGGGTTCACAGCTGAATTCTACCACACATACAAAGAGGAGCTGGTACCATTCCTTCTGAAACTATTCCAAACAATACAAAAAGAGGGAATTCTTCCAAAATCATTTTATGAGACCAACATCATCCTGATTCCAAAACCCGGCAGAGACTCAACAAGAAAAGAAAACTTCAGGCCAATATCCATGATGAACATAGATGCAAAAATCTTCAATAAAATACTGACAAGCTGATTGCAACAGCACATCAAAAAGCTTATCCACCATGATCAACTAGGCTTCATCCCAGGGATGCAAGGCTGGTTCAACATACGCAAGTCTATAAACGTAATTCACCACATAAACAGAACCAAAGACAAAAACCACATGATTATCTCAATGGATGCAGAGAAGGCCTTTGACAAAATTCAACAGCCCTTTATGCTAAAAACCCTCAATAAGCTAAGTATCGATGGAACGTATATCAAATTAATAAAAGCTATTTATGACAAACCAACAGCCAATATCATACTGAATGGGCAAAAACTGGAAGCATTCCCCTTGAAATGTGGCACCAGACAAGGATGCCTTCTCTCACCACTGCTATTCAATATAGTATTAGAAGTTCTAGCCAGAGCAATCAGGCAAGAAAAAGAAATAAAGGGCATTCAAATAGGAAAGGAGGAAGTCAAATTGTCTCTATTTGCAGACAACATGATCGTATATCTAGAAGACCCATCGTCTCAGCCCCAAACCTCCTGAAACTGATAAGCAAGTTCAGCAAAGTCTCAGGATACAAAATCAATGTGCAAAAATCACATGCATTCCTATACACCAATAACAGACTTAAAGAGAGCCAAATCAAGAACAAACTTCCATTCACAATTACCACAAAGAGAATAAAATATCTAGGAAAACAACTAACAAGGAATGTAAAGGACCTTTTCAAGGAGAACTACAAGCCACTGCTCAACGAAATAAGAGAGGACACAAACAGATGGAGAAACATTCCATGTTCATGGTTAGGAAGAATCAATATCGTGAAAATGGCCATACTGCCCAAAGTAATTTACAGATTCAATGCTATCCCCATCAAGCTACCAATGACCTTCTTTGCAGAACTGGAAAAAACCACCTTAAACTTCATATGGAACCAAAAGAGAGCCCGCATAGCCAAGTCAATTCTAAGCAAAAAGAACAAAGCGGGGGGCATCACACTACTGGACTTCAAACTATACTACAAGGCTACAGTAATCAAAACAGCATGGTACTGGTACCAAAACAGAGATATAGACCACTGGAACAGAACAGAGGTCTTGAAGGCAACACAACATATCAACAACCATCTGATCTTTGACAAACCAGACAAAAACAAGCAATGGAGAAAGGATTCCCTGTTCAATAAATGGTGTTGGGAAAGCTGGCTAGCCATGTGCAGAAAGCAGAAACTGGACCCCTTCCTGACACCTTACACTAAAATTAACTCCAGATGGATTAAAGACTTAAACATAAGACCTAACACCATAAAAACCCTAGAAGAAAATCTAGGCAAAACCATTCAGGACGTAGGTGTAGGCAAGGATTTCATGACCAAAGCACCAAAAGCATTGACAACAAAAGCCAAGATAGACAAATGGGACCTAATCAAACTCCACAGCTTCTGCACAGCAAAAGAAACAATCATTAGAGCAAATCGGCAACCAACAGATTGGGAAAAAATTTTTGCAGTTTACCCATCTGACAAAGGGCTGATATCCAGAATTTACAAAGAACTAAAACAGATTTACAAGAAAAAACTAACAAACCCATTCAAAAGTGGGCAAAGGATATGAACAGACACTTTACAAAAGAAGACATACGTGAGGCCAACAAACATATGAAAAAATGCTCATCATCACTGGTCATCAGAGAAATGCAAATCAAAACTACATTGAGATACCATCTCACGCCAGTTAGAATGGCGATCATTAAAAAATCTGGAGACAACAGACGCTGGAGAGGATGTGGAGAAATAGGAACACTTTTACACTGTTCGTGGGAGTGTAAATTAGTTCAACCATTGTGGAAGACAGTGTGGTGATTCCTCAAGGACCTAGAAATAGAAATTCCATTTGACCCAGCAATCCCATTACTGGGTATATATCCAAAGGATTACAAATCGTTCTACTATAAGGACACGTG